>NC_142204.1:48609893-48930205 GCF_049639895.1 Pseudopodoces humilis | reverse complement strand
GGAGGGAGTGAGCAGCTGTGTGGGGCTTGGTTGTTGGCTGGGGTAAAAAACACAACACCCCAATAGCAAAGAGCCCCTCCTAAACCTAAGAACTTCCCTCCTGTACTCAGCATTGGTGATGCCACATCTTTAATACAGTTCAGTTTTGGGCCCCTCACTTCAAAAAGGTCACGGAGACACTGGAGCGTGTCCAGTGAAGGGCAATACGGTGAAAGGTCTAGAAAACTTGTTTTATGAGGAGTGCCTGAAGGAACTGGGTTTGTTTAGTCTCGAGAAGAGGGCACTCAGGGAGGAGCTCACCACTCTCCACAACTACATGAGACTGTTGTGAGGTGGGGGCTGGTCTCTTCCACTGTGCCTGCAGTGAGAGGACCAGAGGAAATTGCCTTAAGCTGAGATGGGAGATTCAGATTAGATATTAGAAAAAAATCACTGCTGGGGTGATCAGGCATTGGGATAAGTTTCCCAGGGAGGTGCTTGACTCATCATACCTGGAGATGTTTAAGAGGCATCTGCATTGGCACTGAGTGATGTGGTTTAGTGGTTACAATGGTAGTGCTGGGTGGATGGTCAGACTGGAAAATCTTAAGATCTTAAGATCTCTTCCAACTGTGATCATTCTATGATTCTATCAGTCAGCTGAATTGGCTGCAAATTGGTAGGAGCAGGCAGCTGGCCAGGTCTCACTTCTGTACCTTCCCTCTGGCAGGTTTCTTGTAGGGGTCACTATTAGCAATAGAACAGGCAAAAGTCACTGGCTTGGGACAAAAGAACCGTGCTCAAACAAAAAGTTATATCTCCACATTTCTTGTCCACGCTATGAGATGTGGGGAATCCTGTGAAAGTAATTTGCTAGATTAGATGACTCTGATGACTCAGTGTTGCCTCACTTGTGGATGTCAGCCATATCACTATGAATGTAAAGTGAAGGATATGGGTTAACTAATGGGGTGGGACTCTGACATTCCTCAGAGGCCTCTAATTCCTGTCCTGGAGTCCCTAGAGAACCCCTCCCAAAGAGCTCTGTCTTCCTATTACCTCTGCTAATGGGACTGAGACCTGTGTACCACCACGTATGAGGAACGCTGGCAAGCTCCTCTGAGATGGGAGTCTAAAATTCCACATCCTATTCCCTTTCCAGACTTCTGTCAGCAGGGACCTGTTCTTATCAATTTGAAAGATGAAGCATTTGCTGACACCACATTTTCCTGCACTAATGAGAATTTCCCACCTCATAGATGTTCTCTGAATGATTAGTAGTGCAGACTAGCATAGTGCTGCTATAGCAAACAATACTTCTAATCTTGCAATCTGAATTAGACCATTTGGGATTAAAAGATGTTGGCTTTTTTTAAAATTTTATTTGGTTCTTTATTTAGATGTTGTCTTCTGGTAAGTAAATAAATAACTGCAGTTAACTCAGTATACAAGTTCAATTGGCTGAACTAAGAATTAAAATTCACCTGCAGTTACAGCATCAGGGTATATCTAAAATACAAGATACCCACCTTGAGCCAAGATTCAGAGCAGGGGAGCTGAGTGGCTGCAAAAGGCACTTAAAGCCTCAAAGCCTACATGTAATAGCCAGGTATTGCTGGCCAAGAAAATTTCTATATTGAGTCCAGTGAAACTGGAATGTTGAGAACAGTCACCTGAGTAAACATTTACCACCTTTCACCTTCAAGTTATTTTAAAATTATTAATTGTCTCCAGAAGGTTCCAGAAACATTGGTGCTGCTATCCTCATTTAAAAAATTAAACCACGGAATTAGAAAAGGTTATGGCTTTCTCTAAGTGGTTAACAGTGAGAGAAAGAAAACCCAGCCTCAAGATGATACTCAGAATTTCTGGTTTTCAGAACTGGCTTTCAGTTTAAAAAGTTGCATCTCCTCTAAGCCACCAACAATATACCCAATACTGCACCTTTTCTTGCTAAGCAGAAAGAAATCCTCAGTTTGGGGTACCACATTTGGGTCAGGTTTAGATGCAGCACTGCCCTCTCTGGAACAGCGTGTGCCTTCCAAGTCTGGTCAGACACACGTTGTACAACTGTGCCTGAAGGCAAGTGGCAGTGGTTTACATTAGGATCAGAACTGGGCTTGGGACAGTGAGTTCAGCAAGCATGAGAATAATACTTCTTTCTTTAGCCATCTGCAGGCTCCACCCCGCTTCTCAAAATTGCTGAACTATTTACAAATGTTTAAGAGAATCTCTGTGTGATGTTTACACTGCCATGCATTTCAGATGCAGGCAGAGCTATACAACCAGGGCCCACCCCAAAGACAAGAGCTGTGCTGTATTATCAAAATATGTACTGGTTCTACTCTCCACTACCATACAAGGCACTTCTGCATTCCTCCTGGTAACCTTTCATTACCTCCTAAATTTTCCAGATCACTGTCAGATTTCTTAAACTTCATGGAATGATTATAGGCTTCCTGAATATAAAGTCCAGATTCTGTTTGGCAGTTTTTCATGGGAATTTCAAAATGAAGAAAAGAAAGTATTTCAGAAAAGACTGTTAAGACCATTTGTAGAACTGCACTGCAATTATACAGTTTACAGATTCAATAAACTTTACTGGTTAGAGTGAACCAGGCCTCAAAATATCACCGTGAAGTTGTTATTACACCCATCCCACATAGGATGGGAACTGAGGAACAGAATGCCCAAGGAATTTAGACAATGTCCCATTGCATTCAGACAGCGACTGGAATTAGATGTTGGATGTTTCTGCTTTGCAGTTATAATCTGCAGTCTACTAAACTATGCTAACTCCTTATGCTTTTAGACAAGAAAGAAGTATTACATAAAGAGGATTCCAAACAGCATATATTAATACTTTCCATGCATTACAATTAAATTAGAGTGGCCTAAGAAGCTTTTTGTTTGCTGCAATTAAGAAATTTGCAGAGGAATATTCAGTTTTAGAGATAATTTCCTGACTTACTTAAAAAAAATCCAAAACAAAACGAATTTTTAAAAAGAGAAGCAATGGAATAGATGCAATTCCACAAAAGTGGCCTGAAAAACTTCTGAATGCCTATCATATTGAGAGTTTTTGAAGTGAAAAAAAAGTGCATTGAATTCCTGGAATGAGAGAGATGCTGTTTGTATTCTGCCCACAGTGTTCTGGCTCCCTATTCTGGAAGGTCATTAAAATGTTTTCTAAGAACTGGTCAACTGTTTACGGGTTTTATTCCTACTTATTCTTCATTTGTCTCCTGAATACACCACCAAACTTACTAATTAAAAATACCTCCCAACTTGTTTCAGCTGGAACTTTAAGCTATGTTGTTGACTTTTTTCCATATTTTCTTTGATGAATATGTGTCCAGTTGAAACAAGATAAGCCTCAATAGCTGCCATTGAGTCAAATTTCTACACAATCTAACTAAAAGATGTCAGTACCTAAAACTCGTCTGTCAGAATGTGCCATTTTTGGGTCCAGAACTTGAAATACAGTAAAGGTTAGAGCCAAAATGCTGAACAGAGGGTCACCCCACCAAAACACAGCAGTAGGAAATGCTGCAAATTCTGGACAGGGATTTTTCTGCCTGTTCTGAAGCTTGCCAGTGTCAGATAGAAATGGGTGCAGAACACACTGAAGTGTTAAGGTACTTTTGGAAAGACTCTTCAGACTGAGTCATGTGGATGTGTTTTCCATGTAGGTGGTCTGTGTGTGAGACAGAGGAGCCTCTTCTCCTGTAACCTTAGCCAAACTTGGCAGAGGGATAGACATCTAATATTAAGTTCCCAAAAGTTTCAAAAAACTTGCAAAATAAGTTTTGTCTATTAATGCTGAACCTCTGCTGAGCCTCAGCCTCTTAAAAGACAACAGAAATTTCACATGGGCAAATAAGATCTAATGAACTCCCTAATCATGAGAAATGCATTAGTCAGAGGTGACGTATTAAGCCACAGAAAACCTCAGAGTTCTTGCCTGCATGGAGTCTCTGCTACCTAGTAAATGTAGATGATGATAAAAGTCATAAATACATTTATAAGTATGGTTTACTAATTAGATTCTTTGAAGTCTCTAAAGGAGAAACTCTTGCTACAAACTAATATAATGCAATTAGATTGTCAATTAATCACAAAACCTCTGGGAGCTAAGCTGCTTTGGTTCAGGTTCTTGGAAATGCTTTGACTTTCATAAGGAAAACGCTATGGAGCAACGATCTTAGCTAGAGGGAGAAATGGCAGCTAGTAGGTACCTTTTCAGTGATGTGTGACAGTGAAAACCAGAGCAGGCCAGGAGATAAAAAGAACTAAATTACAACCATCATTGGAAAAAGCAGGTTGTGACTATGACTTGGCTAGACAAGGTTCTGAGTAACAACGGATCCACAAATTCTACCCCGTTTTCAGCAGAGGATTGAACTGGATGACTCCTAGAGTTTATTCCTAGAGTAAACTCTTCAGTTTAAATCTTTCTGTGATGCTATGAGCCCTAAAACACTGATTCCACAGTTAAAAGATGGGTAGTTGATTTTTCTTTTATGTTTCTTAGCTGCTACCATTGCATGAATATCTGGCCTGGATGCCCTTAGCTTTCGGAAAATTTAAATGGACATCCATGTCCTGCTTGTTTAGGAACATAGGGATTGCCTCAAACTTTTTCAAATGCCTTCCAAATGCTATTCCTGTGTTTCACTTCTGCTCTAATTCCTCAGAATGAGAAGTGAAATTCCTCAGAATCAGATCTCCTTGCTAGGAAGAGTCATAAAGCTAACCTCAGGCAGCAGACTTCAGCACAGTACCATTAGCACACAAAAACTTATATCTAAGTGTGGAACATTAGGAGCATGGATTACTGCTGAATCAGAGAATCACTGAATGGGTAAGAGTAGAAAGGACCACAGTGGATCATCTGGTCTAACTTCCCTGCTCAAGCAGAGTCATCCCAGACCATATGGCACAGAATTGTGGTCAGGTGGTTCTTGAATATCTCCAGTGAGGAAGACTCTACAACCTCTCTGGACAAACTGTTCCAGTGCACAGTCACCTGCCCAGTAAATTTCTTTCTTATATACAGGTGAATATAGGATGCACTTCCTGTGCATCAGTTTTTGCCTGTTGCCTTTTGTGCTACTGCTTGGGACCACTGAGCAGAGTCTGGCTCCCATCCCCTTGACACCCTCCTTTCAATACTGATAGACATTGATGAGTCCCAGTTGTCTCTTCTCAAGGCTGAACAGGCCCAGCTCCCTCAGGCTTTCCTCATAAGAGATACTCCAGTCCCCCAATCAGCTTTGTTGTCTTCTGCCGAGCCCACTCCAGAAGCTCCAGGTCAGTTTTGTACTGATGAGCCCAAAACTGGACACAGCACTCCAGATATGCCTCATCAGGGCTGAAGAACAACCTTTCCTCATCACCTGTCATCTTGAAGTTCTCTTCTTATCTCACAACCTTGGTTATTGCAGCCTGTTTCTTACCCTCAAGGCCTGATTTCTACCCATAGCAATTAAGCAGCATCATCAATTTTCCTTTTCTAGAGCAACTGAACTTCAGCACTTCCTGTTTTTCACCTTTCAATAATAAGTCAAAACTATTTCACAGTGGTTCCACGATTCAGCATTATGCATTCAGCATTATGCCCTGGCTTATTTCCCATTTCCCTCTATTTCCCCACTCATGTTCATTCTAAAATATCTTCCTCGTGCCTCTTTCTCCTATCCAAATTCCTGGTCATGGTGTTTTCCAGTTCTGCACTGCCTCCTGGACTTAGAGCCCTGTCCTCAGCTCACTCTTTCCTAAAGCCTTCAGAACATCTCTTTCAGCTCAAAACTTATTTTCCTGCTGTTTCCAGGAAACAGAGCCCAGCCCCGCGGATGCAGCTGCCCGTGCGCTGAGCGCAGCACAGACGGCATCTGCTGGGGAACGGAGGAACATCAGGGGTCTGTTTCCAAGAGCTCAGTTACTGCCAACATAAAAATCAAGTCTTGACTCATGCAAAAAACTCATTCAGGGCAAACAATAAAATAGCCTCGATGCTTTACTGTGACACTATTTTTTTATTTTTTTTTAACAAATGAAAAGTTAACAAATACATGAAGCTAGTTTCTCATAAACTGGGTGCAAAAGTTTTCCATGACAATGCTGGGCATGAATCCAAATCTGAACAATGCTGGGCTTAATTTGTAGCAGAAACATCCTCTTATTTGTTTCTTTTTTCACTTGTTTAGGGGGGAGGCAAAGAGGGGAAACTGATCTGTAACACTTTGTTGATTGTTCATAGCAACCACCTGGCATTGCTGCTCTGGTGGTGGCACCATGGTGCAGGTATTGCCTCAATGCTTGCCGGAGGCAAAGCCTATCTGGCTCATTTTCTGTGAGTTAAGCAGTGAACACAGGGTGGCAGTCTACAATCTGAGCCTAGTCTTGGCTCAGATGATCTTGGACTTTAGTTCCCTAAAGCTCCTTTACCCATCATTTATGTTAATAAGGACATGGAAAAAAATCAACACTTTTTTCAGTACCTGATGATAATTAGATGACATTTAGTACTTAATTCTAGGACCTCTTTGGTAGTACTCTTACTAAGTACCATTCTTTGGCCTTATGCTTAATTAATAAACTGAATTTACTTTTTTACTGAAGGATTGAGAAAAGGCAGAAGTAGAAGGCCCTGGCCCATAGACTTCTTCAGCCTCAGCACTTTGAAGCAATAAGGTAGTAGACACAATGAGTGCAGAGGGGCTCCAACTTTACACTGTTAACAAGCAGCTCTTTGCAAGACAAAAACCACCAAATCTACTTGTGTGTGATCCTACTTGCTGCTGAGTGCTAACAACACAGCAATACAACTTCAATGGTGTATTTCAGTTAACATTAAAAATCATTAGCTGTGTCATGTGTAGTTTAGGTTGACTAAGAAATTCTTAATTTCTTTGGTCTACCTACAACAGATGATGTGAAGGGTGCCTACTTGGAGCTGACACCACAGCTTGATGGCTGGGACATTCTCGCAGAAGGTGAGAGGGAGAATTTGAAGCTGAAATGCTTGAGGACAGCCTTGAATCCAGACTTCTCGCTTCTGGAAGCCTACTTCACTCATTCAGAGACACAGAAGAAGGTGAACAAACTTTCCCTGTGTTTCATACTGAAAAATGTAAAGAAAATAACATTTGTACTCAATGGAGACTGACGGGTATGTGAGGAGCAGCCGGAGTGGGTTCCTGTCAGTTCTAGGATAAAACAGGGCACTCCACACTCCTGACACGTGAAAAAGTGCAGAGGTCTAATAAAAGATTTTCTACTGGTCTCTCCTACCCTTTTTCACCACACAAAAGCATTCATATATATTTGGATGTGAATCAGACTGGAATCTTCTCTGACAGCATTTTGCTTGGGCTAAGAAAGGACTACTTGGGACCCAGAGGACTGCTCTTGTGGAGGCGATTTTCAAGATGCCTTTCCACTGAGATTCAACAAGGTTTGGGATGCTGCTGTGGTGAGAGAGCATGCCCAGGACATGCCTACACCCTACCTGAACTCTGAATTTCTGCCCTTGAACTGTTCCCTTCATCCTGTTCTTAGTACAGCCATTGTGTTCCTGTTTCCTTGGAGAACTTACTGCTAGGTGAATTGCTGACCCTTTCCTGGACTGCCAACCTCCTTCTTGCCACCCATTCCTACCTCTAACATCCCAAACCCATTCTAAATTTAGCAGAGGCTATTGAGCAAAATGTTACCATTCTGCCACCCCTACCTCACCTATTCTTATGGGAACAGAGGGTTTAGAGTGTCCCAAGTACTTCTAGTTCTGCAAGCAAATACTTCTCTGCTAATGGTCACTACTACAACAAAGTCAGAAAATTTTGCTTCACACCATTACCTGTGTTTCTTAAGACTCAAAACCTATGATTCTGGAAGCTAATGGGAAGCTGTTGTATTGATTACTCATTAGCATGTCTTTTAATGCACAAACTTTAGATTTTAAGAGGTAAAAAATACATTTAAGACCTGATTAAAATATGTTTTTCTTTTATTTCTAGCATATGTATAATCACACTAAGTTTGAAATGTAATCCAAATCTCAGCAAAAGTTACAGATTATTCCTACCATACATATACTACTAATTCAAAGATGCATTGCTTTAGCTTTGTTCCTTCAAAGTTTTTGCAAAGCTTTTACCAGCCTCAATTTTACAGACCCACATGATAGCTCTTCCTTAAATAAAAATATTTAGTTGTTAAAATGACTGCTTATAACTCTTTCTTACCAACAAAGTTCTACTCTTAAACAAAGAACTTCAACATTCAAGAGACGTCAAAATTTCATCTGGAAAGTATATATTTTTATTACTGAAGTATGCAAAAGCTTCCAGCTTCTATTCTTAACTTATTAAGAGAAATAGGTCCAAAGGGACTTCTAATAAAATAGCCAAAAAATGCGAAAGAAAAAAAATCCCAACATTTTACTGCCAGTATTATTATGACAGTGACAGAATGAAATCTCCTTAATGCTTGTTTTCTAGCTCCACTATGTTGACATATCTTTCAGCTAACACAAACAATTATCTGCAGGAACATAAACTCCTTCCTAGCTCATTAGAGGAATAGTTCAGCACTCCTAATCATCTCTGACCTATCGTGAAGTCACACAGCAGTATCTTTGTCTACTCTCTGTATCACCTGCATGTTACACTTGAAGTTCTTAAGACACAATCCTTTCCAATTACTACATGAACAGAAATTAAACTTTGGATTCCCCATAGAAGAAACACCTAGATTCATCAGGTTCCAGGGAGGAGAGCCAGAGGAATCAAGCAAGCAAGGGAAGATACTCAAGAAGAAGGCCAGCTAAATCCAGCAAGCCAACAAGGCATGGGAAAAGTCAGTCCTAGTTGATGGACTATTTAAATTGTTTGGTTTGACATAAATTTCCTTAGCAATTGTGTCTTGGTGGAAAAAATAAGCCCTATCTCTTGCTCAGCCTTGTAAATGAAGGTTACACAATAATAAAGTTTAATAAACAAAACTGTTACAAAAAGGTTTGAAGTGAAAAGTATGATTGCTATCAGACCAAGTAATCACATCAATGAGAAAGCTTTTACACAGCGTGGCAGGGGAAAGCAGGGCAGAGAAATGTGCAAAAGATCTTTTCAGTTCTTTATAAAGGTCAGCTGCATCTTCCAGAAGACATGTTAGTGAGTGGGTGAGGACAGATGTGCTCAAGACACATAAAACCCAGTCACTATTAAGCCATCCTTATGGATAATCATTAAATCAGGCATTATCCCACCCCCAAACAGTGTTCTCACAGCATGTCCTGTACAGGTTAAAGTACATAACCTGCTACAGGTTAAGTAGCACTTACATGGAAAAACCTTCTCTTACTGAGACATCCTGATGTTCCTTGGTTTAAACCTGCAAATCTGGCAAGGATACAGTTTATTGGTATGAGCTGAAATACATATACTTTTTTGTACTTCCTGAGGATCTCTGAGAAAAGCTGTACAGGCTTCAAGAACATGCATGTAAAGTTTACAACTTAGACAACATCTAAAATCCCAAAGTGGGTCCTATTTTCACAGCACTCAAAGGATCACAATGCACTTTATTTTCGCAACACATTACCTCACTTGTATGAATTCAAAACTTCCCATTCAATATCTTAAAATAGTTTATGTGAATAAAAAATAACACGAAGTTCTGAAGTTGAGCATTTGTTGGAACAAGACCCACTGTTTTGCACCTGTAAGCACATAAACAATATTACACAAGATAGTAACCACTGCACAGTAATACAGGCCTTCAGTTTTTAGGAAATAATGTCAAAGCTACAGTAAAATATGGGAACATTTCCCTTCTTCCTTGCCTCCCCTGAAGGGGATTGAACACAAACAGAATTAGTAGACAATTTAAGCAAAAAACCTAATTTTATTTATAATTGTTGCAATACAATCACCATAAAACTTACAAGAACTGAAAATAAGACTTGCATAGACTTTTCTTTAAAAATAATTATTTTATTATTTTTTTCAGGCCAAAACCTCACCATTCAGTGTTTGGCACAAAGATCTAAGAAGCTTCACCCTAGGTCTATAATTATTAAAAAAAAAAGAGCCACACATTTGGTTTATCTAGTAAGCAAAGCTAATACACAGCTGTGAATTTTTTCACTCAAATACTGGAAGTTTTCCGGGAAAGACTTCTTTGTGCTTTGGTTCAGAACTTAGAAATCAAAAGCAGGATCCATTTGCAAAATACATTCTTGGAAATGCATACAGTACTGTGTGCCACATCCCTCTTGATAGAAGGCACAACTTATGAAAGGAACATTCATGATATAAAACAGAAGCAAGTTCTGAAAGGCTAACAGTGACACCCACTACTTCTGGTGGATTTTTTTTTAATCTAAGCAAGACCTGCTCTTATTTTCTAACACCAACACTCCCCAACCCCAATCTATAAAATAACTTCAGTATGTGTAAAATTAAAGCTTTTACAGGCATGAATCGTTGCAAGAAAGGACTATGAGCCAACATTTTTCTACTGGTGGAGTTACTTTCAAAACTAGAAATAAGAGTAGTAACTATCCCCCAAGAGCCCCTGTGTCAAAACCAAAGAAATTACTAAAGACAAATTTTTTTTAGTGTCATTCTTCCTGCCTACTTGAAGTCAGGAAAACAAAGCTGTACATGGCAGTAAAACTGATCCTTTTATCTAAAGTGCTTGATGAAAGCAGAAAAACTATAAAAATGATAGATTAGTGAAACCAGAGGTGGAAGAGTTACTTTTATCATACAAAACAAGATAAATTGGAGCATTTTCACATTTTCTTGTTCCATTAAACAAGATACAGCAAAACAATTCTTCACAGTGAAGAGCTCCCTTAGAATGTATAGAGTTTGTAACACATTTTTTCTTACATTTCTGTGATATGAAGTAATTTGAAATAGGACTCAGAAACAGTATTCCAAACCAGAAAGTATCATTACAGCTAAGAAATGAAGATTACATAGGAAGCTTTAGACATTAAAAAAAAAAAAAAAAATCTCTTTGGGAAATGCTATTTAATACTTTCAATAATTTTAAATGCCCTGACAATATATATTTTACAGTAGAAATGCAAGCGCCTTTGGAACTCAGCAATACTTGATTAGTTCTGTGCATGTCTTCTTTTATGACATCATCTTTTCCTTACACTGCACTGAGCAGAAAAGCATCCCTTCCACAGATATGAACTTCTGCCCAATCAGACACTTGCTGCAACAGGAGCACAAGAAGCACTCCCGCGTAGCGTGCCAGTTGAAGTTGTTGTATGTTACGCGCTGAACCTCTGGATCTATAGCATTATGACAGCCTTGGCAGATCTGTTTAGAAATAAAACAACACTCAAATGAAGCACACACATGCTCTCTTCAAGTGAAATAAGCCTGGAACTCTTAAATGTTTTTGGAAAAGAGAGACAGGTGTTAAAAGAAGCCTTTTTAAAAAGTCTCCAGCTTTTGATTTTTTTTCTTTATTTTTAAAGTGTTTTGATTAGAATTCAGCTGAGGGCACAGAATAATAAAATGGACACACAACTTATTTGCTGCTGGAACTAAGCTTAGACAGTTATGATGGTTAGTATTTCCCAATATCCAAATAACCATAAAAACCTTTTCTGTCAAACAGCACAGATCTTCATATATTAACCTAAATATGTGAAGAGATTACCTACAAATCTACCTGTGCATTGACAGCTCTGTGGCAATGTCAAATAATTAAAGGTTATTAGAAGTTATTAGAATGTCTTGAATTCATCTTAAAATCTGGTTGTTCACAAACTGTAAGTTAGATAGAGAAAGTTAATGTTTTAAGAGGGAAAAAAAAAAGTCTCTCCAAAAAAACAGTTCCTCACTCCTACCTCAGAATTATTATTAACTGCCAACTAGAGACGACCACATTTTGTCCATTCACTATATAAACCATCTAGGTGCACATTAGACTGAGCCCCCAACTAGTAGCTAGCTAACTTATAGACATTACTGCACCATCCTCTCATATTAGTTTCCAGCAGAACGACGAATCAAGAACTACCATTCTTTTCCAAACTTCTAGCTTTATCCTGTCAATCACTCTCCTTTTTAACACCTGTGGTTAGAAATAAATGAAACAGAAATCCCTAGATTGCAGTTATCACTACAGACTTTTACCAGATCAGCTGAAGTTGACTCCCACCAGGCTCAGTGAAGTACAATCGACAAGAACTAAACATTTAGCAGCATCACTCATCTTCACCTACTTCTTCTGTTACCAAATCCTGCTTCACCATTGGTTAAGTTCAAGGTGTTTTTCCAACAGGTTCCCTCCCAGCCCCCCACCCACCCCCGGCAATGGCTTTTGTTCAAGTTTATGAAGTGACAAACAATTGCCTGTCTAAAGTTGTGGGTTTTGTTTGTTGTTTTTTTTTTCCTGAAGGGGAAGAAGATGAGTGACTCAGGCCTAAACACACATTCAATTTATACACTTTAGATACTTCCCAGACTGAGAAAAAGTAAGAGTTTGAAGCTCCATAGACTTATGTTCCCTTCCTTCACAACACCAACACATCTGTAAGGGCTTACCGGAGCATGGTTCTTCATGTAGCAGGATTTGCAGACTGGCTTGTCATTCACTGTTATATAGGTTATCCCAGCCAAAACACAATCACAATCAAAACAGCAGAAGTGTTTCAGATGCCAGTTTTGCCCTTCTGCAAGAGTGTATTCATTGCTGAATATTAGCTACAAGGAAGATATAAACAAATATACAAGTAAACAAGTACATTCATTTGAACAGTGTACCTTTTAATAAATACAGCCTCTGGATGTTTTGTGACTTGCAAGGAACTCCCAGTGGTTCCACCATTGTTTAACTGTTTCCCAAAAGCCTCCATGCTGCTCCCAAGAGTCTGCAGATGCCAGAGACCCCAGAAGGGCTGTTCCCTGTTGCTGCTCAGAGTCAATTTGGCCCCTATTGCCCCTGATAAGGAGACAGCTGTGAAAATTGAACTTGTTGGAAGAATTTTCCCTCACACATCACAGCCTATGTCTCCACAGATTGTGCAAAATCACCACCAAATCCAAAACAAACTATGGATCTTCCTGAATGTGCAGTGTCCATACTGGTTTCAGTTCTTTGCAACTAAAATATCAACTAAACTGGTGAAAGCACATAATTTTCCTGCACTGAAATGTTTTACTAAAACTCCTAATCACTTCTCAGGGGAACAAACTTATATGCTAGAAGAAAAGACTAGGATATTTCCTACCTCATCACATCCAGCACATCGGGGTCTTTCACTATCACAATAATGTCTTCCACAATACAGGTTACCATTCTTCCAGAAATAGATCATGTCTACTAGAAGTTCACTGCAGGTGCAACAGACAAAACAACCTGGATGCCACAATTTGTCATATCCAGCACGTTCTGCATAGACAGCTGGGTCACCTTCCTCCATCTTCAGTTTGCAGTGATAGCAGGACTGGAAAGACATTATTACCAAGTTAATTAAGTCTTTGAGAACTGTATTTATAAAAATTACATGCTATTGATATATTTAATAAATTCAATCTTTCCAGACTGAAATTAAAGCATTAGTTTAGTTCCATGAGTAGACAGTAATGGTTCAGGATATACCTGTACCATACTTCAGGTTTAACTAACCAATTCAGGATGATGTACATTCTACTGACATAGCATTGGTGCTCCTTAAAAGGATTGTTGTACTTCGCTGTATTCACATTCTGCAGTTGCAGTCCAGTGTTTAAAAACACAACATGCAATTAAAATTCATGTTATGCTCCGTAAACTTTACATGCTTAGGAACAAGGAGAGAATAATGAGCATCCATCTAAGCTAATCAACTATGACCAGAACACATGACAAGAAAATGGCTGTACTTATATATCATGAGAAGACCAAGCTGTATCTGCATAACTGGTGAGAGAAATATAAAATAAGTGAGCATTTCAAACTGATTTTGTTTAAACCTATGTTCTAGAGAAACTAGTTGCACATGGCTAATGTCCAACAGCCTGAGATTAATAATTCTAGGACAGGGAGAGTGACTATGGATAAACTACAAAGCGTACATACACAGCTACACTACAAATAGTTCCAGAGAGTTCAGTCTTTTGCCCTATAGCTGCTCACAGAGAGGGCTTTGCCATCAAGTAAAAAAAACACAGATGATTTATGTTACTGAACCAAAAATTTTTTTATCTACAGTTTAATCACCAGTCTGGCATTTCCTGCACTCCAGCTGGTCTGTGGACTGGGCTGAACATCCTGGGAAGGTTTTCCTCTATGACTCACATCAGCCACAAATGGCTTTGTGTGTGCATATAAAAATAAAATACATATAAAGTGCCTCAGCTGTAAGGCATATTGATCAGATCCCAGATCCCAGACAATTTCAAATGATATATAGAAAGACAACAAAAATGGAAGAACAACTTGCAACAGAAACAAAATGCAGAATGTAGGGAAACTAATGGAAGCGAAAGTTCAAATATGTATGTATATAAAGGTTTCTGACCTTTCTACTTTAGACCTCATACTCCAAGAGAAGTACACTGGAAGATTAAGTAACTCCCTAGACCCAGGTCTAGGCAATGTGATTCCCTTGTCTAACACGTCCAGCATCTCCAGCTCTGGTGGTTAAAAGTTATATAAAAATTTCCTTCTTTACAGCATGAAAATATGCTAACTACCTATTTTTCTTTAATTCAGCTTTCAATCATGGTGAAAAAGCTTTATATTTGTAAACACAGAGACAATTATTATAGGTATGTTTACTTTAATAGTGGAGACCTGGTTGTTAGTGTTGTTGGGTTTGCTTTTTTTTAAATTTTTTATCAGGTTTCAAAGAAGTGCAGTCTATTCCGATAATAAAAATTAATTTTTCAAGAGATTCTTTTTACCACAGCTACAGGAATAAAGCTTTCAAACTCAGTCTGAAAGACAATGTACAAGAAAAGCAGATGAGCAAAAATGCAGAACCAATAAAAAACGGATGGCATTTCTTTTGCTAAGTATTTAAGAGCTCTTCTTTCATCAGTTCATGCTGAACTGTTAAAAAGCAGCTGAGATAATGCTAAACCATACAGCTAAACAAATTAGCATTGCAGAAATCAGACCCCCCC
Source organism: Pseudopodoces humilis (assembly GCF_049639895.1). Taxonomy (NCBI): domain Eukaryota; kingdom Metazoa; phylum Chordata; class Aves; order Passeriformes; family Paridae; genus Pseudopodoces; species Pseudopodoces humilis. The sequence goes on along the minus strand of NC_142204.1, from coordinate 48,915,080 downwards.
CCAAAATACTTAAAAATAACCTATGTAAATCCTGATTATTTAACACAGTGTAAACTCAGTACCTAACAACAGATAAGAAACCCAAATGTTCACTTATGCTATTAAGCACCTACAAGCCTCTTTCTCAGTCACAGCCCACAGTGATAACAGATGCTTGGTTTAAACTGCAGGAAGAATACTCAGGTGCCGGAGTAAGGAAAGTTGGATAGCGATAAACAGGTGTCATGTAAAAATAAAGCACCTTCTGTTACAATTACTCAAGAGGACAGAGTACCTCCTGCTTTTGACTTATTTATAGTCCAAGGCATTTGGTCACCAGGGGACAGTGCAAGATGTGTTTTTCTATGGGTCTTCCTTGAGAAAGAGGTAAGTTAAGAACTGCTGTTGTGAAATCAAAGTAAACTGGCAGGAAAGGCTGATTTAAGACAAAATGACAGTAACATAATCAAGATGTAGAAAAATAACTTTTTTAGTTTCTTAGGTTCTGCATAACAAGACAGTAACAAAAACTCCAAAAACCACCCCCAATGCCCTCCTTCTCCCCTCCTAAAAAATAAAAATAATTAGAAAACATCTACAGGTAATCAAATGGCAGAGCTTGAAAATTTTTAGGGTACGTGGCCATGTCCAAAGCTGAAACCTAAGTGTTGATTTTATATTTCACACCAGTAGTCATATATACTGTCAGAAACAAACAACAAAAAAGCACACCACACCCCACAATAACACGAAAAGCCACATTCTACAATGTTAAGCAAACCTTTTTCTCCATCTAGAACTTGTATATTAATTTTCTGTAGGCAAGCTGCATAAAATTTTAAGGATTCATATATATAATAGCAACATTTCTAGAAACCATCCTACAGTAGAGCTTTTGACACTCCTAAATAATGTCTACCTCCACTAAATTGATTCAATGTTCCTTCAGTAGTCCTACCCCTATTTTGTATTTGTAATTGGTAGTTGAGACAAGCACAGCAGTAGTTATGGTCAAAAATACTTGATTAAGGCTATAATTTTTGAAATGTCAATGAAAACTGGGTAGTTTTATATACCTCGTTTTTCATTGAGCTACTACAAGGAGAAATCAGAAAAAAATAGAAGAAGAAAATGGAGCTGAATATGAAAAGAAAGCTAGTCAAAAGAGCCATTGTATGGCTCAACTTGTTGGACACAGGATGGAAACATGTTACTTCATTATTCCTTAATTTCTTTTCATTTTAAGCACAATTTGTCAAGGGGGTAATTTCAGTGCTCTTCCAAGAAGGAGGAGAAAACAAGTTTCTAAAATAAAACTAACTCTTCAAGAGAAGAATGTAATGATTAGTCCATAAGACGACACAAGCATTTTGATTTTTATTCTGTAAAAGCCACCCTAATACACTATCTCCAAGCAAACATGTTTTTGCACTGAGGATGAAAGTGTCAGCTAGGAAGTTATGTGCTGCAATGCATTGAATACCATCAAAAAACAGGGCTCTATGCAGACATGCACAACATTTTCCAGTTCCCCTTCTTTCTCCCCCTCCCCAGATTTTTGCTATTCCAAATTAACAAATTTAATTGGGTTAAAATGACCAAATAGAGCACTCAGATGATAATATACCTTATTGCTTTATCTCTCCCTTTTTATACTTACATATTGAGATGCTTTCTGATTTTGGGACTTCTCCACTGTTCCAACAGCAGATGAGGTACCTCTGTCACGACCATTTTTCAAGTTATTCTCATCAGAAGCTCTCACTTCCACCTCACCAGGGAGCTTGACATCTCCTACACCAAGTGCCTCTTTTTTGTACTTCTTCACAAATTGTTCCATATGCCTGACTTCACTGGGGGAAAGCTCGTGGCATTTTGAAGGATCCTGATCGTGAGCAGGCAGCTGCTTTGCCAACTGCTTCTTCCTGTATTGCGCGCCTTCCGAGCCAGCAACAGGCTGCTTCTCCTTTGGTAACATCTGCATGTACTGTCTAGCCTGAATCAGGAGGAATTATATATCAGATGGCACTTCAGCTACAAACCCATTCTCATAAGCAAACACAACTAAAATAATCTCTACTGTTTTTAGTGACAGTCAAATTTGTCAAAAACAAGGTTCTTTCCATAAACACTAAGCTCCTGAAACAGTAATAGAGATAAAATTCAGCAGATGCATTAATTGGCTTCTTCCCAGAGTAAGAGACAGGCTCCTTTTTAAGCCTTTTACAACATACAGAAAGGAGTTATTACTTCTCTGAGTAAATAACATTTACACAGCACCTTGTCTCTATCTATAAATACTGATCATGAGTATGGTCTTAGAAAAGTAGAATCTGAAATAATCTGCTTGGGTCACACAGCCCATTGAAGAAATAACTCTAGCTAAATGAAGGAAAAATAAAAAAGCCCTGGTTTTAATAAAGCAATGAAAAAGCTAAAAATCAAATTGGTAACTGAGTATTAAATAAGTCTTAGATGCACAAGGTTTGATTAATTCACTGAAAAGGAGTAATTTGAGATAATGTCGTTCTGACATGGACTGCACAACATTTTGGTACAATAAATTAATAATAAAAATTTGAAAAGTGAAGCAAGGTCCTCAGAAGGCTATCTACTATCTCATCTACTTCAGCTGAAAATATACTGGAAGAGAGCTGCTCTTTTAGACGTTAACACTGACCTTGTTCTTACCATATACAGTAAAAGTTACATGCAAGACCAAGTGTTCCCCTTAAGTTTAAACTGATGTGGTGATGGGTTTGATTTTTTTCCTTTAAGCCCACACTCCGTGAAAATTTTTAAATTTATTTTAAAAAAAGAAAAAAAAAAAGAAAAGGAAAAAAGGGGAAAAAAAGGCAGGATACAGAAACTGGTCTCCAGGGACTTAGTAGATAACTCTTAATCCTATGTATTAAAACCTAATCTCCCCAGGTTTTTAAGAATTTCTACATACAAACATCAATCAAGCAAGATTTATTAAACAGGCACCATATTTTCAGTTTTGAGGAGGAAGAAAGGAAGACTACAAGAGGCAAAGTTACTTTCCAATAAGCTCTATTACTTTGTCTTCCAACTCCTGCCTTGAATATGAATAAATGTGAGTTGGACTTACAAGTGTCTGATTCTGAACAGGAGGAGCCCACTCATAAGTCACAGTATCGATGGTTATGTTCTTGGCTGGCACTGGGCTGGTCAATATCATTACATTGCGTTTATACATGGGATTGCCATCATTTTTCAGCTTTGCAATGAGTGTTGTGTATTTCGTATCTTCAAAGAGTTTCCCCACTTTCCGATCTTCCTCATTGCTTGAAGGGATATCATGCTCCTCCTGGCCACATTTGCAGTTGCGGCATATTTTCCTGAAAATCATGGAAACAGCAACAAAATGACAATCTCACACCATCTGGGTGTGTATAACATCTGGGTGTGTAGGAACCCAAACCCTTCTTTTCAGTGCTTTGTTTAGGAAATATACACGTTTTTCTGCAATATGTCAAACATCTCCTTATGTATCCTGTTGTATTATTCAAGTTGTCTATCTACAGATATTTTTATCAGATAGATATCAGTCAACTACACTAATGCATTTTTAATATGAAGCTATGCCATTTCTTCAGTTACATCTCAGTACTGATCAAACACACATATCCATTATCAGTCACCAATCAGATTTAGTATAACCTTCAACACAATTCCCCCAGCAATCACTTCCTTGGGCTTTTAGTTTTTCAGTTGCTTTCATACATTCAAAGTTACACATACTATACTATTTTCTTCATATGCATTTCATTGTATGCATGATGTTTGGTTATCACCAGGTTGCTATCATGTGCAAACAAATATTTCCTAGAAAGGAAGAAAATGCATACAGACATACAAAGAGTGTAATTGCACCAAGTTCTGTTCAAAGCACAGCGTTTAAACAGAAGATGAAAGAAAAGTTAAAGGCTTATATGGACAAAGCCTTTCAAAATATCCCTGAACAAAGTCAGAGGTACTCTGGCACATGCTGTAGACAATTTTCACAGAAAACAGCCTTGAAAGGTAGAAGTATATCTACTTACTTGGATATAAATTATATTATTTCATATACAACACATTTCAACTGCTTTGGCTAACGAATATTAGAAAGCAATTTGTTATCTTAAGCATAATTAAACAATTCACATATAATAAACAGAACCTTGGATTAGACAAGCTAGTTCATTATTTATTAAAGGTGTCTCCAGAACTTCAGCTCAAAGCAGTCAGCCACAGCATACAGAAATTAGTGAAACTAGATGTTAACTAAAGGTTCTTATTATAGACTAAGAAAACATATCAGCCTTCTGGATCTCTGCAGTTTGAAGAGGAATGAGCAGTGTTTTATCCCATTATTTATCCTTCATATAGCAAATAGCATGAACTATTAGTTATAAAATGCTTCTGAACCCTGCTTGCCAAAACCCATCAAAATCTAACATAGTTCTGCATCTTCCTTTATACAGTCTTTAAGGCAAGTTAGGTGCCTTACACCTAAGGTACATCACAGGAAAACAACAAAAACATGCCATGACTCAGCAAGCCCCTGAGGTAATGGGAAAGGAAGGAGGATCTTAAATTGGTCACCTGAAGTGATACACAGCCAGGTCTAAACATATGCTGTCTATATGTACACCAGTTTGGATGAGGGGTACTAACATTTCAGTGTGTGGTGGATGCTGCCCTGGTCATGTGGTTTTATACAGAAACCATACATTAATTTAATGACAACTGAAGTTATAAAGCCCACTCCAAGTAAAAACACCTAACTGCAGTAAAAATGAGACACTCATGCAAAATACGAATATTAAACAGAAGTGACTCCACTTTGCAACACAAATACTTAAAGATATCACTCGTTGAAGTGTAGACTGTCTGACAGTTTCCAACTCATTTCCACAACAGGAAAGATGTACAGAATTTAAAGCTGGTACTTACCTGGATAGCTACTAAACACTAATCACTTTGTAATCTCTCAGTTTACCAAAACATTCAAGCATAAGCTAGCATTGCCCATTAAGCCTAAAAGCTTTACTATGCACCTCAAGCACTCCAAACATAAAATTTTGCAAGATCTTCAGCATCTGTCTACACAAGTCCTTTATGTAGGTTATACTTAGAGAGTATTTAATATACTAATAAAGCAATTCATATTCACATTGCTCATCTTTTATGGCACGCATGTGATCATATCTTATTACCAGTTCTCAGTCATATCTTTTTTGAGATCTAATAACAGGTGACAGAATCAGACCTTGTGTTTTGCAGATTTAATAATTTAAATCATAATCACCATGCAGTTTATGCCTCACAGCACACATGCTACTGGAACTGAAGCAGTTTGTCCATCCAAACAATGACACCAAACACTTTATTTACTCTTAGAACTTTATTTACTCTAGCAATAGTAACCCATGGTTTTAGTCTCATGTCTTGATAGGATGTGATTTAGTAACATTGGTGAAGACCAGCTGTCCTGGGATTCCCTCCAGAGACTTACACAATATCATCATGCTGTCCAGAACCACTCTGCTTGCAAGACACACCTCAGTAAGGACAATTCATATTGCTGTATTGCCTGTGTGGTCACAACTGCCACATGACAGGCTGTGCACTCTCCCCGCTCTACAGCCTCCAACTACAGTAAAGCAGCATTGACAGCAGCCAGAGACCAGACCACCCTCCACAAGCTGTGGTGGAATTTATCCTAAGACTCTCACAAGTGCTGGAAAAACCGTAAGAGCACCTTATATTTGCTCACGTTACACCATGAAATTGTGTATCTTTCTCCTAACAGTATTCTTTCAGAATGCAAAATACTTCAGAGATCCTGTTTCTACCATCAATTAGATGAACACCCTGACTCAGCTGCTGTCATTATCCTTGCAGGCTTAACATGTTTCACTGACTGCAGTATCTGTGAGAGATTTTTCTTTTGCTTTCCTCATAAATAGGTAGTTGAGTAGAAGTGAAAGCATGCAATTTGTCCTTAGGTCCTTCCTGGAAAATGGGCCAGAACTACTGCACTGTCTGCTTGCACTGAAAATAATGAGGTACTCACTAATCTTCCCTGTCCCTGCACACACTGAAATTAAGAATTTGACTGTGTACATTTCAGTTTAATCTCCTTGCGCCTTCAAAGTCAAGTGAATAATTCCTTGCCAACAGTTTGCAAGAAGCTGTTACAGGGCCTATGTTACAAGTGTAATAATGGCCTTGGCATTAGAATTCGTGTTCCATTATGCCTCTGGATACAGGACAAAACAATACAGAAAGAATGTGGAGAATGCTGAGTCATACCTGATGTCAGCATATCTCAGTAAACTGCAGGAAAATCCCCATGGCTGTTGCCATTTCCCATGCTCCCCAACCCTCCCCCTGGCTCTCAGCCACATGAAGATATCCATACAGCTGCTAACAGCCCAAAAAGTATCCTGTCCTGATTTATAACCTTTCCTCTTGAGTAATTTCCAGTACTAAAAGATATCCAGTTGATATTTACACATGTAACTGTTCTTGAATAGTATTGTTTACAATTTACTCCTAACATCTTTCACTAGTTGCCACAGCACAGTCCTGCTCATTAGTCACTCACTGTCCCTTCTGCAGAAGGTATATGGCCAATTATCTCTTTAGAATAGATTAGCTGGTAATTTGGTTAACTTTAACACAGCTATCTCACTGAAGTGACCCCATTCCATTACCTCAAGTTTATATTTCACAAGTCTGTCTGATAATTGACACTTTATCTTTGCTGTTAAAGTGAACACCTCATTTGCAAGAAAAAAACAACTGTCATTATATACACCCACAGACATATAAACATATAAAAATGTATATGCTTAGACAATTTTATCTCCTTTGACTCCATCAAGAGGACAGGCAGTTGAAAAACTTGTTCTCCCCATCTGCATTGTTGCAAACATTTTCTCTTCACTTGAGGACATTCAGCAAGATCCCTGCTGAAGGAGGTGTTCCTGTTTATGTCTTCGCAGCTCTAAGGACCTCATCAAAGCAGAGCAATGTTCCTCCACACACGTCTTAGCAATTTGAAAAGCTTTTCCCACTCAAAACATGGAAGATATGAAGGAAACTTCAAAGTTTGTGGAATGAAAAGTGGCATACCACAGGTAAAAGACAGGTCTAATATTAGATAGTGTTTTGCTAGCAGGTCTTGAGTAGTTAGAAAGAACGAGGAAGAAAGGTATAGAGATTCCATCCTCTCAAATGATGAATTCTTGTCCTGAATGTCTACTGACAGGAAGGATCAAAGACTTCCACTTCCTTCTCCAAAATCAAATGTTAGCCACCCTCCCAATTGTCTATGTTTTGGTGTATGGAGAGGAAAAATAAGACTGATCATGGTCCTTCCTATGCTGGCTCCTAGTGACAGGAGGTAGCAGCTGCAAGCATAGAGAAATCCTCAACAAAGACCTGGCAAGTCCTGAGGCTTGTGCCCTCCATGCAGAATGACTAACCTCCCTATTACAGAAATCCAGATGTTCTTGAAGATCTCCAGTGAGGGAGATTGCACAGCCTCTCTGAGCAATCTGTTCCAGTGCTCAGTCACCTGCAGAGTAAAGAAGTTCTTCCTCATATTCAGGTAGAATTTCCTGTGCATCAGTTTCTGCTGTTGTCATTTGTCCTATTGCTTGGCCTCACCAAGCAGAGCTGGGCTCCATCCTTTTGACACCCTCCCTTCAGATACTGATAGACAATGATGGGGTCCTCACCCAATTATCTCTTCTCAAGGCTGAACAAGCCCAGCTTCCTCAGCCTTTCCTCTTAAGAAAGGAAGTCCCTCCACTCCCTTAATCATCTTTGCTGTCCTCCACTGAACCCACTCCAGGAGCTCCATGTCTCTCTTGTACTGAGGAGCACAGAACAGGACACAGCACTCCATATACAGAATGCACCTCAGAATACCACTGGCCTTGACTCCCAGGGCCCACTGCTGGCTCAGGGACAGGTTGTTTTCCACAGGATCCCCAGGGCTTTCTCCACAGTGCTGCCTTCCACCAGGTCAGCCTCCAGCCAGTGCTGGTGCTTGGGGTTATTCTTCCCCAGGTGCAGGACCCTGCATTTGCCTTTGTTGAATTTCAGCTGGTTCGCCTCTGCCCATCTCTCCAACCTGTCAAGACCCTTCTGAAGGGCTGCACAGCACTCTGGCGTATTGGCCACTTCTCCCAGCTTTGCGTCATCAGTCAAATGACTGAGAAGGCACTTTGCTTCTTCATCCAAGTATAAGATTTTGTGATTACTTCTGTTATGTTTTCTTGCTATTAGTGCAGCTATAACTAATTGCAACTGCTTTGAATTGCATCTCAATGCTTCCCTGCCAGCTGTATTATCAGAAAATCTTAAAGCAAACTTAAGGCTCACCCTGCCTTCCACGTACTCTATCTGTGCAGAGAAGCCATATGCTGAAAAAGATCATTTCCAAACCTAAGATTCTTTTTTTGCAGAAGTTTTTTTAACACCTTAGCAAGTCACATCAGGGACAGTTACACTCTCTGGTATATACGCAACCAAGATAAATCAGAACCTTTCCTCCTGTTTTTAGCGACTTCTTACTCATGTCCCATAGTTCCCTCTAGTGGGGAACGTTCCCAAAGAGCAATATGTAACTAACCGAGTAGGAATCTCTTACATACAGCCCGACCCATTGGGCACGTGTGAGAGCTGTTTTGCACCTTCTGCTGCCGTTACACTTGGGCAGAAGCATGATTCTAAGGACAATTTTAAAAACAAAAGCTATTAATACACTAAGATAAACCAGATAATTGTTAACCATTCAACTATCATTGTAGACTACATCTCTCATTTTATTAATTTTGCATTCAGCTCACAACACTGAGGCTACCACAACTTCTAAATTTAGAAATAAATTTTACTGAAGGCTTGGTTTACCACCATTTCTATACTAGCCTCAATTTACAGTTCTGCACCTATAAAAACTGCCCACACACTGTGTGAAGATTTACAGCACAAATGTCATAAAACTGTATGTGCCACCTCAGAAGAGATATACTCCAAGCTTAGAGAAGAAGTGTGTAGCAGCTCCTTGTAAAGCCTTAGTACTAGATAGGTACACTTGGGTTTTTTGTGCACTTTACAATCTGACTCCCCAGAGGAAGAACTGAGGCTCTTTTGTATGGAAATACAAAACAGAATTACGTGTTGTCTTCTTGAGGAACAGCGTTTTCCTGTATCAGACCAAGAGCTGCACGATGTGCTGGAGCTCCTGGGCTGTCCCCAGGAGAGGGCAGTGTCAGCTTTGCACAGCCTGCAGCAGAACCACGCCCGGCACACGCGGCCGCTACTGCCCGGCTTGCTGGGCTGCAGCTGCCTCCTGTGGAGGTCACTGTCTTCACAACACCCTTACGGAGCTGTGCTTTGGATTTGTAGCTAAAACAGCCTTGACAGGACTTGCTGTTACTGGGCACTACTGGCACACAGTCAAGGCTTCCCCGTTTTTGAACTCTGCTGCCGCTCCAGCAAGTAGAGAGGCTGGGAAGGGGCACAGTTGACTCAAATTGGTCAGTGGGGGTTAAATGCTATATAATGTCATGTTAACCAATAAAACAGAAATAGAGGATGAAGAAATCGGGGTTTCTGACTTCTTAAGTAGTTACTGCTTGGAGACTAGCTGGGCATCAGTGTGCTGGTGGTGATTCCCTTTGCATCTCTTACCCACCACCTCACCTATTAAACTATTTAAACCTATGAATTGCCTCACTTTTGTTTCTCCTTTTTTTGTGTCCCACCCTGCTGTCTGTGTTGGTGTTTACTGACTGGGGTCAATCCCTACCCATAATGATTCTCCCAATGTGTAACTGTTTCACTAGTTACAATTCTTACTTCAAGTCTTGCCTTTTACGGATGAGTAGCAATGAAATAAACTTGAATTGATTTTGATTATTAATGTTATAAAGGCAATATACTGTCCACTTTTGCTACAGTTTGTTCTTATTTCAAAGAGAGTTTCAGATTTAAAGGCTAACAACTAAGTAAATAGATATTTGGGATGCATCACTTTCCTTTTAAGTGTTAGACCACTAAAAGATATGCATCATGCAAAGCATATTAATATATTTTTTTCCTTTGAAAACTATTTACACAGAACTGAATTAATACTTCAGTTTCACACTCTTACTGCCCCCAGTAGCAGCTCTACTGGAGAAACAGCTATTTTCCAACCCATTCTTGAATTCTTTCAATTGCTAACTTTTTGACTGTTTCAGAAGTATGCACCACATTTGTCTGACACTTAGATGAAGCTTCTCAGACTACTTCCAGCCACGTTATTTATCTGGTATATCCTATATGGACTCAATTTCCAAATTAAATATTAGCTAAATAGTCACTGTTTTTACATCTTTTTTATTACTTGCTCTTTAATCCAGTGCTGTCTACAAACTCTTACTTTCTAGGAGAAAGTGTTCTGATGACCTGTGTATTCAGGACTTAGCACAATGAGCCCCTAATCACAGGAAGATACAGAATATGCAATATGGATAAAGAAAAATACAGGCAGAAAACCCCAATACCCACAGAGAAGTAGACACCTTTTACAGACAAAGCAGACAACTTTGCAATCACACTACGATGTGACTAAACCACTTCAGCCATTTTATTTCTTTTTATTCCAAATTATTTTATGATAAAGAATAATCTAGCAGTTAAAACATGTAACATTGGCAATTAAGAAAGTTAAAAAAAAAAAGAAAAAGAGAGAAAGCTATATGGATTAAATGGACCTTTTCCTCCTTCACTTGTAATTTCCCCATCTGGCACCATGACTATGAACAAAAGAGCTTTCAAGCAGTAAGTAATATCATTTCTCATCTAACCATGGATAAACACTATTGACACTTGCACTTTTTAAAATTCTTTTATTGCATTACTTACATTTATTCTGTTTTATTTTACTATTACTTCTACACACGACCCCTCAGTGATGCATATTGAAGAAGTCTTTCCATAAATTATTTCTTTTATCTTTAGATGATCACATTTACTTACTACTGCATTACCATTTCTTGATCCATGTCATTATTTTAAAGTTGTTTCAATAGCTACATATTACAGATAAGAATATAGCTTTATATAGAATTATTATGAATGTTTATATTGAATTATTATGATTATGTATCAACTTATAACAAGCTTTTGCTGTGTTTTGTTTTTATTTGCCCAATTATTTTCTAAACAGTCTCATCTGCAGTCAAATATTTGGGCAACAATGTAAAATCTTCTAGGCCTTATCAGCACCTGATGCCACTATGGCTGGGATACAGAAGCTACCTTATAAAACAGAACAAAATAAAATTCTACTGCAAATGCAATTTTCACTGTAGCTAGTTAGCACTGGTTAAATGCAAGAATTTTCACTAATAGCATGCGCTAATGCTACTATTTTTCTGTTCTTTTCCCTTTGAGAGGGACCTTTTTTCTAAAAAATCAGAATTACTAAGCTACATTTTAAGGTACACCCTAATTAATCACCAATATTATGAATGAACTGGGCCAAAGATACATAAACACATTAATATAGATATATACATCTTGTTTCAGTAAAACAAGAAAGGTCTTCATGCAATACAAAGTTTCTGCATCAGTAATGACAGACTATTTACTGCTATCATCAACTCACTGATTTAGGAACAGTACACCGTCCAAAGCTCAGTATTATCCAACCTAACTGAATTTGTGTGACACACACAGAAGTGACACCTCTTCCCCATCTAAGTAAGCTGTAGATATATTCAAAGTTTCAAATATTTTCAAAATAATTTTACCTAGCATCTCAGATCAAAGCTTACGTATTTGGTCAGGAGTTGAAAAAGCATTTTATTACAGAGATAAAACACACTTCTTCCCTACCATGTCTCTTCCTGTATTACAATTTTACATATTTTTACAAATCTATTTCAATTGTTTAGTCAGCTAAAGCAAATGCTACAGTAGAAGTACTACCACTCACTTCAGGGCAGACGAAATGTATGTTCACAGGTGATTAGATACTACACTGTAATGCAACTGAAAAGTTCTGGCCCTGAATCGTGTCAGCTTTTTAAAAATATCTTAATAGTTTAACTGAGAGAGAGAACAAAAAGGTTACTTAATTATTTTTTACATTTGCATACATACGTCAAGGTCTGCAGTGCTGAGTCACAGCTTAGGATACATTTGGTGCTACTTACCTCCAGTAATGAAGCTCAAATCCTTCACACTTTTCCTTGCATTTTAAGCAGGGGGCACCAAATCCTTCCTCATGGCCCAAGCCCATCTGTGTACAGAGAAAGATGACTACAGTCAGCTTCAAGAATTATGTTGCATGAATGATCCCACTGATGCCTTTATAATCTACAATCAACAGCTAAAACAAAAGATTAAGCATTTGACTAAGCTGATGTAAGGACATCATTTTGGGGCCCACTCACCTTCCTATTGTATCTATATAAGCAGCAGTGTCCACACAAGCCTGTACACAGAGTTGAGCTAAGCAGGCAGAGATAGCCTTGATGAGGCTGTGAAATGAGATCAAGTGAGGCCAGAAGACCTCAAGTCAAAGGCCATTTAATCCAGCTGTCTGGACAAAGTGATTCACAGTATATGGCTAGGCAAAATACAAGAGATCAAGAAATAAACAGACCCCACATTTATATGCACTAACCTAGAATAAAGGAAACAATTAAGTTTGTCTAATATTTCCAAGTATATTTGAGGCTACTCTGATAATGACTGAGAGTAGCATATACCCTTTACAATTACATTTCAGTTGGACTCATACCAGCTTACTTTCTTAGGGGAAAGAGAAACAGCACAGTTAGCAAAATCAATGACCAGAAGCAATATGCAAAGAGTTTCAAAAGGATGGATGATCAATTCACAATGCAGAGGAAATATCAGAGAATACAGAAAACAGTGCAGAGTAAAGGTATTCACACAATGTATCAGCACATCAGCAAGTTTAACCTAGTAACAGCCACTTGAAATTTGAGGTGAAAAACAAATATGAAGCACAACAACTTACACATTCATGTAACACAGTAAAATAAAAATGTCTCACTCCAGCACTTTAAACCTTTGAGGGATATGTCTCTCAAATCAGACAGATGAAGGACCATGGAAATGTGGCCACAGCTGGGTATGCAGGCTCATGACCAACATGCAGAGAGGAACGCATTCCCACACCCTGATGCAGGAGGGGCACTTAAAACTATCTGTAGGTAGAAACAGCTCACCTTCAGTTGAGCTTTTACTGACAAGTTCTGCTACTAATTTTAGTTCTGGCAACAACACAATGCCCAAGTTAATTAGATGTGGTGATACATTTTTATTATTAAGTTGGCCATTTTACTGAGAGAAATCATACTACTATTGTTGTATGTACAAGGATATATACCAGGTCAACTTTCAACTTGCTTCTGTCCAAAATAAAGAACAGACTATTCACAAACCACTTGTTTAATACAAAACACACAGTAAAATGCAGGGAACACCATGTTTTCAGCTACTTTATAATTTAAAGGATCATTGCCTCAACAGTCATCACACATCCCTCAGGAAAACTTCCCTGAAGACTGTGATGATCTATTTAGAGAAAAGAGGTATGCTAGCAGCTATTAAACTACTACAGGGATGGACAGGACACATCATTTCTTCCATATCTGGAAGATGAAACACAAGCTGGCTGTGATCACGGTGACATCTTCATCAAGCTAAGGGCTCAAGAAGTTCATGTTATATGTGCCAACCTAAAGCCTACCAGTAGATACGTAAAATAAGCATAACTTTAAAGATTAGGTTCTTCATCAGCTATACTTCTGATAAGCTAACTGCTTAATAAAAGTTCTTCACTGAAGATGGGCATTTGTAGGAGTCTTCCAGACATCTCCCATATGTACACACACCCCCACACCAACACACACCCCCACACCACGAATCACAAGAAAACTGAGCACTCTTCCCAGTTCACACACCAAGATGCTGACCAGGATGTTTTCTAAAGCGAAAAAAAAGAGGCTAAAGCAGCACAAACCAACTTTTTTATTTTTTTTTGGGGGGGGGGAGGAGGAGGGAAAGACAGGTTGTTTTTTATTTGGTGTTGTTTGTCCTGTTTTTAAAATCATCCTCTCCAAAAAGTTGTTAAAATATGATTGCACTGCCCTAATAAACAAACTAAATTCCCACAAAATCCTGACCTCCCCCCTCACCCCAAACAAAGATAACATTAACCCATTCTCTCTTGCTGCTACTTCAGTTAAAAACTGGCATTGCTTCTTTATGCTCAGGTTCTCCCTTCCTTCAAAAAGAGTGGAATGAGAAGAAAGGGAAATAATGATAAACTCATTAGTATTGTAATTAGAAGATTTAGAAACATAGGATCACTTGTTTAGAGAGTACTCTTTTATACTACAGAGAAATAAGCTTGACATTTCAAGAATTCCCAAAACAGAATCTGAAATCCAAGCAAGAAATATTTTTAAAAAATTGCAAAAACCATTTTAACTATCATTTCCAAGCCTCCTAACATTTAAGTTTTTTTTTTAAGCTAAAAAAAAACCCCACCTCTTCAGAAACAAATTAAGGAGAGGAAATATGTGCTATCTAAATGCTCCACCCAGAACATACTCTCCCTCCAGGGACAACAACCAGCTAGTCTACGTGTACTTTCACAGCCAGCAGTCTTAGTGCAGACTTCTTCAGAAATTCAGCATTCTACATTCCCTCCCCAGAAATAAAGAGCACGTCACTATGTAAATGCTTGTGCAGCTCAAGACAAATTGAATTAGAAAATTACAGAGACTTGTTTTGAAACAGTTTTTTTTAGTTTTCTGTGAAACAGAAAGAAGGGAATTACTGTCCTATACACAATGTCTGGGCATCTTATGGAAAAGGTTTAGGCTCAAGACTGAAAGGCACACAAAAAAAAACCAAAATAGATGTGATTCTAGATACACACACAGCCTCAGCCTTTGTTCTGACAGAGAATCTACATGGCTGCTTGCCAAAAATTAAGATATAAAATAGCAAAACTCAAAAGCACTGCAGGCTATTGTTATCCAGAAGTCAGTACATTACACATATTTCTCCAGAGTCCTGTAACAGGACATCCTTCAAATATAAGAAAGCATCAGCCTCAGAAATTACTGTCTTCTTCAGCAGCCAATTCAGCTGTAGTTTAGGAAATTCACAAAGTCTAAAACTGCACTGTAGTGTTTCTTTACTGCTACCCATATCTGTCCCCATGTCTTCTGCAGAAGATGGCCAGCTCCAAGCAGAAGCACCCAGAGATACAGAGCAGGCTGAGCATTGGAGAGGTAACGTGTGCCTAAGAACAGCAGGGAACCCATTTTCCCCATAAATGGAGTTATGGGAGAAATGGTACAGATAGGTCAGCTGAAATACTGCCAGAAGAAGGTTCCTGTCTGTCTACCACCATTAAATTTCATTTTACAGCAAAAGCTAACCAAACCCATCTGGTATTACCAACATACCCAGTACTGATTTAAATAGCCTGAGTTCAGAAGATGATATAACTGTGACTGAGATCATCTGTTGCATGCTGTTTTCAAGATTACACAGTACCCAAGGGCAAAAAGCTTTAAGTGGTTATAGCCAAGTGATAATTAATGAAAGATTTCCCCATTTCAATTCACACTGGAATCTAGTGACAAAAGCTGGCTGACTTTACAGTGAGGAGTCATGCATAGACACTTACCATCATCTTAAAAACCCAAATGATAATATTCAAGTGTCTAAGAGTTTGTTCAGAAGTGTAAGAGAAACAGCAGTTCCTATGAAATAGTTCAAATCTGGCTTATCAGAAGGATTTATTCTTAAGTTTATTGAACATTTCTTATTTCCTCAGTGCCACCAGGAAACCAGAATTAACTCAGGCCTCAGCTTCTTTTCCTTTGTCATCCCAAAAGGACTCCTGTACCACCAGACAGGTGAACTTCACCCTGCCACAGGCAGTAAGACACAGTGCTGGTACTGAGCCTCTGCAAAAGATCAAAAACCCTTCCAAATGTTACAGATCCCTCTGGAATTTGAAAGGATGTGGCTATACAGTGAGAATGCTGTGGTTAATGGACTGCAACAAGTATCAGTGAGCCTCAGATTAAAACTAAATCCTCTTCACTATCCTTTTTGCAGATCTCTCTCCTATGCTCTTCAGTGCTCCAAGCACAGAATTGAAGCGATCCATGCTAAAGCTATTCTTGGATTTACCATAAAATCCTAGGAATGTTCTGGTTTGAAGATTAGTTAACTACTGATCTATTTGGATGTTTGAGTGGGAAAGCATCTGCAGAGCAGAGCAGATTTCTAGTACATCTTAATGTGATGGCACTTTCAAAGAAGGGAAGGTAAACCAGGAAGGACAAACCAAAAAAAAACCCCAAAAAACATGAGAAATCTCATTGCTGTGCATGCTCTATTGCTGAGACCTGATCTTGTCTCACTATATTGTGTACCATCAAAAGTCCTCTTTAGCAGGGAAACACAACAAATAGAAAATTAAAATAGGCTACAGCATTTAAACTTTAAAAACAGAAGAAGAATGATACTTCTTTTGATTTCAGAATGAAAAAAAGAACAAACCACTCCAAAAGACATATGAATATCTGGACAATGCTCTTATAAACTTTGACATACACTGTATGAGAAGGAAAAAAAAAAAACAGATCTGTAAGAAAGAGCAGTATCCCACAAACCACTTTATATTTCTTTTTAACATGTCTATTAAAATTGATGGCAAGTGTGACTCTGGGTTTTTTTAATATGCATCTTGATTTGGGGAAAAGTTGACTGGAATTAAGAATTAAGGTTGACTGGAATTAAGAAGTCTGGATATAGAAGTCCATTTTGCACAAAAAAAAAGGATGCCAAAAAGTGGTTGCATCCAAGAAAAATATTTAGGCAGGACAGGCAGAGGAATAAATCAAGTAGCTGCAGTAGCCTGACCATACGAGTCTCAGGAATTTATTTTATTGTGGTATCTTCTACTAAACATCAAATAGCTCAGAATTTAAATATTTAAGACACTGCTACATAGTGTACCTTCAAAAGACTAACAAATATTAAAGATAGCTCAGTTGGATAGAAAACAAGTGTTGTTTATTCACAAAGTCCCGCATTACACTAGCTACGTTTGAATGCAGCTGACACTCACTATAACACTATCTGTAAATCTCCGATACAACACTATCCATCCTCCAGTACTGCAGAAGCATTTTCACAATACTCCATGTATTTTGTTTTGACATCAGCACTCTTACCCAGTTGTGTCTGCTAACATTAGCACCTAGGATTTGAGAAGCAGACCTCCACACCTACACATTAATTTTTTGT
The DNA here is from genome assembly GCF_049639895.1 of Pseudopodoces humilis. Taxonomy (NCBI): domain Eukaryota; kingdom Metazoa; phylum Chordata; class Aves; order Passeriformes; family Paridae; genus Pseudopodoces; species Pseudopodoces humilis. The sequence goes on along the minus strand of NC_142204.1, from coordinate 48,897,713 downwards.
CATGCAGGAAAGTGCCTGCTTTTTTCTGCTTTTAAAAGCTGTAGCTAGACAACCTCAGACTGAAAACAAAGCACAAATAAAGAGATAGGCAGTCTTTAAAAACAACCAAAACGCCCCCAACAAAACCAGAAACACACAGCAGTCCAGGAGTGCAGTTAGGTCTGGTGCATTCTGGAAAAGTCACAACAGAAGCCTCCTTACTCCCCTGACCTGCTCATTTGACCAAGTTTAGGACAGTAGCTAACAGGTGTGACATGCTTTCATCTTAACAGCCCTGCTCTTCCTGAAGGTCTCCAGGACCTAAAAGAACCACACCAACTTTGATCATCAGCAACAGCTACATATTAGGGAGGGTTGTACATATACACTCCTATAAAAAAAATGCATCTATATATATATATACACAACCCATACACATAAGAATTAGTTCTATATAAATGAAACATGCATGTCTATTTAGACTATAAAATACAATTTTAAAATACACTACATTATAGATATTTAAATCTACACCCTTATAAACTGTAAACTTCGTATCTGCCAGGAAGAAGACAGTAATTGGCATGACACGTTCAGTATACTTTAAGTAAAAAAGGTAATTTTAAGCAACTTTTACCAATAAATTTCATTAACAATTGCTACTCACCATTACTATTAGTTACTTAGAGGAAAATAGAAACATTTCTTTCTTTTTTTACAGGAACAACTGCAGAAGCAGATCTGTGTTTTATGACAGAACACTGTAACTCAAACTAAGTTAATTTTCCTTCTTGCTGTAAAATACTTGGCTTATAATTATACCCTATCCAAGAAAGTTTCATCTGATCTTAAAAAGTCATGGAGTCCTGAATTTAAAGAGTTTCTTGACTTGTTATTCAGCCATTTCATGATATTTTATCGTCAGACACCTGGGGAGTACTTTTGCCATAGGGAAAAAAAACCCCAAAACAGTCAAAATGTTAAATTTAGCCTTGCCATATTTTGCCAAGCTTCTATCCAGGGATGCCAGACAAAAAATAACTAGAGGTGTGGATTCAGACAGATGCTCCAAAACACTATTCACATGGTTTGTTGGTTTTTTTTTAAACTTTGATGGGAGAAAAACCCCTCAAACCCCATGGCATATGCAGGAAGCAGTTACTTAGTTTCCTTGTGAACAAACCTGAAGTAGTTCCTCTCATGCCTACAAATATGTTTTCATTCTTCCACTTGCAGGCAAAACTCACCACTGAATAAAAGTACATTTCCTTGATCTTACTATATGCATGAAACAGCAAAAAAGATCTGCTATAATGGGTTTCCATAGCAGTAACACCAAAACAAACAGTGACCTCAACAGGAAGTGCAGCCCAGCAGACATTAAATCATGCTTTGCAAAACACAGAAAAGTTGACTTTGCTCCTGTACATACTTTATTCACCATTCATTTATCAAAGATCAACAATTGTTGATTAGGTTTCTCCTGTTAGTTGGAAAACCAAACACTGAGTGATTTAGACATTGCTAAGTCTCACACCATTGAAAAACAACCACACACAAATTCCACATTAGAGAAGTTGCACCTCTTTCCCCCAAACTGCCCTGACCCTTCTCCACCACAGGCAAAGTTCTTTTTATAAAGCAAGTATTATACTGTGAAAGTCTATATAGAATGGACTCACTGCCAGATTATTTTCTCTAGTGAAGCATGAGACCATGCTGCCAGCAGGACTGAAAAGCAGGACCGTGACCTACTGATTCATTTTACCAAGTTCACAGAGGTGGCAGACAGGGCAGGAATCCAGGCTGTTGAAACAAAGTTCTGCTACAGTATTCAACACAAAGCATTAAATCTTCATTTTCCCCATAGCCTCAAAGAAAAGATTTGAGAACACAGCATATATTGTATTTGGGAGAAACAGTGGTCTGTTTTTTTCACAAGTACTTCTCAAGCTGTAGCTACTGTTTTTACCCTTCAGCTCTGTTGTGCAAACGTTTACTACAAACACCACCTTCAAGAGCCTCAAATGCAATGGCAAATCCAATTCCTCCTGAGAAAAAGAAAATTGTACAGTTTCCCCTAAACTCCCCATCCTCTTGAAAGTAAAATTGTAACAGACCAGGAAAGTCTCAGCATTCACATGCAGCCAAAAAGACACTATTCACTGTCTAGATGTTTGCCAGCTATTTAATAGCTTTAAAAAACATGATGAACTGACTAAAAAATTTACATGTTATTCCACACATTTGCATATACTCTGCATGTATGTTGCTCAGTATAGAAAGTGCTGAAATTTCTGTTTCTGTCAGGCTGCGGTTGTCCAGAGCCCAAGATTCACACCAAGTAAGACATCTGGCTGCATGGCAGTACTGATTCCTTTGGCCACTAGTTAAGATAGCAAGATGAGTTTTAAAACACATGAAAGAAACCAAACAATAGCTAAATTAAAAGTCTGAGCCAAAGCAATTGTGCCCTTAGTATTCCTTAAGAAGGGTACGTTAAACAGGACTGTTGCTTTTCTGTCATGGGCAGCAAATATGCAAGGTATCCACTGCCAAAAGGATGAAAAGTTAGCAATTGTGGCAGATGGGGCAGTAGTTTTTCCTGCTGAAGTACATTGTTGGAGCCCTAGTGGTCTTGCAGTGGAGGGAAGCAATTCCAGTCAGACAGACTGTGCTACAACTGTTACATTTGGAGAAAGAAAACCCACCAAACCTGGTATCAACACTGAAAACAAACTTTCTCTGGGTGCTTTTTTTCTTCATACAAACCCAGGCATATAGATATAAATGTATGTAGCAGCTTTCCAAAGAGACTATACAGAAACTCAAAACTGAAGAATAGACTCATGGATTACTGACACTTAGAGAAATCTTAGGAATGCCACCTTGGAAACTTCATCTATCGAATTTTCCAGAAACAGAAAACATCCCAATATATTACCCAGTACAGTTATAAACTAGCAGTTGTAGGTAGGGGAAGAAGCTTTTCTACAGCACCAGCTGAGTGTCTGAGCCTCCACATGGCATGCTGCTCCAACAGGCATTCATTTCCTTCTGCTCTGCTGAACACCAGGGCTACACAACAGCCAACATCTAAACTCAGAGTTCAAAAATGCAATGGAATTACTGATCTGGGGACAACATGACAATTCCTGCTTTTTTCTGTCCAGTGTTCTAAGAACTTCCTCCCAACAGGCAGGTTATCCACTCAACAGCCTGTGATGTTTACCAGGTTATTCCCCAGGCAATAAATATGTACAAGTCACTACAAAATAAAAGGTTACATAAAGTACAAAGTACATTTTGTAAGAGAACTCAAACTATTTTCACTTCAGGCTGCAAGACAGACAGGTGAGAACTACAGCATGTGGTTGTGGTTGAGCAATCCATTGCTGCTGATGGACTAAAATCAGACACAGGCATCTCCACCCCAGGACAAGTTTTTTCTAAAAGCCAAGTAGTTCACTGGTTTTAATAACTTTGATTTGAAACTTCTCAGAATTTTCTTCCACCCTTCAACAAAGAAGGAAGTTGGAAAAAAGGACAGAAGCAAAAAGATAATAAACAGGTTGAGAATTGGAATTAAAGGACAGAAAAGGAAGACACAAAGTTACTCCAGAGTTGACATGAACTGTTACTCTGTTCAGTGTACAAAATCCAAGAAGTTTTGATTAAATAAATCTTGATAATCAAAAAAGGATTTTGTACCAAACTCGCTGGTACCTAGCAAAGCTTCCCAGTTCTCCCTGTACATTCACAGAGCCTCTTCTGTTCTCTTGGAAAATAAGCTTCACCCAAGTTACAGACAGAAAGAAGAAGAGCATAAAATGTGAGCAGGGGAGAGGGAACAGCACAATAACAGAATTAGTTTTCTGAATATACATATAGTAGAAACAGAGAATATTTGAAGTTTTTCAAATCACAGACATCTTTGTATATTAACAGTAAAGCAGATCAGAATAGAAATATTACTTTCACTAAATGCAGCTTTGCTGGTTTCTTTTGTGGCAATAGCTTCTGTGTCTATCTAAGCAGATTCAGAAAAGTCTTCATGAATCTTCAAAGTTGATGAAGAAAAGTAAAAGATGATCAAATAATAGTCAAATAAATTTAAAACACACACAACTACCCAATAACTACAGTTCAATTTAAAGCAGATGTTTCGCAACTGCAAGTTCACTCAAACCAAGACTCCATTATCTGCAGAATTTTATCAGTCATTTTACACCCCATGTTTATTTTCTCTTCAGATGAATAAATTCTGAATTAGAATGCACTATCTTCCACAAAAATGCATCTCTCACCTCCTGGAGTTCAAAAACTTCCAGCGAACAAGCTCTGTGATGCCATCAAGTTTTAAAGTGTGCTTAGAAAATAAAAGCAAATCTACTTAAAAATCTTATTTTCATTGTATCAAGGAGTCATACAAGGGGAACGACCCTGTGCACTCAACTAGCTTCTAAACACAATGACAGTATTTAGCTACTCTATATGCTGATGGCCTAATGACTGGGGCTTGAGATAGGCAGCTCCTCCAAAGCAGGATCCTCACCCAAGTGACACTATCACATGGTGACATCACTTGAAGCAAGCTGCACCTCAAGGCATTGCTAGGATTCAGCCTCAACAGGTAGTCTTCCACACCACACACAAAACTACTTCCACCCCCAAGTCAGATTGTAGTCTGCAAGCTGGAAAAGCACACAGGTACACAAAAGTGTATATGTGTATTTTAAAACAAGTTGCTACCTTTAAATAAAATAATTCAGGAGTAAACCCCACACACATTCATACAACGTGCATTTCAAAAGACTACTTTTCAGGTATCAGTGAAGGCTGTTATGTATAGATTTAACCCATATTCACATAAAAAGCTCCTTTTCACCTTATCAAATAGTAACAAAAGAGATACAAATAAGCTTTTATTTTTAAAAAAAGGTCAGTGCTCTAGCACTATACTTAATTTGTGAAAGAACTAGAAGCAAAGACTTACACAAGCCTCCTACCTGAAGCCAGTCTTACATAGAAGTTCTAAATAGTGAGTTTTTGAAAGAGATTGAATACAATTGGATTACCTATTGCTTTCTTTTACTTACCTTTTGTTTCTTGACAGTTTAACACAACTAATTAGTCAATATACCTTTAAAAAGAATGCAAATTCAAATTCAGGCTTCTCGTTCAAGGGGGTAAGCCATAAGAACGCTGATAACACACTTGTAAGGAGTCAGTCACATCACAAGTCTGAAATTAATCACTAACATAACCACAAACAGCGACTTGGCTGTTTGTGATTTAAATTTCATACGAACATACACAGCGCACGTACATAGAAACAACCATCAGATCTCAGGCTTTTACTGGGGGGGACCGAACACATGTTTTACTTGCATGACAGCATGACCCCGCCAGGGGAACCAGCTGCGGCGACTAGCTACGGTCCGGGAGCAGCGAGGCAGCCCAGCTCGGGGGGTACCCGGCAGACAGCTCTCCTCTGCCTCCCACCTCCGCCACGGGGCCCGGCCGGGGAGCGCGGGGCGCCGGCAAAAGCTGATCCCAGCAGCCGGGGGATCCCGGGGCAGTCCCCGCGGGGGCTGCAGCGACGAGGCGGGTGCGCCGCTCCCCAGAGTGCGGACACCGGCGTGCGCGGCAGACAACCCGGAGCCCCCCTTACCTTCTTCACTTTATTCTCCAGGTTCATGGCGGGGCGGGTCCAGCTGTGAGGCAGCTCCCACGGAGGAGTCACGGCTCGCGCGCTCCGCGACGCTCAAACTTCCGCTGCCCTGCGGCAGTGGCTGCAGCCGAACAAAGGCCGCGCGGCAGCCAATCCCCGCCGGCCGCCGCCGGCCCGACAGCCAATCCCCGCCGGCCGCCGCCGGCCCGACAGCCAATCCCCGCCACCCCGCCCAGCCCCGCCCGGCCCGGCCCGGCCCTGAGTCAGCCCCGGCGGGGCGGGAGGTCACGGAGAAGGCGGGGCTGCTGCGGCTTCTCGCCTGCAGGTACAGGCGACTGCAAATGTGGAGCTTCCCGGAGCATAAGAAAAGGGGAAATCTCTGGCTATAATGGGAGGGCTATAATGTCTTGAGGCCAGGAGGACCAGTGGTGACCTGGAGTGCCTCGGGAAGGGTATGGCCAGCAGGTCAAGGGAGACGATCCTGCCCCTCTGCTCGGCCCTAGTCTGGCGACATCTGGAACGCTGTGTTGAGTTCTGGGCTCCTCAGAACAAGAAAGACAAAGAGAGGGTTCAGTGAAGGGTCACAGAGATCATTTGGGGTCCAGAGCATCTCTTTTATGAGGAGAGGCTGCAGCAGCTGGGCCTGTTCAGTTTAGAGAGCACTGACAGGGGATGACATTAATGCATATAAAGAGCTCAAAGCGGGTTTCGGATGGTACCAGGCTCTTCTCAGCGGTGCCCAGTGACAGAACGAGAAACAATGGCTATAAACTAAAACATAAAAAAGTTTCACCTCAACGTAAGGAAGAATTTACTAATGACAGGGCACTGAACAGGCTGCCCAGGGAGGTCGTGGAGTCTCTGGAGATATTCAAACCCTACCTGGCCAGGTTCCTATGCAACCTTCTCTAGATGACTCTGCCTCATCAGGTAAATTGAACTAGATGATCACCAGAGGTCCCTACGAACCCTGACAATTTTGTTATTCAGTGGTTTATTGACTTGAGGAGGAGCGGGAGGCGGCAGCGAGCACGGTCCTGCCGAGCCCCGCCAGGCCGAGACTGCTCCCGAATTCCCAGCGGATTCCTGGGCAGGGCCATGCCCACAGGGGCTGGCTCTAGACTCCACCTACCTGCCTGCTGGCGGAACGAAAGTTAGACTCTGATCCCAGTCTGCAACTTCTTATGCCTGGGATGCCACTGATTATATAAAATATATTTTACCTATAATATGCACATAATGCAAAATGACACAAAAATGAAGCATTTGAAAGACTGACTACTAACGTAAAATATTTTAATGTTTCATATTTATCTTTGGAAAAAGTAACAAACATTCATACAGAATTTATAGCTACCCTAGGAAGTGGTGGTGAATAAGTTGATAGATAATTTTGTCATTCATTTTCAGAATCTAATGTTTTCTCTCTGTACATACCAGCTTTTCTCAAGTAGATCTTAGGTCATTTTCTTTCTTCCCCAGAGGCCAGAGATACTTATCTTTCAGTGTTTCATTGTTTTGTCTAACACCACTCGTTGAAAGATGTTTGCAACAAAGCAAAAATGAGACCAGGTCTGTTTGTTGTCTGTTAGCAGATAAAGGTAAAACTGACTTTTCTGCTAGGACTGGCCTCATGGTGTATGCTATGGGCCAACAGCTCCTACAGGTGAATCTGTGCAGCAGACCTTGGCCAAGAAGTTCAGTAAAAAGCTGAGAGGGTGGGCTCAAGCTGTATCATTAGATAAAATGAGAGAACACAGTCCACCAGGTAATGCTGCTGTGTTTAGAGTGTGTCTCCCTAAAAGAGGTGAACAACAGGAGCTGTTGCATGTATTTTGTTTGGTTGGGTTTTAACTTTTGTTTTTCATTTCTGGTTCTCAGTCTGTTTGGTTTAGTGGTTACTTCCTGCTGGTTTGGGGGTTGAAAGACAAGGGGAAGTTAAGAGTGCCTGATGTTGGTGTACCTGGGACCCTATAATTTGAATACCATCAAGCCTCATAACTTCCTCAGGCTAAGATCAAAGGAGTAAGCAGGAGATTATTCCTGTTCAGTAAATATGCTGTCGAATGTCAGCAATTGGAAAGACTAGATAGATACTTTTGACCAAATTAAGCAGAGAAATTAAACCATCATAGTCCTAATTATATGCTTTTCATTTGGGAATGGATGTAGGAGCATATTTTCATTTTAGGAAACAAAAAAGAATTGAAAGAAAATCTTGTGTGGTTTAAGCATATTTTCCTTATCCTTATCTCTCTGAGTATAATAGCATAATAATGGTTTTGATCATGTTATTTTTCTTTTTTTTTCCCTACTAAGCTACAGCACTACTTAGTTAATAATAATATAATTTCCTTATATTTTTCCTAAACTTCTTGAGTTGGAGATGCTCTGGTTGTGATTTGTACATATCTCAATTGTGTCATTTGGTGACAGAATGTAGTAATCTTCTAACAACTTTCCTATATACAAATTCATATATGAAGCCTACAATTCATGTATATAATAGAAAATGCAGACAGTAATATAAAATCTATTTTGCAAACCAGCAGACTGCTGATGGAACACACTTTCTCTGAGACCTGGATCAATACAGAATGCATTTTAAGATTCTAACTGTTTTCTGTGTTTTCTATGGCTTTAATTTGCCTTGCAAAAATAATTTCCTGTTCTGTGAATGTGATCTTGTATGACTCTTCTTCTTCAAGATTCTGAACTTGCCAGGAGAACAACATTGACATGCCAGGGCACAGAGCTGGGCTTTATCATAACTGTCTGGGAAATATCCAATACCTGTTTTGAATATTAGTATTTTGTAAGGAAAGAGCATGATGTATCCCAGCACTAACTTTCCCACAGCAATGCTCATAAACCCAACAGGCAGAAGATGGGAAAAGGCTAATACTTTTACCATACACATTTCTGGGAACGTGGACAGCACAGAGTGGATGGTCAGTCAGATAACTTCCCTGGTTTTACAATTTTCTTTTCACTCAGATACGATAATGATAAAGGTAGCTGCATTTCTCCAAACATTAGATATGTAGATTGTATAGGTGATTTTTATGTCCATCCTCAGATGGAAGGTATCATAACTTAGCAATGCTGAAAATTTGTTTCCAGTAAAGCTGTTGTTTAATAAACAGTTCTTCTGTTTAAACTTTTCAAGCAAATACTTGAGGCTAGCTTCCAGTTATATTCTTCTAGTTTTGCTGTTTACTCAGTGCTTTATATGTTAGAAGTAATGACATTGTGCTTTTAAGATCTTTTTTTTGTAAATATAATCTGAAGTGTGATATAAATATAAAGAGTCTGTCTTGCCTCAGAGAGGCTTAATACACTAATTTAGTTTAAAAAAAAAACATTTCAGTTTAAGAAGGGAACAACATTTGCCTTTCTGTATCCATTTGAATAAAACAAAGGAACGTTACGTGAAATGTCTTGTGGCAGGTCCAATAAAAACCTAGAGGAGAATTTGGATGCAGAAATCAAAAGTTGTAAGTCTGGAGGCATTACTGATAATCTGCTTACAAGGTAAGCATATACATGGTTCTCCAATGTACTTTAATTCTTCTGCTTTTTACTGTCTCAGATTTCAGATACCTTGAGTGTTAATCTTGACACAGTAATTTTGATAATTGTTTCATGCTTGATCCATTCAAAATCTAGAAACTAAACTTCACTATTTCACCCTACACAGAGGTTTATTATGACCATGTATGAAATAGAGGCTGATTTGAGAACCTTGTGGAGTTTGGTAACAGTTATTGCCTTTTTAAAAGAATACAGAAAGAAGAGGGGTTCTGCTCCACTTTTTCTATAAAGCCTGAATAGATAGTGAACCTTCCCCCAAGTCGGAATACAAGGTCTTAAGTTTTCCTCAGCATGATGGGGAATCAAACTACAGCTTCCATCTGTTAGGGCTGTGGATTAGCTGCCAGACTTTGGCTGCGTTGTATTAACTATGCTTTTAAAGTAGTACCACTGTACAGAAAAGAAAAAGTGTTTGCTGAAATAGTGACAGAGTGGATCTGTCTATGTGGCTTTGTAGTCCCAAGGCCTACATTGGCCAGATGTTGAAAGTTTTAGAAATGAGGGCTTGTTAGCCAAAGAACCCTTAACACAGGCTGCAGTCATGCTTGCTCTTGTTTTCCCTGACTGTCCCTGTGACTTTTCAGTTATTGAAACAGTGGCAAAGCAAAATGGTGGAAAAATGTGGTGTAGCTTGATGGTTATAACACTTGCTGGGAAAATTAAAGCTTCCTTCAACCAGAAGAGGAACTTGAACTTGTCCTCTTTGTAGACAGTTTTAGGAGCATAAAGAGCAGAAGAGAAAACAATAAAAAAAACAAACAAAACAACTCCTCTAAAAGGAAAGAATAAACTGTGCTCTGTTCTTTGAAAGAACTGCGATAGAAGGAGTCCCTGTTTCCCAACAAGCAGAGATGTTTTCTATCAAGTATGCATGATTCAGCTAAGTTAGGAGACAGCTGTTTACTGACTATCATTTCTTTTTTACTCAATATGCTTCTTGGCTTGGAGCCTGTTCTGAATCATGGGGCTACTCCAAGAGCTTAATGTGCCTTAGGTCCCCAAGCATAGAAACTAAACATGCCCCACTTTTAGGTTTCTAAGTTAATTATTGGATATAACTCAGAAATTATATACTGGAGAAGAGAGCTAATTCTTTATTCCCTCTCTGGTTTTAAGTCCCAGTCACAACATCAGTAGTTACAACCCAGAAAAGGTTCCTGCATTATTAAATCTCTAATAGAGGTAAATTTACTCAGGAAAAAAAACATACTCAACACCTTCTCAAACAGCTACTCAAAATGTATTAGAAATTATAAGAAATTAAATGTATGGTATCAGAAAAATACTAAGTAAAGCACTTCTTGTTCTTTGAAAAGCTTATTGTATAGTAAGCTTCCAGAAATATTTAATTCATGAATGAACAAGGAGCTCCTTGCAAAATTCAAACATAAATAGGGAGTTTATAGAAGGTGTAAGCAAGGATGGGCAGCCTGAGAGGCATACTGAGGCATTGTCTGGAATGCAAAGATATGTCTATGAAAGGCAAAGTTCACTTGTAGTTGAATCTGAGAAAAGATGCCAAAAGCAGCAAAGTAAAGTCCTTGAGTACACAAGTAGCAAAAGCAAGAGTAGGGGAAATGTGGACATATTGCTGAATGGGGTAGTGGCCCTGGTGACATGGGATATGCAAAAGGCATTGCCATCTTCACCTCAGTCTTTACTAATAAGACCTGCCTTCAGAAATCCCTGATACCAGTGGGAAAGAGTGGAAGGAAAACATTTGGTAGAAGAAAAACCTTTGGTAGAAGAAGGTGAGGTCAGAGCACACAGAAGCAAACTGGACATATATAAGTCTACAGGTCCTAATGGGAGATGTCCAGGACTGCCAAGAAAGCTGGATGATGCCATTGTGAGACCAATTGATAATTTTGATTTCATAATGGTGGCTGGGAGAAGTGCCTGAAGATGGCAGACAAGTAAATGTAACTCTTCAAAAAAATCAGGAGAAGGAGGAGCAAGGGAGCTACAGGCTGGTCACCCTCACTCTTGTCCCTGTGATGGTTAATGGAGTAGCTAATCCCAGAAACCATTTCCAGGCACATGAAGGACAAAGATAGTCATCATGGATTTGCCAAGTCATGCTTGACCAATCTGATACGATCCTCAGGTGCCTCCATGGGATAACTGGCTTGCTAGATGAGAGTAGCATCCTCATTACGGGTGATGGAGCAGAGTGTATCTACAGCAAGCTCGCTGAAGATGCAAAACAGGTGGGTGTAACACACCAGAGGGTCCTACTGCCATCTAGAGAGATCTGTACATGCTGGAGAAATGGACTGACAGAAACCTCATGAAATTCGACAGGAATTTCAGAGTCCTGCAGCTGGGGAGGAACAACCAACCCCAGGCACCATTATCTGCTGGGGGCTGAACCACTGAAAAGCAACTTTGCAGAAAAGAACATGGGGGTATTGGTGGACACCAAGTTGATCATGCACTTTGTGGCAAAGAAGACATATGATATCCTGAGCTGCAGGTTGAGAGAGGTGATCCTTCCCCTCTACACTGATGCCTTATGGGAAGTATTGTGTCCAGATCTGGGTTCCCTGAGACAAAAGAAACAGGAATACTTTTAAAAGGTGTCTACATACTTGTATTTTCTGTCTGATAAGAGATCAAAAATTTGATGTTTATCTATTAGCTACATGAAATTTATCTAAGTCAATAAGTTTATCTATTTTTTTTTGTTGTGAATTACGTCAGAGGTCTTTCAATATACAGAGGCAAAATTTTGAAAATTATGATTATTTAGAAATTTTATGGCAAAAAGTTTTTTATTTTGTCATGACAACAGAGCAGTTCTTTGAAATCAAAAATTTCTGCACGAATTCAAATACTAGGAGTAGAATTTTTGGTCACAGTAGAGTACACAGAGAAACAATTTCCATCTCATTAGTACTAAGGTATTTACATGAGTTGCAAAGAGCAGTGTCTGATGCTGCTTTGCCTAGGTCAGAGTAGAAGACTGTAACCAAGGGGAATACTTCCATGGGAGTAGTTAGTTCTATAAAGGGTAAAGGCTGTTTCTGACAAGTTTCTCACTTGGAACATTCTTGGTTTTGTTCCAATGCAATGAGAGACATTTTTTTATTTATACTCTCAAAAAAACTGTGGAATAGGAACTAATTTCCTACACAGCTCTGCTGATATAATGTTATGAGCACTTATTTGGCCTCTTTCCCATGCAAGAGAGCTCCCACAAAGGTTCTGTGGTTCTCAGATTTTCCATTTGTAATAATTTACATAGAGATTGTATACGTCTAGAGAAGGATAATTTGAGTACCATTTGGACAGAATCATAGCAACTTTTTTGCTATAATTTGTATTTAATAACTTCAGCCTAAACTGAAGAGATGATGTCTAATGCTATTGAAAGAAAGTAGTTGCAGTATATGAGATCATGCTTTTATCACTACAGATGCCAAGGAACATTAATAGGTAATTGAATTCTTTATGTATCTTGTGATATTTGCCACCCACATCTGAGGCAAGGAAACAATTTAAGTCTCAGAAAACAGGTTTTGATGATCAGACTTTCTGCATACCAGACTCCTTTTAGAGCCATCAAAAAAAATTCCTGGCTTTGCTCTGCAAGCACGAATTTTTCTCTTAAATGGACTGAAATTGTCATTAGGGTCATAGGTCTCCAAGCTGTCACTTTGATAGATCAAAAATTCTTGCTTTTTCTACTGATCAAACCTACTCTTAGCCCAGCCAAAAAGATACCCACTTGAGGTCTTACCCAGTAACTTACAGGTTGTCAAAGGACTAAGTCTCAGGGGATATGATTTATAGTTTCAGATGGTAAAGATGGTATACAGGAAGAAAAATTAAAATTAGGACAATTATCTGAACTACCTAGTAAACTTCCTCCTTGGGCTTGCCACTTCTGTTTTTATCGGTCCTGGAAGACTTTATACTGCACTCTAATCCTCCTTATAATAATGTCATAATATAATATGGTCTTGATATGCGTCTAGCATTTGCTGCCTCTATTGAAATACAAGTTTAGGCTCTGATCCAACAGATGGAAATGCTAGCTGAGAGTCATAAGTCAGACACAGAGGTAATTTCCCTACATCTGTGCCTTCATTTAAAATGAAAATATGTGGCATATAATTCACTTTGGCCATTTTATTCTGCTGTTTGGCTTGGAGGCCTTTAGTGTAGAAGTTTTCTAGGTCTGAAACAGGTGAAAAGCATGGCTCAATATGCAGGACTGCAGCTGATGTCTCAAGAATCAGAGCAAACTTCTTTTTCAGCCAATAAAACATAAAAAGTTTTCTGAAAATCTGATTTATTTTTCTGTGACAAAGAGCCTACAGAGGCATAAGTTCAGCTACAGCTGGATGCTTATATTTGTTTACTGAATTTGGTCTTAGGGCTTGTTCTACATGTAGTTTGCCTATGCTTTTAGCTTTACACAGCCATATGGTGCAATTCACTTTAAATGGTTTAATGACTTGTATGCCATTAACAAATGTGTTTTGGGGAGAAATAAAGACTTTTTTGCATGATTAAAAAAATATTCAGTAAAGGTGGCTGTGTAGCTGAGGGGCAATGAGAGAAGAATCTGGTCCTAACATCCATTTCTGGCTAAAGCAGCAGTTCTGATTTTTCTTTCTTCCTTCATTTCTGCCCTTTGCTCAGTCTAATGACCTTGCCATCTCTGGTTCTTACCTAATTCCTTGAGTAGCCAGTTCAACTCTGTAGCCAGAAGAAATGTATTAATCTTGTGATTATTTAATTTTCAGCTCTTAGTGAGCTGAATTTAGGGACTGGAACTGGCTGTGGAAGAAATCAAACACCAGAGAGAGCAGGAGGAGAGGAGCATTCTGGCTGGTAGCAGAGAAGTTCTCATGGAACTTCAAAGTGAGGGAGACTGATAATGGGAGAAGTCATTGCAGAACCAGAATTAAGAGGACTCTTAAATACAGCTGTTAGATAGCTTTATGACAAAGTTATGTCCAGAAGGGATTAGGGATTGGCCCTTGAAGATGAGTAGGTGGAGGCAAGCATGGGACAACATCTAGTTGTTCAGAAGACACTCTAGAATTCATGTCTTCTGTATGGTGTCATGGGGAACTTGTCTGTTGTATATACCACAGACCAAGAAACAAATCTGATTCACAAAGATTATCAGCATGTTTGCACATCTTGAACTACAGTACTGTCTAGATTCTGGCTTGTTCAGTAGGAAGCAGTAAAATTACAACAGTATATTAGCTAAGAATTGAAAACTGTACCATGATTCAAGCATTTAGTACTAATGAACAATGGGTATATTGTGTCTCAAAAGCTGTTGGATTAAATATGATGCACGAGTGCCGAGGAAAACAGAAACTGTTGAAGTTATGCCTCATTTAAAGTTTTTCACTTCTTCATTGCCTGTATGGTGTATTTCTTCTTTTTTGTGTATAGTAGGCATGAAACATTGCAACACAATTTATCACAGCTGTTTTATATATGCAACAACTGTACTCCTTTACTGGAAAAGAGTAAAGGATTCACAAAACATTATTGAAATGAAACTGTATGAACAACATGGTTCATCAGATTAGACCTTTTCATATATTTCCCTCATTCTCTCTATGTATGCCTTTTTTCTATGTTTTATGCTCTGTATTTGGTTTCCATCTTCTTCCCACTCCCTTATATGGGGTGACTGAGTCTTAGTTTGCTTTTCTCATCCATGTTTTGCCTTCCATTCTCAAAAAAGTATTTTAATATAACTTGATAGCATCTTGTATTTGTCTGTTACTAAGGGAATATATACAAAAAGGTACACAAGAAAAGAAAGTTAGAATTCAGTGTGCCCATGTATGTGTCTACATTTCAAATGCTTTTTTCATTCATTTTGTTGCTTATTTTCCCACCAGTGACAAAATACAGTACCAAGAGCCAAGGCTATCCAAATGCTTTCTGGTACAGGGTCTATTTTCAGCTTGTTATAACTTTATCAAGCATTAGCCATTTGAGATGAAAGCTTTACAGCTTCACATCCTACCCATCATGATAGCATAAGTATTCCATTCTTCTTCTAACATTTGTTGACTGGTTTTTTTTTGGGTTTTTTTGTTTGTTTTTTTTTAAACATTAGAGGAGAGAAAGAAATTGATTTGATTTCTTGTTAATGTCAGATAATTAGGGTATTTCCTAGAACATGAATAGTGAAGAATATTTTTCCTTCTTTTGCCAGAACTAACAATTCTTGTGCCTTCTTATCTGAATTTTTTTCTGGCAGCTGGAGTCTCATTTTGAAGGCATTTTGAATAGGAGTCAATGGCTATATTCAGCAAACAACCTAAATGGAAGTACTGATCTCTTCTTGGATAGTCTTGTGTTTAGGGCCTTCAGCTGTTCTTGAAGTATGGGACAGCCTTGTCTAATACTTCTTATTTTTATACCAAATCTCCCACACAAATCCTGTAACCTTTAACCTGTCGCATCGTGTATGTACTTAAAATATTTTGTATGGAACAGAACATCTTTGACAAAGAAATGTTCTTTTTCTAATACATCCCTTTCTGTGCAGAGTCCCTGCTGTGAAGGAGCAACCCCTGCTTTGGTATAATTACCTATTGCATTTAATGTGGAATAATTGTGAGTGTAGTCACACTTAGAATATATAAACTGGGCCATTTCTATATTCCCTGGCAACTTTATTATGCACTAGTGGGTAAAGTTTGAGAAGAAAATATACCTTTCTTTCCTGGTTTTGTAAATGACCCCTGAAAATGGCTGTTTTGGTTTGGGTTTTTTAATAAAGCCTATTTTTCAGATTCAGCCCAGCATCATAGGTTTGAATGTAAAATTGCTTTTTTGTTAAATCAGTTATTCCCTCCAAAAGTGCATCCAACTGTAATTCTAATATTTCTAATCTGTTTAATGAATACTTGAATTTTTGCAGAAAATAAGTCTGGGATTTCTCTTTTCATGTTTAGTAAAGAACAGATGAATTTAATTATAATCTTATAATTGTTATGATACAATTATTATGATTATTAGAGAGAGATGCCTCTGCTCAAATTAAGATGCAAGTAAGACTGTATGCCAAAGCCAATAGCACAGATTTTATTTAACTGTGAATATGAAATAGAGAAAGAAATCGGAAAGAGACGGCAGGAGGGAGAAGGAGAGACAACTTAAGTAGTGTCACCACCCCTGTGGATCCAGTGGTGTCCCATTGGTCCTTTTCACCCTGGGCTTGTTGGTGCTGGAGGTCCCTTGAAACACAGAGTTCTTGGATTAATGTAGTTCAGGCACAGGTGGGAATGCCCAAGCACCTCCCCTGAGGTGGGGGATGTTTTACACTGTCTTTTGCAACAATGAATCTGCTGGCAACACCTGAATCAAGTGCAATCCTCGGTGGAAGGCCTCAGGACCTCTCCTTAGATCTGAGATACTTGGACAACAGTACGGCCTTTATCTTGTCTCAAGTCCCTGTCAGGTGGCTGAACTCACTGTCCAGTTTCCTGAAATCACAAGGCATATATCCGCAGGGTTGAGCTTCAGTGGTTGTAGATGAGCAGTTTCTTCTTTGCACAGTTTCCTGCAGTGGACAAAGTCCTTTGGTGGTCTTAGCAGTGCTTAAGACAATTATAATTTTTAAGTCTATAACAACAACAACGACAACAACAACAACAACAACAACAATAATAATAATAATAATAATAATAATAATAATAATAATAGTAACAGCATTTGAAAAATTGTACTCTCAAAAACGTGTCACAATTTGGTAGCTCAGCTTGAAACCTGTCAATACCATGTAGTTTAGCATTCACCATAAGCTCAGTAACCTGCAAAGGATACATGACTCTGAATAATGCATTTGGGATAAAAAATTTAAGTACAGTCACCTAACTTAATCTCTTGAAATCTGATTTTTCTGTTTTTCAGTATTCATGTCTAAAATATGAAGAATAAGTCTTCCTTAAATCCATGATATTTAAAAAAAATGAATTAAAAAAATCAAGAATCCAAGAGCTTCACATGCAGCAAGGGACAAACTTCATTAATATCTGAACTAGACACCTTGCTCTGGAGCAATGAAATAGAGACTCAGTTTCAACATTTCTTATTTTCTGATTTAAGTAAAATAAATTATATTTATTTATTTATTATTTATTACCTTATCTTTCCTATTGCGGGGATGCCTTGTTTAAACCAGATAAATCACTTAAGATTTTGATCCACTGAGATAATTATGAGAAGTTTTTTTCTGTCAGCAGTGTGCCTTGCATCTGATGGCCAGCTACATCAAACAAGAAGTTTTTTTTATCAAGCGCTGCTATGCTTTTAAAGGTCTGCTCAGCCCTGCAAATACATATTCCACTGCTTTTGGCAGAAGAATGCTGAATTTTCCTTTAAATTCAATTTGCAATTCAAATCATGTCTTCAAAACAGGATTATCAAACATCAGGTTCATGCAGGATTCCTAAAACATCTTAATGCAAGTTGGCAGTTGCTTATCACACATTATTAAGCAGTTTTCAGAAATCGCAATGTTGTCACTGTAATTAGAAGCCTCTTTGTACTGTACTACATAAGTGGCTCATTAATCTGAAAAGAAAGTTATTAATAGAAGGGTCTTAATTGCTATAATTACATTAAAAGTAGTCTTGCTATAAAGCCTGAAAGCTCTAGATGCTTTACAGACTTTTGTGTCTTTGCATGATCATTATGAAATGCCAGTGATTTTAAATTAGCTTTCAGAGATAAGTATGATTTAAATTGTAAACTCTGCGTTACTCTATGTAGTATAGCCTGAAAATACCTTCTGCTTTGAGATTCTAATATAACTAAGGATAAAATTCTACCGAGACTGCCATCACAATTTTGTGGTTTTTTTTTTTTGTTTGTTTTTTTGGTTTTTTTTGTCAGAGTATTAATTAATGATTTTCTTTTCTTTTTTGAAGGGTAAGTGAACCTGGTGCGAAGCAGATTATTCAACTACCAACTACAGCATGATCTTAGAATTACACACATTGTAATCTTGCCATACTTCAAGGGTCAGCAAAGGGAAAGTGAACTGTTCTCAAAATAATTATTTTTTGTAAGTATTTTTAAGGTTCTCACCTATAAAGAAAGAAAGAATTGAATTTGGAAAGCCAGATCAGACTTCCAGAGCTGCTGCTGCATGGATTAGAGTGGGATTTGCAGCTATGTCTACTCTCATTCATAGTTACCCATGATTTGTCACAGCATACAATTGATGGAAAAAGAATATTTCACAGAATCATTCAGATTGGAAGGGTGCTCATGCTCATCTACTCCAGCCTCTTGGCCAGAGCAGGGTAAACAATCAGACAGTATTGCTCAGGGCTTTGTCCCCTTGGGTCTTGAACACCTCCAAAGATGGAGTTCATGCAACTCCTCTGGGCAACCTGCTCCAGTGTTTAATTATAATGTTTTCCTTGTATAGTCAGGATGTCCCATCTTTTGAGTTTATGGACACTGTTTCTCATTTTCCCACTGCACCTTAGGAAAGAGCCTGACTCTGTCTTCTTGATAGTCCCACTGCAGCTGTCTCTTCTGAACAAGATAAATAAGCTCAGCACCCTCAGCCTCTTTTCACAAGGCATATTCTCCAGTCATTGATGATCTTGGTACCTCTTTGCTGAATCTCACCAGCCAGTCAATGTTTTTAAAGTACTGAGGGCCCCAAACTGAATGTGGGGAGCCCCTCTCAAAGTGATTTAACAAGGGCCAAGTTGAGGTGATTGATCATTTCCCTTGACTGAAAAAAAGAGACTCAGTCTTTTTATTTTCCTTTACAACCCAGGATGCAGTTAGTCTGAAGAATCACACATGTATTTTTTAGCCCATTGTGGTTTAACCCCAGGTAGCAACAAAGCCTCATGCAGTTGCTCACTCACTCCCCCTCAGTGCTGTGGAATCAGAAGGGTAAAACTGAGGAAAACTCATGAGTGAAATAAAAGCCATACAATAAGTAAGATAGACAAAGGGAAAAAGTAAGGAAAAAACCCAAACAAAGAGAAAGGAAAATAAAATCCAAGAATCTTTCATAACAATGTGAAAAAAACCAATTGCTCACCACCAACTGACCCCACCAGCTGCCCCCACCAACCTCCCTCTCTCAATTTTGCTGCTGAGAACATCTTATGATCAATCTGGAATACCTTTGTGATCAGTAGATGTCATCTGTCCTGTCTGTCTTCCCTCCAAGAATCTTATGCACCCCCCAAATTGTTCACCTGCCTCTGAATTGTTCCCCCATCATGGAAAAAAGAATTTATGACTTGGTCATAAAAACAAAAGTACTAGTCCACGCAACTGGCCACGCAGCCACCTGGTAAATTAGTGTATGTTCAATCCTGTCTGGCTGTTCCCTTTCACTTGTAGGATTGTGGAAAATTCTTGGATTCTGTGTCTATCACCTCATCCAATCCAGCAATGTAGACCCTCTAGAGTTGCTCCAGGTCTCCCTCAGTGCCCGTGTGGATAAGCAATGAGAAATATTAGTCTGAGGACACAATAAGCCCCAGCAGTTTCTCCACAATGTCCTTAATCAACACAGCATATTCATTGCTATTTCATCTTGGTGCTAATGCATATTTCAGGCTCCAGAGTCTCCCCAGTGAAGCTTGTGCCAATTTTTTGACTACCAGGGCACTCTAAGCTCAGATCTGAAGGCAGAGGAGGACCTATTCTGTTGGTGTCAGAAGGCATAAGCTTGCAGTTTTTACCTCTGGAGGGGTCTCCATCCACCATGGATGGTCTCATGCCATGCTTACTCATGGTGTGGCTCAGGCTGTTGCCTCTGTAAGGTGTCAGGAAGACCCGGTGCTCTTTTCTTCCTTCTCCATGATAGTGTGCAGTCACCTTTCCTCCCAACCCCTTCACCTGGCAGCCTCAACAAAGCACACCTCCCACAGATGAGGCCACCATTAAGCCCAGCCCAGACTCCTTTCAGCCTGTCACCTGGCCGCAACGTGTGCACTTGCCCTCCAGGCTGTCATTAGGATTGAGGTCTTTTGTGTGCTTTCTCCAGCTGGTAGCAGAGACTGCACCACTCAGCTCATCACCAGCATTGCTGCACAGCAACCAGGAGCACGTTTCTTTAAGCATCTCTGAACAAGCTGCTCTACTATCTATCTCTATCAAACTCTTTGCTGAATTTCTAGTCAGCAGCTAAATATATATCCCCACCATGAAGGAACAGCAGGTTGTTCTGGATCAGCAGAAAGCTAGTGACTAAAGAGGCAGGGAATATCTAATCCTGAACCAGTCTAGAAAAAGCCTCAGTCAGAAAGGCACTGTTATCTGTGGGTGTTTCTAGAAGTGACAAGAGGCACAATCTGAAGAAAAATAATAAACAGAACCAACACCAAAGTAACTAAAAGGCCAAATCTGGGTTACTGGTGAGAAGAGAGCTACAATGTGAGTGGTGTAAAAGCCGTGCTGGTGGTAACAATACCTACGTTTACTACAGGTCATTGCTCAGTAAAATTCTATCCAATCATCATTATTGTTCAGGTGTCAAGGCAGGTTGTAGGGTAGTCTACAACTTCCTGTATTCCCTGTATGCAGTTGTCTGTCATTATTCAGTGAGAGCTTTTTATCATTCAGTTTTACATGTGTAGGAGTTAAATGTTTGAGTCACAGCTAGTCCCTCTGAGCTGTCTTTAAAATCTATGGAAAGAAATAAGTACTGCTACTGTGTGCTTCATCTGGCTTACTCACACACCAGTCTTAAGGTGATATGATTCATCCTTTAGAGACAGCTATTTCTTTGTATCTTTCATTTATAGTTGATTACACTGGTTCTTTTCAGATCACCATTTGCTTGGTGAGTATTTGCAGCCTTGAGACCAGAGTAGTTTAATTCATTTTTACAAAAGAACAGAACAGCTGAGCTTGGAAAGATCTCTGGAAATTTACTGGAGCCAAGCAAAGGTGGCAGTAGGACAATATGAATGCACATCTCCACTCGAGTAACCATTAAATAAGGTTTCATCTTATGTGGATGGCTTTGGTTTCTTTGCTTCTTTTCTCTCCAATCCATCCTGCTCAACTCTTCTCCAGCAATTTTTATCAATGCTTGAATCTTTTATTAAATATTACAGTCCTTTGCCCTTTTATAATACTAAGTTGTATTTGGCTTAGACAAAATAATGGAGTAAAATTGGGATTTAATTGCTTTTATGTGAAGCAGAAAAACAAATTAATAGCATCACAGGCATTGGTTAGTCACTTGCAGTTAGTTGTTGGTCTCCAAACCTGCCCAGCTCACCAGTTTAAATTTTGTAAGGTCATGACTAATGGTACTCCTCACCTCAAGCCACCTTCTTCTGAAAGCCTCAGACTTGTTTCCAGTGAAACACTGCCCCTTTGCACTTTCCTTTTCACATTACTTGGCTCTGATCAAACTTGGTGTTAGCAGGTGGAATGCAAGAGGGTGATAACTTCTTATAAGGGTAAGAAATCCAGCTCTGGCAGTTCTGTTCTTTGTTCTAGAAGTGTACTATCCATTTCATTTGAAATTGCATACAAATAAAAGCTCCAAAATGTGCCTTGCTTAAATAGCTCAATTTTCCTAAGGCTTTATTTTGTAAACAACTCACCTCCCATGGGGAAAAGGGAGAGGTATGAAGGAGACACTGATATAAAACGTAGTACTATGAAACAACCACGTTTTCCATTCCCAAAAAGGCAATCCAAAGATCTGTTTCTAGCTCTGAAGGAGCTATGCTCCTATGATGATGACATCATAGCATTTATTTCTGTCATTGATTCATAGGAGTGCTGAATAAAGATGGCCATGATTTTATTACATGTATAAATATCTCAGTATTCAATTTATAAAACCATTCAGTATGAGACCACTGTATTTTTTTAGGTTTTATTAAACTATTCCCAAAATATGCATGTGTTAAAGCATGAATATCTTTGACTCACCTGAAGAATTATTCTTGGTTATATAGAGAAGACATTTTATTGCTTATTTTGCTTTGCCATAAGAGACAAGGTTAGATTATGTCTTGAACAAAGTCCAAAGAAAAAAATTATAGTGCTAGCTAAAGGTCAGACTTCTTCTATGTGGAAGCTCTGTTGATAAATCTTCTTGGCTGAATCAGCTCAGTTTTCTGACAAGTTTCTGGTATTGTATTTAATGAGCTGATGTGGGACTTGTTTAATTACTTCTACTATTTTAATTTAAAGTAATGTATAGTCATTAATATTGGTGCATTAATTATGACAAAGTAAGGTACAATCTTACTGAATCAGGAAATTGTAAAACCGGACAGCTCACAGTAATACATGAAATGTTTATAAAAAAAGATGTTGAATTTGAAGCTCAAAGGAATATCCTGACACTGTGTTTCTGTGTCAATGTAGTGTGCGTTGATGTCTTTTGTCTCAGCTGACAAAATGCAACATTCAGTGATTGTTTATGGAAGCAGAAACAGGGAAAACAGTGCCTACTGAAGTGTACAAGAACTAAGGAGAGGCCTGGGAATAGGAAACACCTGTGAGAAAGTCAGGAAACAGTAAATTCAATGCACCTCACCCATTCACAGGCAAGGGAATGGTGACAGTTGTTAAAGTTATATCTGTAAACCCTGTGGACTATGAAAAAATGTGATCTAATTCAGGTCTACTTCCACTGTCTGATTTGTCTTACTGTTAATGGATGCCCACAACTTGTTCATTCATTAGTTTGTTGATGAAGCCAAGGAAGGCTCTGACAACCCATAAATACAAGTCTTCTGCCTTGCATTGTTTTAAAAGCTGAGCAGCTTCTACCACGACTTGATTTGCAAAACTCCAGGTTTAGATTGCCAGATAGCAGGCATAAAAATCATCTGTATTTGGAAACTGAAGAAACAAGATCTTGCTGTTAAATATAAAGTCCAGTAATGTGGTTAGGCTAGTGTATACTATGACCAAAATTAAATATCTGCTATAAACACTTAAGTTTTGTGTGTATTTCTGTGTGTGTGTTAGTGTGGTCTATGAACAGTGGGTGCTATGGGCTAGTATTTGTACAGGATCAGAAAGGATGATGAAACTATGGAAATATTAGTGCAATATAGATTCAGTGAATCAAACACTTGCAGAAGTACCAGGTGAACTATATGTATACTGAGTTTAGTATTTGTCCCTACATCTTCCTGAAAGGACAGGTTAGGGCTGGTCTCTGCTCATAAAAAGAGCCAGGACAAGAGAAAATAGCCTCAAGTTGCACCAGGGAAGGTTTAGGTTGGATATAATGAAAAATTTCTTTACTGAAAGGGAGGTCAAGCATTAGAACGGGCTTCCCAGTGAAACAGTGGAATCACTGTCTCTGGAATTGTTCAAAACATGTGGATGTGCTGCTTGGAGACATGGTTTAGTGGCAGACTTGAGTGCTGGGTTAATGGTTGGATTCACTGATCTTAAAGGTCTTTTCAAACCTAAATATTTCTGTGATTCTCTAAGTATCTGGGATGTGTGTGAGGCCAGAAGTCTAGCCATTACTCTGTGATTTGCAATCCTTTACAAATGTACAGTACCACTCACTCTGCCTGGACATGTTTTCAGTGCAAAAAGATTAAATGTAACTGGGAAACCCCAAACATATGGCATCTTGTTTCCAGCATCAACCAGATTTGAAAAACAGGACGAGGCTGGTAGATGACACTTGTACAGACTTGTCAGCCCCACAGATACCATGTTTCAAACATAGAGCTGTAGAAGCAATGACAATGACAATATTTCTGATACAATTCAGCTTGCTCTTTTCTGACAGTGAACATGTAGCACGCAGATGGACAGATTTCTTAGCTGTGAACATATCTGTGAAAACATTTTCTAAGCTGCTTAAAAATGTGCATTCTGGAGATACTGAGTATGAAAAAGGCATGGGGCTCAGTAATGTGAAAACTTAGGGAAGGGGATTTTGTTGCAATAAACAGTTACATAGGCCATGTTAGTTCTGCTCATTCAATAGCCAGAGCACTGAGGTCAGTTGATGTACCACGAAAAGAAGTTACCAATCAGTTCACAGTGGGACACATTCTGTCCCTTCATTGTGGTAGGTTTCTCTTTTTTAAATTTTTTTTTTTTTTATTATTAACCCCGAGGTTCTAAATATAATTTAGTTTTCCTTTATTAAATATGAAAGCATCTGATTTACATAGTGAGAAATAATGCCTTTTAAATAAGAGGAATACATATGCTACTGGTGTGCTACTTTTTTATGTTAATTGGACGATGAAGAGGTGGTATTAAAACACGTTAATAACATCGACTGTGCAAAAGAGAGGGCAGTTACTGCTCTCAATTAAAAAGGAGTTTGCTGCCACCTTATGGGCTTTTGAAGTATTTATTTTCCTATAAGTGGTGCAGCACTATTATGAAAATTCTTTAAATTATTTTCCTTAATCTATAGATGGTCTTGAAAGAGCCTGTCTTATCTAGGGTCCTTTTTTAGTTTTAAAGTCTAAATTCTTTTTAATAAAAACTGCCTCATTCGGTGCTTTAAAGCTTAATCTTTTCAGCAGGTATTAAGACCCAAAAACATATTTTTAACTTTTATTAAATTCAATTATGTGTATTTTTGTATGTTATGGAAACTATTAATTATTTTTTGGAAATGATTTTAAGATCTTAAATTAGTATTTTTAAAACCCTGTTAGCAATTTGGATGACAGACTTTTAACTTCCTACCCTCTATACTGCTTTACATGTGTAGGCTTATCTGTTGATATGTCTTCTATATATCTTGATATAGCTTCTATATCTTCTGAAAATGTATTGGTCGTGCCATGTGCTTTGGAGTGCCATCCATAGGGAATGACCTTCTCTCTCAGCAGGGGTCAAGACCATGTAAAATTTTTTTCATGTTCTAAACAAATATTTATATTAAATAATAAGGTTTTTCCATATCTTTCAACATATAAGTAACTGGTCCAGTTGAAATCATGAATCAAACAATCTCAGACTTAATTTTACAGAGTTTTTTAATACAGGGGAAGAAATATCAGCTGCAAGCAGACCTGAATTAATGCATTTCTGTAAGTATGCTTCCCATTAAAGACAACAAACCTGAAACACGGTGCTGTTTTTGACAGCTGATGGGGGGTTGTTTTTGAACAGAATATGGAAAAGATTTTCTGTTATACAGACTTTTCTGATCTTGAAGTGTTCTATGTTGTCTTAGAATAAACTAGAAGGTACAAGTATCTTGGAGAAAGAGATTCCAGAAGAGTAAATGTGCTCCTAGTTTAGTGCATTGAACTAATAAGGAAAGAACTCCTGCTTCAACAGGTTTTCTCATTTGTTTATGGAAGCAGAAACAGCTTCTGAGAAACTGATCACGTAAATATTGTGTGAGCACTACTTGATTGTGCCTCTCACCTAGGATGCAAGAAAGTTTGAAAGAAAGACTTCTCTGGTAATGCAATTTACACTTTTGTTTTGCACAAATTTTCCATCGATGCAGAAATAAAAAACTTACTATATTTAAATACAGGGTGTTTTTCGGGGTGGGGGGAGGAGGGAAGAAGAAGATAATTCTGTAGTGAGTCAGTGTTTTCTTTTGGGCTGCTTTCCTTGAAAAGTTCTTGCTCAGATTAACTTAAAAACAAGGTAGTGATATTGCCGGGCTTTTCTGCAAATCTGAAAGAAAACGGGTAGATGGGATTGCAAAATTTGAAATACAGGTGACTTTTTTTCACTTCAGAAGATTTCCCTATCACTTACACTTAAAAGCTTATTACTGTGCTTTTTCTGGCTTGAAATGGACAAGTAGAGCACATTTCAGAAACATTATGTAGGTGACAATTTTGATAAAAGAGTTCTAAAAGGGACATCAAGAAGAAAATGCAGGCGTGTGATTCTCCTCGGTTCCCAATTCCAGCATGTCCGTGTTCCCTCTAGTGGCAGACTGCGGGGCAGGGCTGGCTGCTGGCCGTGCTTAGAGCAGCGCGCACTTAGAGCAGCGGGATTGCTCCGAAATATCCCGGGTACCCCCCTGTGTGAGCTCCCCACTGAAGCCAGAGCCCTTCACCTGTGGATACTAAATGCAAATAGAAGGGAACATAGCCTGTGCGAAACTAAATCACAAGCTTCTCATTTTGGCCTGAGAAAGCATGAGAAAGAATCTAAACAGTCCTTGGTAAAGGACAACAATCTTTGCAGGTGGTGTTTAGGAAAACAGTCAAAGGGTGATGTTACACTTAACCAATGATGGTAGATGTTTTGCTTTAATGACCAATGAATCTTTTACCTCTCGGACTTTCTCGTACATGTCTATAAAAGAAGATCAAGAATAATAAACTTTGCTCTCCTGTTCAACGCACAAGAGAGTCCGTTTCGTTCTTGCCGTTCCCAACAGAGCGACACTTCAACCAGTATTTTCACTGTCCCCTGCAGCAGGTTGTGCCTGGTGGGGACAAAGGTGTTAGGGAGCAGTGGAGTTTGCTTTTTCTAGGGCAAAGCTGCCAAAATCTCACCAAATATGGCCCATGTTAAATACACCCAAAGAGGTGAAAGGATCATGGACTTCAAGCTGGTTATAAGAATATATTCTTCTATCTAATGCTCTTCCATATCTTTATCTGGAAGGAAAGTGTGCTGGAGTGGGTGGTTTGTTTACAGCTATACTTCAGCTGGATGAATTTCAGGAATTTTTTTTTCCTTTCAGGGAGTTTAACTACATGACAAGCCCCTTGAATAACATTGCAAGCCAAAATATGATAACATGGATGTCACTGTATAAACTTCACTCTAACAATCTCTAAGAAATAATTATTGTTCCTCTTCTAGCATAATACACAGTTATTTATCATCAAGAAATAACTTATTTGTGATTAATTTGTCATTTCCTTGTCAATACATGACCAAAGACAGAACTGCCTGAGTGCAATGTGACTAATTCTTCCTTTATAATTCTTTTTCCTTCTCCTCCAAGACTAGGATAATTTGGCAATCAGTGGAGAGTACATAGAAATCTTTTGTTAAGAAGAGGTACATATGGGACATGTATTAGTCAAGGGAACATATATAGGACATCAGGCTTAGAATTTCCTTGCTGAAATTAGGTTTCCATCTTTGAGGGAAAAAGTGGGACAACCAGTTTACTTAAAGCAGGCATATAATCAGCATGGACTGGTAGGTACATACTGGAAATATCCAGCTATTGCAGGCGACATTCCTGCTTCTCTTTATTCCCTAGACAGACAATCTCTAGGAAGTGCTCTCAATCTTGCATTCCCCTCTGCCTGTCTCTGTCCTGACAGTAGAGCCTGTGGCAGTACCCAGCCTGCAGGGTCTGTATAGAGTTTCTGTGTTCTTGAAGATAATTTTGGAGAGACAGGGGTCATGGATACTTTGGTTATGGTAATCATATTTTTTTTTCTTTTCTTTTTTTCCATTATCCTATTTGCTGTCGTTATCATGCATTTGATTTAAAAATGCATGTTTTTAAAAATAAGCAAATCTGTCTCCATACATTGCTAATGAAAGCAATGCCAAGAAGTGTTGTATCACCTATGTTCTGTACATTGAGAACTGTTATTTAAGGCTACACATCTTGGATTTTCTTTCTTCTTAAGTTTTAGAAATGCTATTTTCTAGTGTAAGGTCTCTCCTGGAGAGACAGGCACGCACAGTCCCACCAAGTAGTGGCTAGGACATTGAGGCACTTCATCCTACTAAACATTCCACTTCTCTGTAAAGGTCTGCAGCATATTTTCTTAATCCTGAGTGCTTTTTTTTGTACAAATATAGATCCAGAATAAAGCATTTTACAAGTCTCTAGTGATTTGTTTTAATTTTGATATAAACCTGTAAATTTGGAAGTAGCTTTTTATATAATCAGATGGCACAATGACTCAGCAGTTAAATCCCAGCATCTTCTACAGCAGCACCTCTTGGGAGTTTCTAACAAGAACTAGATTGTCATCTGTTTATAAATCAGTCATATTGAATAAAGAGGAAGTAACCAGTAAGTCAGGTGGGGAAGAATAGAAAAATTTCCTACAACAAAATAGGTAGTAACTAAAATGTCCATAATATTTCCTTCTTCCTACTTCAATATGGCTCTTGAGACAATACAAAGTTCTGGAGGAGACAAAATGGTCAGAAGATTTGTCTCTCAGAGAATGCTCTAGAATGTCCTGAAACCCCAGCCACTATGTAATATTTCAAACTAGAAGTTCTGGCTCATCTGTAAAGGCTTACAATACATTATGATGTTGTATGAAGGATTGGACACAAAACCAGATGAGTTACAAAGAAGAAAATTATTAGGCACTATTAACAGTATCCTCAGTTTCTGGCATTTGCTGATAATCCGTTTCAGCTTTTTTTGATAGCTATTATAGTGTGAGGATTTACTTTGCAGCGAGCTTAAATTATAGAAAAGGGAGATTTGAGGTTGGGGGAATGCTCCCTCTTGCAGTTCCTTCACAAGAGTGTGCAAGCCAAGTGGCATCTTGAGGCACAGTATTTGTATGTGTGGCTGGGGAGTTGGGTATCTAGTCAGGGAGTTTTCAGGTGAAGCAATACAACAAAACCATGAGAGTAGAGAAGGGTAGCATGTATGGAAATCAACTAACACACCATCCTGGGGGTCTGTATCTCACATTCTATCAGATTTTGTTATGTCTAATGTTAAGATGGGAATGTGGCCTCCAGTGCCCTCTCAGCAGGGGTTGGAGGAACCCACAGGTGGTCCCTGTACACTCGTGGGGTCCCCGTCTGGCCCTTTTGTGGCCTGGGGAAAGGCTGTGGCTTTGGCCTGACCAACAGCACCACAAAAACTTTGTCAGTTGTCAGTGTCAATATTGCTCATTTGCTCTCAATGTTAAAACTCCGAAACAGCGAGAAAACTGGGTATAGCAAAGGATTTAGAAACCAAATATGTGGTTATGGTCTCTTGACCTTTGGAGTTGGATGTTGTTGGTAGGTGTGAAAACCTACAAAATTGTTCACGTGTCAAAACCTGTTGATTCATATTTAGGGGAAGAATAGAAGCACTTAAGTAGGGAATTTCCCTGACAGAGACATTCCTTCTTATAAGCATGCTCTAAAAACTCAGAAGTTATGAAATAGAAGGTTCTGAAGAGCACTGAAATACTGGCAGGTGATAGGCTTCTACAACTACATATCCTGACATTTTCTAATGTGGCAGCATATTTCACAGATATGAATTAAATGGCCCTGATCGTACTACATCTGATGTTTCTAAGAAACCTGCATACTTCAGAAATATCCAGAACTGGCTACATTTTGAATATGTTGAAGCCTATATCAAGTTCTAAACAAAGGAAAATATTTTGTGAAAATTTTGTCCAGAAAAATGTTTCCTTATGGAAAAGATAACATGCCTGAGGAAAAAACATGTGCATGAAACCTTTTGAAAAGTTGCCACAAACTCAGAGAAATGGTTTGCAAACCTCCATGGAGTCATTAGTCCTTTTCTAATCAGAGATGACTTTTTTGTGTATAGTACATGTAAGATTAGTGAATAAATGAGACTTGACATAAAGAGTTTATTTCCTGAAAGCTCCTGAATTGGTTAGAAAAACATGTAAAACTCATATAGACAAAAAATATATTTCATCACCAAATGCAATAGAGAAAAAATTGGATTTGGAGCCATTTGCAGAGCAGGAAATATGTTTTGCATGCGGAGTTTTAATAATGTAATTGCAAATGTAATTTTCTGGATCTAACCATCACAATGCTTGTTGAGCATACCCATGTTTTTACTGAAAAATTGATAAAATATTATTGTCTGCAAAATAACATGAAGTGTTCATTTGCTGCAACACTTAAAGTGATTAAAGACAAATAATACAATAATTTAAAATTATATTTAAATATTCACATATTTTAATTTTTTTCTAAATACAGTAGATCTTGTAAGGAAATAGTCATCAGCTATATCCCTTTTAGTTTAGATTTCGGTATTGAATAGCATTCCTATTTGTTAGCATAACACATGTATTTGTTTTTTTATCATATGCAGTGTTGTTAAAAGATACTGTGCTATTTTTCATGGCCTCTTCAGTGGAATTATGTTAGAGGAGTAGCATTTTATAAATATTTCTTATTTCTAAACTCAAAGTAATATCCTGAAATTTCTTTGAGAGGCTGACAGTAGTCAAAATAGTTACACTTATATATTAGTCATCACTTAACATCTCTGTTTAATAAATAGGGAACAAGTTTTCTGTAAAAAAGAGGAAGCAGCTTTGGTTTATATAGCAAGACCTTGTCTAAGGGGAGACAAAGATACTCATTTAGAACTGAAAGAGAACATGTTCTGTATCTGAAAAGCCAATACAGAAAATGCATACAGCAAATAACATGCCTGCAGCATTACTGAAGGTAATATTTTTCAGAATATTTCTTGAAGGAATAGGAACAAGAAAACAGATATTAATGATTGAAGTATAGTACTTTTTGATTAAAATCAATAAATTCAGTGCAGCATACTCTGGCAACTAAAATGTTTTTCAATTATGTGTTTGTATTAGTGATGTCCAGAGGTGTTCTGAATAGGCATGATTGTCCAATTGTATTGGACAAACAGGAAAAGACATTTCATTGCCATAAAATGCTTTGTATCATAGTTTAAGGGGCTAATGAAGTGAGAAAACTAATGTGTTAGAGGAGAGAATAATGTTTACCACCAATGTGTTTATCTGTTTTATGAAGATGCTGTGAAGTTCTGTATTATGTATAATTTTTCCATGTGATATACTGAGTACACTGGTGTTACTACATGGCTGCTGTAGTGTTTTGAAAGGTTGGTGTTCAGACACAGGTCTGGTGTTCCTGGCTGAATCACATTCTCAGATGTGTGCTGCTAGAACTGTGATAGTTGCAGCAGTGTGTGCAGATGCACTCCTCAATACTTGGTGCTGGCTGATGCTCAGGCCTGAGTCAGCTTCTTGTCCTCACTCCAGCTCTGTGTCCCAGTCTGTGCCGAGGGTGGGAAAAGGGAAGAGCAACGAAGGAATGAGCTGCGGCTGCTCCTGTCCTGGTGCATTCTGCAGATGGGTCAAGGCTGATGGCTCAGTTCTGTTCAAGCTTTTATGAGGAAATGTAGTGATAGAAGAATTGGGACTAGCTTTACATTTACAGAGTTGGTTTAGATTAGATATTAGGAAAAAATTGTTTACTGTGAGGATGATGAGATGCTGGCACAAACCGCCCTGAGAAGCTGTGGATATCCTATTCCTAGAATGTTCAAGCCAGGTTGAATGGAGCTTTGAGCAACCTGGTCTAGTGCAAGGTGTCCTGCTCAGGGCAGGGAGGTTGGAGCTAGATGAACTCTCAGATGCCTTCCAATCCACACCATTCTATGATACTGTAAACTCTGGTGCTCTCTTTGGGGCTGTAGTTCTCCAAATGAGTTTTTCTGGAGGAAAGATTTCCAGCAACATCAAACTTACTGTGTGCAGGTGAAAAGATAGTTAAACAGCCTTATTCCCTCTATTCCCTCTTCTCTTGTTTTTTGTTTTTGGTCTTTTTTTTGTTTTGTTTTGTTTTTTGGTTTTTTTTTTTTTTTGGTTGTGCTTTTGATGAAAGAACAACCAATCTGCTGTGGGATTTTGAAAGATCTGATGTAACAATTTTATACTCAGACTCTGGCACACTGACTTTTACTCTCACCTCTTGGCTACAAGTAGTAGGTATAAATGGCAGGGGACACAAAGTTGCATAATTGATGCTGAAGTTGGTCAGAAGTTTTAGAATGGCGTAATGATAGACACACAGTTATTTACTACTTGTAATAGCTGGCCTGGATATAAGGTAGAATGAAAGTCATATATAACTGTCTGTCAGAAATTTCTCAAGCTGAGAGAAATGAAGCTAGATAAAAGACAGAGAAAAAAAAATCAAACGAAAGTATATTCTATAAAACCTCTGATGCAGAGGAAGTAATCAGGTCCTGATTTTTCTTTGGTCAATTTAATCTTAAAGTCCTTTATCAAAAAAACAAACCCAACCCCATCCTCCCTCTCCCCCCACAAACCCAAACCTGATGTTTTATTGGCATTCAGGTTCTGCAAATCTGACAGGGGCAGGAAGCCTATTAATGTGCTACTGCCCTCAGTGTCCTTAGAACTGAATGTCTCCTAAAAATACGCATGTTCAACAATGTATCATGAAATGCTAGAATTACTTTCAAAAATCTGAGATGCTTTTCCTTTCCTAATGGCAGTCACTTCCTTCATATTTTCCAAAGTACTTAGGACATATTTTTCATAAAAGCCATAATTAATAGAAAAAATCTTAGCTTCTCAATGCATCTGAAAATCACTACTTTTCCGTGACACACCTAAGATTCAAAGTAGTGATTTATTATTTTACTCTGCTAAAAATTTATCAGTGATTGTTTCAGTTTATTTATCATTGAAAGGAGACTTCTTCCAAAGTAAACTCATAAAAATAGAAGGATGTATTTATATCTATGTATGTTTTAAAAGAGCAGTGGAGGAATTTTAAAAAAACAATGCAACTTTAGGTTATGTTTATTCATATTGCATGAGTGCTGTTGCTGACATAAGTGGAGCTACTCAAGAAGTGAAGCACTGTTAACCATGAACAAAGACATCAAAATCATGCCCTGAATATGTGGAAAATATGCAGTGTTCTGTAATTGCTCAGTTTCTGGTAATGGCTCTCTGTATATGGAACAATGGGTGTTTGGTTATTTTATCACAGTTTTTAGCAGCACAAGATGACAATACTGAAATCTCCCACATCTATATTTGGACTATACTTCCTTCTTTCAAATGTCACTGCATATTTTTAGGCATAAAGAAAGGGGGATCTAAATTCTTTCAACATACTGCAAAACATGTGATGTTTAAACATGCCCTTTTAAAACTGATCCTAAATGTAGTTATGATTCTCTGCCAATTCCTACTGGGGAAACAAGTCCTGGAGTCTAGAGTGGGAACTTGGCCTCCTAAAAGGAAATATCTGTCTTGCATCCAAGGGTTTGATTTTCCCAGAGAGGAGATGCCCCTCCACGTGTGTGCCATGGCCACAGAGGTTTATCCTGCACTGACATTGTGCTCTCTGCCCTTTTTGTGCACGTTTTGTGCATGTTTTGTGCATGTGCACATCGTGCCAGCACTGAGCTCAGTGTCACCCAGCTTGTGATGTACATTGAGTACCTGGCACTGCATACACAGAAATAGGCAATATATAGGTGTACAGGCACAGAATACTTATCTCCATATGCGTATATCGTGCAGCACATCCAGCTCTCTAGGCTTTGAAAGTAGCTTTGGGTGAGAAGTGTCATGAATCCTATTTTTTCTCTTTGCTTACCCTCAGTGATCAGGAGTCTTGTCCTTATGGAGTAAGAAGGAAGAAGGGTTATGTATGCATTTACCTGAAAATCTCTGCTTTTGGTAGGACAAGAGATTATTGCAGGACTGGATGCTAAACAGCAAATTTAAAAATGAAGCTTGATGTAGATTTAAGAAGCTCTTTTAATGTTATGTATTTGAATTCCAAAATAGTATTTTTTTCCTTGTTATTTTTATGTGGAATATTTTTTTTTTCTTGCCCACATTTTTGTCAGTAAGCTTTTCCATAAGATTGTCTATATGTTGTGTTTGAATGACTCACCATTGTTTTGGGATCTTTGTGATCCTTTTCATTCTAACTATTGCAATCTGACACAGTAAGTCTCTCTATTTATGTTACTTATTCGAGAATGTGTAAGGAAAAAAGGTGCTATGTTCTTTGTTAGACTAAGGCTTTTGTGTGGTAAGGTAATATAAGGAAAAGATAGGAAAGTGAAAAACATAAAGAGTCTGGAAGGTAGAAGAAAAGCTAGGAAAAAAAGTTATTTTATGCATAGGTGCTGCCTGTCTTATGCAATAAAATAATATCATGGTAAACTGTGAATATGTAGATATGTTTACCTTATGTCATAGATTTTAACATTACTATTTTGCTTAAGCTTAATTTTACACTCAGTTTTCATAAAGAAAGGTATATAAAAAAATAACAACAAAAAAGATAAGTATAATTTCCTTATGTAAAGCATTTAGCCTGGTATTTGAGATAATTGTATTTTCTGATGAAATACAAGTTTTTCTTTATTTTTTTGTATTTCTATGTATTTTGTTCAACTGCTCTCAAAATTCTCAGTGACTCTGTTATGTCCCAAACATGTGCTTCCTACCCAATGTGAAAACTGACTGTGGTTCTTCCATGCTGTGAATGCTGTAGCCCAAGTGGAACAGCCGTTTACTGATCAGATACCAGTCTCTAGTTAATAGTAGAGAAATATCTATGACAGTTTTATTTTATCACTAGAGTTTAAGGGTGATGTCTGTGTTTGCACTGACTTGTGGCTGTCTTTCACTCTGACACTTTCATGTCATTCTGCCATTTCAGAGGTCAGTGTCATGATATTGCCTAAATACTCCTGTTGACTTTTTTGAAATTAATATTGCCATAGTTAAATTTTTAAGATGAAAATTCCCCATTTTTTTTCCTTTAGCTTGACCTTATTTTTCCTTTTTGCAACATTATTAGTGATGCCAAATGTTAATTTATAGT
Organism: Pseudopodoces humilis; assembly: GCF_049639895.1. Classification (NCBI taxonomy): domain Eukaryota; kingdom Metazoa; phylum Chordata; class Aves; order Passeriformes; family Paridae; genus Pseudopodoces; species Pseudopodoces humilis. Next base: position 48,862,912 of record NC_142204.1, on the reverse strand, counting down.
TATTTAACTTTTCCCTTCTTCCAAACAGTCCTACTGAAAATAGGACAGAACTTGAGTACTGGCTTTTCAGAAATGACTCAGTTTTCTCCTCTCCTGATTACATCAGTTTTACTGCTATGAGTTTTTCTGTCTTCTCAGATTTCTCACCTGCTTATGACACAGAATCAGAAAGATGTGACAAAGGTGGCATTTTGTCACACTTTCAGGGTCCTGGATATGGCCCATTCACCAGAAACACTGCAACTGCAGCTATCACAGTAGCACTCCTTTGTTTTTTTATTTTCCCATTCCAACTAAGTTTTAGTGAAAAGGGGGAAGACTTGTTTAAAAGTACATAAGGAATCCCCTGTTGGAGGAAAAATCTTCAGTTGGAATGGCTGAGCCAACTTAATATCTCTTGAAACAGCTTTGAGGGCAGGATTCTAGGTTGACAAAATTTTTTTCTCAGAGAGTTATGTTGACAAAAAGTGAAACTAGAGTGAAAGTGCAGATCTAAGACGTTTGTGGTATGAAGTCTCTGGGGTAAAAAGTTGTGTGTAGTATCTTTTGTATGTGAGCACTTGAACATCATGTGAGTGAGAATGACTCAGAGCTGTCTTTCTTCAATTGAATAAAATATCATCACATTTACCAGTAATATGTGCCAGCCCTTTTTGGTAAACTTATTTATTCTATATTGTGGCATGTGTCAGTGGAAGGTAAGACAACAAGTATAATTTATAGATGAATAATATTGTTTGGAGGTCTTCATGCTCATAGAATAGTTGGAACTAAAAGAAAATAGCCACTGTCTTAAAATCATGATGTGCAGCTTCTAAAAAACACATACTGTTTCTAATAGAGAGATGTATTTGCCTAATAAAATTAAAGAGCCAGGAGAATTTTTATGTTATAAATCTGGGGAAAGGGGGAGATGATTTTGTTATGATGAGTTGTTACTTTCCATGTTTTTGTGAATGATACTCTAATGTTTCAGATTTTTGTTGAAGTGTTGGAAAATTAATTAGTCAGAAGAGCTTAAAAAAATAGAAAAATGACTGCATGTGCAAGACAAACAAAAAAGGTCAGATGTTTGTATAAAGAAAGCAAGATTTAAAGTCTGCTTACATGAACTTTATGCAGATTTTTAAACCGAACTTTTCATATTCTTTTCATTTTTTCCCCTATAAATCTACCATCTTGTTTAGGATCTAACAGCAGAAAATCTGGCAGCAATCATATGCATGTGCTCCTCATTGCATGCTTGGGAAAAAAAAATCTGGCAGATTAAAACCAGTTGCTAAAGAAGAACTGTGTGCCTGTGAATTCTCTAACTTCCTGCTACTTCCTGGGAGGGTTATTGTCTGGGATGCTCTGAGCATCCAACCCACTCAGTTCCAGTCTTTTCTATAAGCATCACTTCTCCCATACATTGATCAGTCATGGGCCAAGTTACAGAGTGCCACTAAGTTGCCTTCAATACGTATGCGCTCTAAGGATTCAAAGCAGGAGTTGCTCTATTTTTTGTTGTAGTTTGTTTTCCTCTCTCTAGCTTTCTGTGGTTCAAGTGTGATGGCATTCATCAAAACTGGTGTTACCCTGTCAGTGAAATGGCAATACCAGCTTCCTTTAAGTGGAGCTTTTTGTAACCCCTTTGTGCTTCAAATTGCTCTGGGTATCTATGCTTAGTCCCAGCAGATTTCCCAAGCACAGCTGGTTACAGCAGAGGCACTATCTTTCTTTCAGAACGACAAACAGGCCTATCTCTTTGCATCAGTATTCACACTTTGCATAAGCCCCTTAGAAGAAGATTTCCATTTTTAATGGTTTTAATTAGCATTTATGAAAAACTGGTCTCACATGATATAAAGCAACAGATTAAATTTGTTAAGTGGATAATAATAAAATGTGGGTTGATTTGTTTCACTGGAGTTTAAAAGGCTTTTGCTCAATGGGGCCTCCATGTTAATTCATTAAGCATGCTTTAGACCTTATGGAGATTTTTTTTTTTTTTGGATTTAATTAACACAGATCAAACTCCCAGGAGATTTTATGTCCTCCACAGCAGTGTCTGATAGAGACAGTAATTTAAAACTTATTTATAGGTCTTTGTGTTCATTTACTGGAAAAAGGGATTAAAAAATTCTATGAAATCATTCTGAAATGGCAGAAGCTACTGAAGTACTTTAGAGTAGGAGTAAAATGTGCTTATAAATGATGTAAGAGCAGACTGGGCTTCAGAGGTCTGTTTTTTTTCCTGACAGCAACAATGGCTTGTTCTTGCTAAGCAAGCCAATTGAACATTTTCTCCACAAATGTTTTAATCCATGATGCAGAAGCCAGCTCTTGAGTTGGGTCCCAAGACCTCTATCCTTCCTTCTCACAGTGTTCATCAGTGGGCCTGGCTGAGCTCTATCTTAGTGTAAAGAATGGGATGAAAATTTGTGGTGTGGTTAGGGCAATCTCCTGGGAAGTAACAGGCTGGTGGTTTCTGCCTCAGCAGCCTGAGGAGGTCCTGAACAGTTGCTGGAGCACCGCAATAACATCTTACTATAAGAAATCACTTCTAAAGACTTTTTTGTACTTCTCTCAATGTGATTACCATCATTTTTCATTGAAGCCAGTGATTTCTAAGTCTAAGAATGCATCACAGATCAGTTCCCTCCTGTCTGTTTTTCATAGTGTTTTGGCTGAACTGCAGTAACCGGCTTCTGCATGTAAATTGTTTCTCAGATGATTTGAATTAGAATCAGAGGGGAAAAAAATAAAAATCACTTGCCTACAAAAAATAATGAGAAGTGGAGAAAGAGGCATTCAAAGAGAGAGAGAAAGTATTCATTGAGGAATACAATAGCAAAGAAGAGGATAAATACTCCCAAGTAGATTCTGTAAACCATAGAAGGAGATCTCAAACAAGCGTGCAGTGTCTTCTTCTATGCCTGAAATTCTCTTACTGTGTGTCCTATCTGGTTGTTTCTGTTTTCAAATAGGGTCTTGAGAGAAAATTATATGATATTGCAATTAAATAACATATTGTGTCTCATACTCAAAGGGCAGAAGAACAATTGCATACAGCATTAAAGTTGTTTTTCCAAGACAGGGTCCAGGCTGATTCTTAGTGGAAGCAGACGGAACAGAATGAAGCTATGCTTTACTCATGAAGTTCCATAATGTCGTGTTTTAAAATCCTTCAAAGAGATGGGATTTGCTCTGGATTCAGACAGCCTTGTGTCCACCTGTGAGCTAGCTGTCTAAACTCACTTGACCTCCGTGGATATCTGGTCGATACGATCAGAACTGCCTGGAGAGTGATTCAACTGACCAGCTTCTCCAGTGGGAACTGAATTACTCTTGTGTTGCTGCCTTGAAATAGCTGGCTGTAATGGAAGCTTAGATACCGAATGCAGTGAGGATTTCTACATACAGGCACTCAAACTGGTGTCTCTTAGTCTTGAACCTCAGTCAAAGAGTCCTCTTGATATACATGATTTTTGGACAGATATTACCTGAATTACTTCTGTAGCAGTGCATTTTAATCTATATGGTCTGATGTAAAAGTATATGAACACATGTTTTTACATTTTTTTTTTATGATTGTACTGATGGCTACTTTATACTCTTCAGAGTTCAGTAAAGATTTTTCAGTAGTGGGTAGAATTCTATGCGTGCTAAAATGTTCAATGATAAGAATTTTTCTATTCCATTCTATTCTGAGAAGTGCTATGTGACAGTAATTGGGCAGATCTGTATTTCAGTACTGAGATAAGGGATCACTGTCCTTCTGTCTTCTTTAGGATCATTAGGAAAACCTGGGCTCTACTTCCTTCATTCTTTTAGTCAACAACAAATATAAAATATGTGGGACTGTGTTGGAAGGTTGCTGCTCCCTCAGATAAAATGTCAGCAGTGTCTTTTCCAAATTTGATTTTGTGCATCTCAGAAGTTAACATTAAGTTATTATTAGTAGTATTTTATTTTTTTAATTATTTTTATTATTATTTCAGTTATTAAAATTATTATTATTCTGATCTGTTGCACTTTGCAGATTTTAGCAATATTCCTGGGGGATTTTTTGTGTTGCATTCCTTAAAATTGTGATTATATTTCTAAGCATCATAAGGATTTTCTCTGTGCTATGCCTTTCAAAAAAAGCATTTATTTTGTCTTTGAGGATTTCTTTTAGGAGCTCCCAATGATTACTGTCATTGCCTCTTCACTGCTCTTAATTCTTGAGAATATTTTAATCTCTATTCAAAAAAAAGAGAAAAGAAAGTGAAATTAACATCTTTTTAAGGTGTTCCTAGATTGTAATGATTTAATGCAGGATCTGAGGTTTTCCTGAGGTCTAGCAGAACATCTGATGGTCTGGTAGATTTTATCTTAGAAAAGAATTACATTTGGAAGGAACTCCTAGCAAGGTTCTCTTAGGAACTCTTAGCAAGCAACTAACAGCTGTTAAAATTGAACTTTCAAGGGAAATATGATTCTTTTAAGCCTAAGCTAAATTAAAATAATATGTTTTCCAGAAAACAAAATTCTGAATCCTTCAGTTTCCCCAGCACTTAAACATATACCTATGAGTGACAGTGCAAGTGACACAAAAACTTTACCAACTTCTGTACAACTGATGAAGAATGTTCCAGAATATGGGCTTATTACATCCATGACCAAGACATGGTCTATTCTGGAAGAGTATTACATCTGACAGCAGAAAGAATGTTAGTTCAGACCATCTATCAGGCTGTGTTAATACAAATCTATTTTTTTTTCTGAAAACTTCATGAAAATCCTATGCCAGCAAAGATTTTTGAGTTTCATCTTAAAAGAACATAGGAGTTATAGAGTATAAAAAGATAAAATAAAACTGTGAAGTCTCAAGGGAAACCCACTCAATTCCATCTGAACTCCATGCCATAGTACACTTTAATGCCTCATAATATAATGAAATAATACTGTTTTGACCACAAGAGTGTCATTAGGAAGCTTTATTAAAATACACAACATATTAGTATAGTTGGGAATTTTTAAAACACCCTCTCTACAAGTGTTTATACTGAACAAAATACCACTTATTACAAAAAAGATATAAAGTATTTACCACCTTCTTTACATTTTCATGTATTATTATATTATATTATATTATATTATATTATATTATATTATATTATATTATATTATATTATATTATATTATATTATATTATATTATATTATATATAAATATATATTTAATATGAATTTTTCATTTGTTTATGCTATTTCAAGATGGGAAATTAAAAATCGCAAATGGTAAATGATATTCCCAACTGCCTCTATATAAGTACAAAAATTCTTCTGATTCAGCAAATTGTTAGGAAAGAGCACCTTCTCCTGTTTCATGAGCTCTGGATCAAGTAAACCATTCTATGAGTTTCCTGCAGGAAAGGCCTTAAGTCTATATGCAGCTGTGTGTCACATACTTATACAAAATAGAGTTCACTTTGGAAGTTCCTCGTCCAGGATTCTGGAGCTGTATATGTATGTCAATCTGTGGATGACTTTAAACTCAATACAGTGTCAGTTAATTGGCCTGGGAATGGAGTTGTGGATTCTGGCAATCTGAATGTCCTTTTTTAGGGTGCAATTAACTTTGTGATTTCTTGGCTTCTAACCAAGATATGCAATATGTTATTTTTGAGCAGTGAAGTGGTGAGATGGTGGAGGTTCTCAGAAGTAATGTATCCCCCTTTTCCAGACATCACATCTTTTGCAGAGGCACAGGCATGACAGGCAACACTAACCTTTTCCAATATTTGTATAGCATTTACAGTCTGTTTTTGGCTCAGCAGATCCACTACTTTGCAAGTTTTATAAATCATGACATGCCTCCTTCCTTTTGAGGCTCCTTGAGATGCCTCTGCAATTTCCAAGCTACTAGTGAATGGAGGAGCAGAGCAACTACTTAAGGGGAAAGTTTTGGTGAGTGGGACTTAAAGTCATCTCATCTAATTTTCATCAAAGCTCATTCAGTCGAAACTTTTGTCTAGACTTCTTCTCAAGAGGATGGGGGATAAGAAATAGAAAAACTCCTCCCAAGGTGAGTAATTTTATCCTCTGAAGTTTTAAAACAGACATGAAATGAATCATTTTCCATGTATCTATTGAGGAGCCTAGATGGCGAGCTTAGACCACACATGAACTTTCAGCAAGATGAATGTAGTCTGGAAAAAGATGAGAAGGATAAATAAAGCAGAGCTCAACTCTGTAGAAGAGGATAATGAGTAGGCTTATGTAGTCAATGAACTTTCCCTTCTTTATGGTATCAGGACACTTGAACCACTGAGAAAGCATATGGTTTTCTAATAGGAAGTAGACAAAGCAGAGAAGTTGGGAATGTGGAGGGAAAAATGTATGAGTGTAGCATATGACAGAAAGAAAAGCTGAGGTTTTTACCTTGTCCACCAGATAAACTCTATGGGGTATCAAAGGGGAGTTCTGTCTGCAGACAGGAAAGGGTAGAAGAAAAGAGATGATCTGATATATTTGGCAATATTTCCCCTGCTTGATGTCTGCAGAAGGGGAACCCCCAGAGAGCTTTAGTCAGCCTGCCACGTGAACTTCAGGGAGGAAATGTTCTCCTTTTACATTGTCAAACATCCCTTGTGCGCAAGTTACATTTTGAACACTCTGAACACTATTTCTACCACAAAAAAAGTCACAGAAATTTTGCACTGTGTTAATTCAGATACTCTGCCCTAGTTTTGGACAAAATCCAGACAATCAAAGACCTCAGCTCTCAGTTTTGGATGTTTTGGGATGCTTCTATGAATTTTAGAGTACAGAGAAGGTAAAAGTCAACCCTTGCACATTATTCAGGGAAACCTTAACTCTGTGGTAATTTACTTCATTCTGTTTGTTAGTCAATAGAAGATGCAGTGAGCATGCAGGCTATATAAAAAAGACTGGTTCCTAGAAGCTGATACTCTCTCACAGACTAACACAGAATTAGGTTGGTTGCGTATTATCTCTGCTTTGCAGTCAGGGGTGCTCAGAGAGGCAGCTCTTCAGGGAACTGAAGGTAACACAGGAAGCCAGCAGTAAAACTGTGTTGCTGACTTTTGGACTAATGCCCAAGCCATTCATTTCAATTTGTTTGGCTTAATTTGCTTGAGGCCCAAGTGAAGAAGCATCAAATTGACGTAGTTTCACAAAGTGCTGACTGCAGCTAGTTGTATGTAGAAGAGGATGCTCCAGTTGTTAAAGTCACAAAAGATTGAAAGAAAAAGAACAGGAAATCTCATCTGGCTTATGTTTAGCCAGGGTGGCTACTTTTTCTAAGATATTTGTGACACCCATGTTCCTCTGATTTCTCTGCCCAAGCAAGAAGCAACTGAGGCTTCGTGTTGCTGCGAGAGGGAGAAACCGTTTGGTGAGGCAGGGCAAGCAGAGCAGGAGCAGCTCTGCTCCTGGTGTATTTGTGTTGCTGTGTGGGAGCGAGGGCAGCTGGAGGGTCCCAGCCACCCCAGACCTTTCCCATGGCCTGGCAGCCCAGCCAGGGCAGCTCTGATCTGTCCTCACACACTGAAAACATGCCAGCCCCCAGCCCTGCCAGGCCCTGCACGGCCCAGAGCCACAAGCCACAGAAGTGTGTAAGTGGGAGGTGTGGGAAAGGTTCCCAGCTGTGGAAATTCAGGCTGACTCCTGAGGCTTTGGTAGCAAACCCTGGGCACAAGCTGCTGCAGGTGACAGCAGTCGGGAACTCCTTGTGGGCCAGACGCTCAGAAGGGGACAGGGAAGCTGCTGCAATGGGGTCATTCCCCTGGCATAGGGGAATTCTTTTGTTGCTTTTCTCTATGAAGAGAAAGAAAACAACAGAAAGTTTTGAAAATATTTCTCTCTATTCTCTTTTACTCTACTTTTTACTGCTTCCCTGTTTGTTTCTCTGGGTCCTGCAACACTGTTGTTTCACCATCTCTTTTTTTGAGAAAGTACTGATCATCAGGGCTACAGAGAAAAAAAATCTTTGAGAGGAACCACCTGAAAATTTTCCTTCCAAAATCAAACCCTACACAAACTTGTAAGATTCCTGTCGTAAACAAAGTAAAAAAGCCTCTCAGCAGCCTTCTCAGCCAATTCACCTTTAAGACTCCCATTTTTTCCCACTGTAAGATTCTTTCAAATCTTTTACACAAAAGAAAAACAGAAAAACCCCAGAGAAAGTCCCCTGGTAGCAAAGAGTATGTGACTTCAGTTCTGGAAGTAACAAAGTTACCTAACTAATTGTAACAGATGGATGGGAACAAGAGCACTGGGCTTTGTTTCACTGCTTCTCACATCTTGTCATTGTTTGTATTGGCAAAATTATGCCTTTATTGTCACTGTGAATGCCGGTGGCTCTGCTGATGTAACCACTGGAAGGTCGTGGGCCTCTAGTTAGTGTTTATCATCATTCCAGGGAATGACTGAGTTGCAGAGTACTTGCTTTGGGTTATTTTTTTCTCTCTGGTACAGAAGCTGCTCATCTAGACAGCACTAACATTTTAGCTGATCCCCTGAGAGTCAGAAACATGCTGCTAAATGGTTCTAGCGAAGGCCCCCTGTTGCCTTTTACAAATCCTTATTGCATCCCTCAAAATAAGAGGCACAGCAGTCCAGGGCACTGCTCTGCTGTATCTGTGCTTGCAGCTGGGGTTTGCAAAGCCCAAAAGCCTGGCAGAGCTCGCCACGCCTCAGAAAAGGCAAAATTAGTTGTAGCTCAGTTTACCTGTCTCCAAAGTCTAATATGAAAGTTTTGTTTCCAACCTCCTACATTTTGGGGAGGCGGGAAAGGCTTAAAATGATATTTATGGTCATTCCAGACTTTGGTCTCGTTTTACTTTAAAAATCCATTAAAACTCAAATTAAGCAAGACTCCTGCTGTTAGCTCAGTCAGCTGTGAAGGGCTCTCTGAAGCTGCTGCCCATCCTTTGAAAGTAACTGAGTAACAGGGAAAAAAAAATCTGCTAAGGCTTCCCTTTTGATATAGAAGGATTTGTACAACAAGGTTTTTCATTTGTTTTAAGACATTGATTACTTAAATATTTTCAGAGAAGAAAGCATACATGATTCTTAATTTCTCCCTAAACTGGGAAACTGCTGTATCTTAAGCAAAGAATTAAATCGTTGTGTTCTTCTTGAGGATCTGTGTCTTGCTAATCTTCCAGACAAAATGAACTCTAGAATGAAATCATTAATCATGATATCTTAATAACATGCACTTCAAAGGAAATGTCTTCCCTTTCAGATAACGAATATCCCATCAGCGAAAGCCAATTGTACTGTGACTGGCTGGGGACATCTAGTGGAGAAAAAGTAAAATACTAAATATTCCAGGAACTAAAATGCTGTTGCCCTAAAATCAAAATCAGGATTTGCACGAGTGAGCAGAAGCTAGCTTTCTTTAAACCCTAAATTAAATGTTTCCGGACAAAAATAAAATAGTTTCCTATTTGTAGAAGATTCAATTGTATCTTCATAATTGTCTTTAAATAATACATTATAATTAATTCAATTTCATTATGGATGTGGGAGTTTATTTTCTGTTTTTTTTTTTTTTTTTTCCATTTTTTAATTTGTCGGGAAAATAAATTACATTTATTTCAGATTCCTTGCCTAACATAAAACAAAGATAATGTTTGCCAAATAATTGTTGCCAACTATTTTATTAATTTTGGGATGTTTGGATGGAAGATGCTACAAGCAGTTAAGTACAGCTAGCTTGAACATTTCTTTCTTGGAAAAGAATCATAGAATTCAGGCTTTTCAGAATTAAAGCAGTCAATTAAGTGGATTTGTATGACTGATACTACCAATGTCATTACATTTAATCTTTGACATTTTATATATGACCTTACAACTCAACTTGGTTTTGGAACTGTGCTGTCATACTAGCAAGAAAAATGCTTACTTTGACTACCTCAAACATAGATTCAGAATCCTGAGTCCTTCTCAGGGCAATTTCAAATCTTTGGGAAGTGGGATATTGGCTTGCAAGGACACCAGTGAGAGAGGTGTTCCTTGAGATTGGCCAATCGAAGGAGCCTGCAGGTTTTAGAGCCAACTTGGGAGTAGTATCAAAACAATTACTGACAAGCCATTATGATTGTAGACAGGCCACATGACATTTAATAAGCACAATAACCATCCTCCTATCTATCTTACTACACTTATATACTCAATTCACTTAGAAAGAAACCAACACAGGTATGTACAGTTGGGCTTCTAATATACTAAATCACTTCTTATGAAAGCAATCTGAGAGTGATTTCAGGAGCCAAAGACAAGGAAACCACCTCATTCCAAGCAAAGTTTCAGACTAGAAAACATGGGAGGTCAGGTGTTGTGGTATAATCTTAGAATTCTGCAAAGGTTTGGGTTGCAAGGGACCTTTAATGATCAGCTGATTACAACTGCCCTGTCATGTAGAAAACCATAATAAGGGATGCAGCTAAACTGAGCTGTAGGGAAGTAGTACACCACCAATGTGTGTTGATTTACATTTTTGTTGGTGAAAGAGTGTTGTATTTTTGGCCAATGGCAGCAGTGGTTTCAGACAGGGACACATAGTAATGCCTCTGTAAAGAAGCAGGGAAACACAGCTTGTGACAACCACTTTAAGGAAGAACTGGGCTACTCTGGGTCTGCAATCTGAGAGAATCAGGAAACAGTAGCTTCTCAGAGGTTATATTCAAGCTATTCTGCTCAGTCTATGCTATATTATTCTCAGTGCATCAAAAGATCTTTTGATGAAGGGAAAGGTGCTACAGATTTTTAGTTTAGCATAGAGTTTTTGAGGTCATTCTTCAGAAAGGCAAAATTCTGAAGGGGAAAAGTCAAATAAATGTACATGAACCCTGAGCCTTACCCATTGGGAGTTATTCTAAAAAGCAGTCTTCAGGAAGGCAGGTAGATTGAGGGAGTCCATGAACAGGAGTAAAATTTACCGCCTTAGAATTGTAGAAGAGTGTCCCTTCCTCTCTCCAGATAAATCTCATGATACTTCTCTCTCCCCCAAACTGGGTTACACTAACCAGGTTCTGAACAGTTCTGACTACTGTTTTCCAGAGACTAGTGACAACTATGTGTGGTCAGGCACTGCTCCTATGGAGTTCTATTGTAAGATCAGCAAAAGAAGAGACTCAGCTTTTTGTGTATTGGAATCTATGGGTTTGTGATGAACTGTTCCTTTATCTGCTATTAGTTTACGGGAATTTTCCTTTGAACTCTTCCCTTTTGCATCCTTCTTTTAATAGGCCCTAGGTAAATAGTAAAAGCATCTTTGGCAGAAGAATCAGTAATGAACAGTTATTTAAATTAGATTTTAAGCCTAAGAGAAAAGTAAGATTTTCCAAGATTCTGCATCATATAGTTAGTCATACAATACTGAAGTCCAGCTCTTACTCCAGTGAGAACCAGTCCCCTGGCATCACTAACTAGCCAAATACTATGGGTATTGGGTACTGTGGGTACAAATACTTTTGGGGACCTTTTTCAGCTGTTTCACATCTGAGAGAGTTTAATTTGTAGCTCTGATGAAACTACATTTGAACTGAAAATAGTTTGGGCATGTGTGTGAGTGGATTAGAAAAGAAAAAATTCATCCTCTGTTAGACAAAACCGCACCAGAGATTTTTTCCTGGCTGTAAGCAGAGTCCCTCTTGGATCAGTTGACCTCTTTAATAGAAGAGTCTGTCCTTCCAGTAAATCAAAGGGAACAGAAGTCAGTCCTGTAAGCAGGTGGTTGTCTCTGGGTGATGTCCAAGGTCAGAGTTTCTAACTCTTGTCTGAGTTACTGGGGAAACTGCCCATGAAATTGGAGACATTGTGAAGGTAGAGGCTAAACAAGCTGTTCACTCCCCTGCTAGTGTTACAGGGACTCAAGACTAATGGGTCTTTGTGAAAACAGAAATGCTTAAATTCTCGCTCTCAGACTTATGAGATTCTAGATAAGCTGCACAGTGCATTCTTCTTTATGGAAGAAAGTTAATTAAGTGCTACAGCCTTCTAGACTCAGTTTCAGCATTAGGTGAACCAGCTCATTGCAGAGAATGAAGGTATTTGTCCAATGATACATCAACAGCATCTTATTTCTATCGAGCAAAAGAAAAATATATTCTCTGGGGTAAGGGTGGCTTGGATCATATTCAAGATCAGGTGCTGATTGCAAAAAACCTGAAAAATATAAAGTGAGATTTTTTAGGACTGGTTTATCAAGGTGGCACTCGATATAAAGCCACGTGTAGGGTAGGTGGGATTTACTGAGGTGAGGTGCTTATCCCAGGGGTGTGCCTGTCACCTTGTAAAACAGTGGAACTGTATGGGAGATCTGTGCCCTTTTTAAAAATGGCTGCCTTAGGCAATAAAAAAAACCAACATTTTCTGAACTCATTAATGTGAAAAGTTTTAAAATGACAATTAGAGTGGCACAGCATAAAAGTCCATGTCATCTAAATTCGGATTTTGACTAAACTTCCAGGCATTTCTCAGTCGCAGATTTGTTAAAGTACTCAGCTGTGGCAGAGTGCTGTGAGGCAAAGGAGATAATCAATTGTGTACTTGGAAAAATAAGAAAAATCTTGCTTGACAAGAAAGTTACTTGCAACTGTTGAAAAAGAAGGCCCTGCATTTTTTAGTTCTTAAAATGTGGAAAATCTGACAATATTTTTGTCTAGTTACTATCTTTTTTACCCTGTTCTGTTTGAAACACTCACTTCTAGTATTCTAGCTACTTGATTTGAAGAATCTGACCATCGTTACTGCAAATTTCTTCATGTTCTTCCTGTCATAGAGTGTTCTTGGAGATGCTGCATAGAATTTTCAAGAATAAATGAAACAGAAGTCTAGTGAAATCTTGCTAAAATAAATCAAGATAGAGTAAATAGCAGAGGGCAATACTGGGAAAATCATCCAGATAGTGTACTGGGGATTTTTCAGCCCTGCCATTCTCTTTATCAAAACTAAGACCTCTAATGAAATGTTTACAAGCAGCCTGTTCAAATACTTACCGTCTTAAAATTTAAAATGTTCCTATTGATAGCAAATCTTAATCCTTTTAGCTTTTATCAAATCTGCAGAGGGCATGAAGGACAGTGTGTTTCATACTATCTATAAAGCCCTTTCATATATTGAAAGAATATTCCCTTTTTGTTTTTTGTTTTTAATAAAACAGAATATTTCTTTTAACAGGCCTTGGAGGTAATATCTTCTGTCTCTTATATTGTTAACTACTGGGCTGTTTCCCAAAGGAGAAGTAATCTCTGTATTACATTAGAGTACCCAAAAATGAACACTACACTCTATGTGACGTCTCCTACCCTAAACAATTATTATGTCTTGTATGTGATGCTCCTCAAAGTATGTCCTTGAATGCCTTTTTACAGTGGTATCACATTCTTGGCTTAAATCAAATGTCTGATCCACTAAAAGCCCAAGGCCTTTTTTCAGTATGGCTGAATAGTCAGCTATTTCCCTATTGTATTTATCAGTTGAATAATCCTTACTTAGCACTCAACTGAGCATATACTGAATTTTACCATGTTGATTTCAAGATGTGCCTTTTGTTTATTAACATTACTAAAAATATTTAAACCAAATTCTGCTGAACATTTGTAACCTGTTCTACTTTGAACAGCTCTGCAAATGTGACAAATATGTTCTCTAGTCAGTCATCCCAGACACTGAGGAAATTACTGAATGCAGTGTGCAATGGATGTCTACAGCCTGTCGCTTGTTTTCTTCTTACATCTGGGCTGATAACTTTAAACAGCTACCTTGTGAGTGCTTTTTCCTGGGTAGTAACACACCTATTTACCAAAGTTCACCAATTTGTACTCTGTATTTCTGTATTTTGTGAGCAAGAATGATATTTAAAACACTGCCAATAGCATTACTAAATGTACTGTCTACAAATATCTGATCGAATCACCCTTTGTGAGTGCTGAAGCAAAGATTATACTAACTTTTCAGCCTTTACTATCTGCTGCTCACTTTCTTTCCTTGTTAAGTAATAGACATTCTTTTTCTTTATGTCCTCCTATTCCTAAACTGGTTTTCTTGTTGCATTTTATGTTTCTTGTTAGATGAAATTAATATTAATTTTGATCCATACTGCATGTTATTCTTTTATAGTCTTACAGCTATTCTTGTAGGTCCTTGCTCCTGCTTGTGTATTTCTCAATGTATGTTTATTTATATTTATATTTTTCTGCTTTCCTTTTTCTTTTATTGTCTCTTAAAGAGCTTCTAACGGAGCTATCTTGCTCTCTTCCTGTGCTCCATGTTCCTTTTGCATCATGAGTGTCTACCACTGTATCTTTAGTATATTCCTTTTCAGTAGCTGTGTACTCTGTTGCAGTCTTTTTTTCCCCCCTTAAAGTAACTTCCCAAGAGTCTGCACCTTCCAGTTTCCTCAATCTGATGAATTCTACTTTTTTTTGGACTCCACTGTTCTTATTCAGCTGCTCTGATTCCTCCCTTTTTTAGATTTGTGAACTTCATAGTTTTACAATCACTTTAACCAGGATCACTTTCTACCTCAAACTTCTCAACCAGATCCTCCCTATTAGTCAGAATCAGTTGTAAAACAGCTGAAAAATTCTTAGAATTCTTAATACCTTCTCCCATCTTCCTAAAAGAAAGTTGTCCTCAATATTTCCTGAAAGCCTACTAGATTTTCCTCATCCTGACATTATTTTGCAGCACTTTTCTGTATATTGTTCAAGTCTCCCATAACAAGTAAGAGGGCACTCTTTGGATGTTTGCATAGAAAAAAAAAAGCCTACCCCAAAATGTACTGAGCCCCACTCTTCTATGTCCTCCTGATTAGGTTATTTCTATCATATCCATATTATGACATTTTATATATTTATTTATTTATTTATTTATTCAATTTAACCTTTCTCCTTGACATAATTAATGCACCTCTTCACCTCTTCTGGCAGCAGAGCAAGGATCTACACTTTTGATGTGCAGTGTGGCATCTACTTCTTTTTCCCTAGAGCCTGTCTTTCTCAACAAGGTCTACTCCTTTATCCCAGCAGCTGGAGGAAACAGCATGGAAACATAAGCATTACACAGCAGTGAAATCACAGGCAGCTGCTTAGTCCATCTGGGACTGTTTCTGTGTCATGTTCAATACCTACCTAATCAGTAACTCTAGTAGTTCTAGGGAAAAGAAGATTTTAGAAAGTTCCTCAGTTTTGTCATACAGTTACCTGTGTTTTTCCATCAGAAGAAAAGGCTTCAACAAACTTGAGTCTTGCTGGAAAATTAGTTTATGGAGCAAAAATAACCTCCTTTAATTATTTACACCATACAAAATTGTGGCAAATATTCCATCCTGAAATCTAGACCTTACTGGTCTGGATCTGGTCAGAAGATCTTATAAGAAACAGGGATTGTATTATAAATACCAGATTTTAGGTGAGGAAGGCATGGGAATTTTCCAGCAGAGTGGGATTGATTTTTCCTTTAAAAATTCCAGCCTATTCTTGCTGCAGTAGGCTCTTTTTAGCTGTGAGCAAATTTATTCCCAAAGCTACAGATATCTTCATAAAATTGGTGCCTCCCTCTAACCTAGTAGGGGTTATTTGGATTGCTATGAAGAAGCCACACCATTCCTGACATCATCCTTTCCAACACTTCAAGGGCTTTTAATAATTTCATGATGGAAAATACAAGCTCTCCCTGTCTGGTAAATAGCTTAAATTCAAGCAACAGGGGATGACAGCTACAGAGCTTCCCTGGGACTATTGCATAATTATGGAGACAAATTCAGAGCATTTATCCCTGTGTCAGAAGTTATTCATGGTGTCTTTGATTCACTTGTCCTGAAAAAACACAGAATCACTGAATGGTTAATTTGAAGGACCTCTGGCAATCCCCTAGTCCACCTTCCCTGCTCAGAACAAGGTGAGCTATAATACACTGCCCAGAGATGTGTGCAGTTTACTTTTGAATATTTCCAAGGATGATGACTTCACAACCTTCTCAGGCAACCTGCTTCTGTGTTTGAGCAGTAAAATAATGTCTTTTCCTTACATTTAATTGTTATTTCTTGTATTTAAATTTCTGCCCAATGTCTCTTGGGCCAGTCCTTGTGCACTGCTACAAGAAGTCTGGCTCTTGTTTTACTCCCTGCCATCAGGGATTTAGACTTCTCTAGGCTGACTAGTCCCAGCCCTTTCAGACTCTTCACCTGTCTCATCATCTTCATGGTCTTCTTTCCTTCTACCTCAGTAAGCCTGTGTGTCAGTTTTCCCCCTGTATCTTCATTCTTGCCCACCTTTGAGGTTGACATTTTCTTTCTTCCAGGAAATATAATCAAGAGAGGCCTCAAAAATGATACTTTGTGCTACTAAGTCTCATGCAGCTGTGCAAGAGTGGTGATTTATGTCAGACTTCCCTCTAGAGGAGGGGATATCTTTCCAGATGCCAGTTTGCAGTCTCCAGGGGCAGCATGCTGGCAGTCCCCAGGCACATGGGGTGGGTCCTTGTGGACTGGAATGCAGGGGAAAGGCATTTCCCATTTTTTGCAGCAATACCTGGGCTCATGAGTCAGGACACTGAGTTTTTCTCCCCTTAAAAGGCAAGATTTAGTACTTTCTCTCCAAGTGGTTCCTATCCTCTCTCCTTACTAAAAAACCCTAGAAGCTAAAAGCCTGTCTTCATTACCTGAGCCAAAATCAATGGGAGTAGAATGAGGTTCTCTGTGAGTTTAGATGGTTTGGATTTACAAAAAGGCATACTTTGTACACCAAGTATACATCACTGATTAAAATGCACTGATTGGAAAGGAAATACAAGTAATAATGCCATAAGCTTTTATTCAATAGCTGTCTGAAGAAACAACACTTGGTTGTAATGCAAATACGCCAACACATGCAGCCTTTCTTTCCAGGTATGTATTAAAAACTCTTGCCCTTAGACGCTCTAACAATTTGCATGTACAGAAGCCACTATGTGGAGCAAAAAATGACTTGCATAATGAATTCCACATGAACAAAAAAGAAGGTGTGCAAAATAAACACATCAACTAGCTGAATACTAATTACATATATGCAAAATCTGGAGACACTCAGTATGCAGAACCAATCAGTTATCACAGCGAACACCTATAACTAATTTCCTCCAGGAAGAAAATTTTCCATTAGCTTTAGTGAATTTATACCCATTATAGAAAGGTTGTAGCTAAATAAATATTTTTTTAGTTTAATTGGATTAAAAATTAGAAATGCAAATTCTGGTGCACCATGTCTCTGAGTCCTTGTCTCCCTTTTTATGGTAATACCCTTCTAATGGTTTAAGCCTATGAAGAAAAAACACTGAAGATTTTAACTAGCAGCTTTGCAGGGGGGCAGAAAGGAGCAAAGAAGATTTAGTGGTGAAAAGAGCAAATAAATAGGTGCTCCAAGATTAAAAAGAGGGTAGAAGTGCATGCTGAGCTGTTGAAAGACCTCTCTGTGTTTAAAGAAAAATATTGTTTGGTTCTTTCACCAGTGCATGATCAAAATAAGAGGTACAAATTAGTTCATGGCTGCTGAAGCTACAAAACATCATGCAGAGAGCTGTCTTTGGGAACGTTTTAATGAGGAGAAGAGGTCATCAGACTGTGACATTGCTTTTCAGAATTCTTCAAGAACAACACAGACTTCCTGTTCCAAATGTGGTAAAGAATAAAACAACCTTAGTAGTAATCGTACAACTTTTGAACCGTGTTCCTTGGAAATACTGTACCGTGCTCATTTTGTAGCTTTAGTTAGCTATCTCAAAGGAACTCTTCCATATTTTCCATGTGCTCTTATTTCAAAAGTACAGTGAAATGATAGAGCTTCAACAAGGATTATATTTATAAAATAAAGTTTTATTCAGTCTTCTAAAGAGATTTTAATGTTTTCATTGCTCTAGGTGAAATGGTACACTGTGGCTCTGTTCATTAACATTTAGCATCAGTGCAAAAATCAAGGATTACCACATACAGTTTGAAAGGACATCCAAAATGACTTTGAAATTAAATTCACTACAATCTTAGTTTTGCAGCATTTTAAACATGATTTTAAAATGTATAAGATAAGTTAATGGCATTCCAGGTCAAATATTCCCAGGACAATAACAAGTTTCACATAGAATGTCATTATTTAAATTTCTGGCATACTGTATATGATGACTGGGATTGAAGAAGTCCTCTGAAAATTTAATAAATAACATGTGTACTACCATGCATTTATTGTAAAAGAGGTTTCCTTAAAGATATTTAGACTATTAGCAAAGAGAAGATACTGGTAAATCAAATAATTATTCTAAGTTATGGATATCCCACAACTGGAATGGCATCAGGGTTGCCAATAATTATTGAAAAAAGGAAATAACTAGCAACTGACAAGAGTTTTTACTCCTGATAAACAATTGCTCCTGTGAAAGAAATAGATATTAAAATCATGATTTCTAACCCTCCTTTTCAAAGGTTTCTAATGGTGAGAAAGAATACAAATATATGTAAAATAATCATAGCCAGGTACTGTAGTTAAAATTTTGGCTAAAAATTGACTTATCTATTCATTAAAACAGAAAAAGCTGTATAACAGGCCTTTCTATTTTTAGAATGATTGAAATAAGATTTTGTTTGGAAAAGCATCAGCAACAATGATATAAAGCTAGTGTAGATGGTAACAGAAATTTTATTTCCATCCTTTTGTTGCATGCCCTTTTAAATTATAGTCACTATGGCAAGAGAGTTAAGGAGAACATAAACCATAATGAATAACACCTGTCTTTTATTTTTTCACTAAAGGGGTAAAACAAATTTGGTAGCTATCTTCTGAAGTCAGAAAGAAAATTTCTATCGTAGCAGTTTCAGTTTTTTCCAGACCACTAGTAAATGTCCACCACATGAAGTACGTAATTCTAACCTGAAGTCTAAGAAAACCCCATATATCTAATTGTTAACAAAGGTGTGCTCTCATTCAAAAATATATTTTACTAATAAATATTTATTTTTATGCCAATAATCTTACAGCTTCAGATATTAATTATTGCCTGCTCATTACACTCAGCAAAATTCTCACATGAATCAGTTTACTTAGGCATTGATTTTATATTCTGTGGTATTGTTTTCTTGTCTTTTATGTATAAATAGGCAGCTGGAAATATTTTAGTTGTCTGTTTCATATCTAAAAAATCCCGATGCAAATTTTTCCCACAGAGGCTAACGAGTGTGTTGGTTTCCAGTTTAAACCTTTAATCCTGTTTGAATGGATTGATGTCTTTTTCCTTGATTTACCAGATTCTTCTGTCAGTGATTAGGGCCTGGGAGTTTGGGCTAATCTGAGATTTCTCCTCTTTTTGTATGGTCATTCTAGCGCCCATTATTCTTTTATTTTTTTTTTTCCCTTTCCAAGAATACCACTGTATTCTATTCAATAACCATTGCTCATTGAAAGAAGATGTCTTAGATAGCCAATTAGCTGTTATGCATAGAGATTTTAACCAGCATGGTAGCAGTATTTGTTACAGGACTGTAAGCAAAGCATTGAAAAATAAGTGTTTTAAAAGAGAGGGGAGGAAAAGGAGATTCTGAATTTCTGAATTTTGCTTTCAATTATCCCAAACTACATCTAGAGCAGTAATGGCAAGTGTAAATTTTACAAATCAACATGATAGGAGAAAAGACTCTTTGATTCAGTGAATAAACTGTGATGTAGAAATCCTGCAGCAGTTTGACTAGTAAGCATGCTTTTATAATTAGAGTATCAATGATTCTCTGACTAAAGCAAAAGTGTTTTAGGGTTCTTTCATAACAAATGTGGGCAGCTCTTGGAAACTTTCATGTAACTGTCACAAAACAAGACTACTGATTTTGCCTGAACTGAATGCCATTAAATCCTTTATTAACTTCATTGACTGCAACAGATATCTGAGTTCTTCTTGCAACATAAAGATGTAAGTTTTGCAAAAGCCCTCCACATTTAGAAAGAGGTATAAAATAAAGGGTATAATCTAGAAAAAAATATATCTGTTACATATCTGTATATATAATTTTTTTTTCTGTAATCAGAGCTTGAACTACCACTCTTCTGTTAAAATCGTTTCTCGGTAAAGAAAACAAGCAAAATACACAACAACAAACAAAACACGTAACAACATACAAAACAAGTTTTTAAGTTTTTTTTTTGTTTACATAAAGTGATGTTCTTCATTAAATGGCAAATATACATCTTCAAAATGTAATGATCCATAAACTAAAATATCTCTAAGATTATGGAAGCAACATGCTATATGTGAATAACGTAATGTGACATTAGTTGAGTATTTATTTGTAGTTCTTTTAGTGGTTTTATCTTTTTAATCAAAATGTATAAACTGTAGTTTGATTTGAGCGTCTTCAAACATATTTGATTTGCTTACATAAACATATTTTTTAAAAGTTTTAGTAATATTTTTGTAAAATTCATATATTTATATAACACTTCTGAATATTTATCAAACATCAATTCTACAGAAAAAGAATTGATTTCTGGATCAAAATTAATTTTGCAACTTTATTTCATACAGATTTGTCTCTCAGTGTGAACTTTTATTTAGTCAACAAAAGTCTGCAATATTTTTGAAGTGGACTTATGTGCTATTTTGGGCAAAGTATTATAGCAGATCTTGAAAACAAGAGAGGTCAATCACTATAAAACAGAAAAGGCTTCTCAGGACTTTTCTATTGTAGAACATGGTGTTTTAACACAGAATTTTCTCTTAAGAAGCTACTCTAAATGTCTACTGGTACTACAGGAAATGTCTGTTGGTAGCAAAACAGCTGCACCCACGTTTTAATATTGCAGAATTAAATACAGTACATCTTTCTGTATTTTATCCCTAAAATTCAGTGCAAACAGAACATTCTAGTGAGCTACACCTCATGGGTCCTTGGCAAGAAGATGCCAAGATCTATGTATCATTGTACACCACATTATTATGTTCTGCATGCTTTGTGATCTTGTCAGGACCTAAGAAAAATATTTAATGAGTGTGAGACATACAGAAGGACAGTCTAGGTACTGTACATCACTATGGAAATATTTAAATAAAATTATTAGCTGACTATGTAATAAAGTACCACTGTTGCCATAGGGAGCTGTGAGACATTTTACATTGCCGAGTTATTGTTTGAATGAAAAAACCCCTAACAGTGGGTTTCATTGCAATCACCACACATTCCAAGGTACTTTTAGCAGGATGAGGAATGCTGAAATATACCCTAACTGATTTCCAGATGAATTTGTTAGGTTCAACACATCCATGGGGTTTCTCACACCATATACTATTGCATGGCTCTGCTTCTATCTTTTAAAAAGCTGTCGTGTGTCACGGGTTACAACCTTCTGTCGTGGTTGTTCTGTCAGGTCCGAAGGAAGCTGCCAAGGTCCTTACAGGGAATCACTTCCATAGCTCGTGGGTTTTTCCTTAACTAAAAACCAAACTAAAACCAAACTAAAACATGTTAAACCATTACACCTTCTTAGAAGGAAATTCTTTGTACTTAAATGGGAGAGGCCATTTATAAATGTGTTTACATGAAAAACACATTGGTAATGGGTACCTTGAGACTGGTGAACGGGGAGGGTCCTAAATCATAGGATTCTGAAAAAGATAACAGCTGTAATTAAAAAAGAATAATTCTCAAGAACTCTATAACTGATATTTCTTTCAGCAGTGTTATATATACACACACACACAAACATATATATATATATATATATGACAACAATGCATATGTAATCAATAATTTAATTAGGTCCAAGGTTTCTAGCGTGCCAAGACAGGAGCACTGATCTCAGCAGAGAATGGTTGGGATGGCATTTAGTCTTCCCTTGAGAATAATTCTTCTTGTCCTCAGGGCCCTCTGTGCATTCCTTCCATGCAGCCCTGCAGGTTCATGCTCAAAGACTGAAAGGTGAAAGAGAAGAGGAGAAAATCTTTCAGAAATTTCACAGAAGCAACCTAATAGACAGTCACAGTATAGTGAGGCAAGGGCAGCACATTGCTTGAAGGAGCCCTGATATGTGAAGGTAAATGGCCTTATCATTAAGATCCAGTAATTTAGGAGGCCAAACTTCCATTTTGTGGCAGTCATGAGAAAAGAAACTGTATCCAAGAAGAGGAACAGGAAAGGAACTCCCTGAGTAAAAAGTATTGGCCTGTTATCCCTGCAAGTCCAGCACAGAAAAATCTTACTCGGGGAGAATAAGTGAGAAGAGAAAGACCTAGAGGGAAGGCAAATAGAGAGAGAAAAAAATTGCACAAGATACTCATAACTGGTACTATTAGCTTGATGCTGCAAATTTCATACTCAAACTTGTGGCTTAAATGTACTATCAATGCACCTGTGGTGGTATTTATCAAAGCTTAATCTAGGTGATTTAAAATCCTAATCTTAGGACTCAGGACTCATTCAAATATTATAACTATGGGTAGGCAGAGGCTTTGATCCTTTTCTCTAGCACTTTGGGTTTCCCTTCATGATTGCTGATGAGTTGAGAGAAGTTCTACCTGGTACCATGCACATATCATATCAAGCACCCAATATGAGAAGTCAGGTGACATTTGCTTATATTTCTTTCCAATCTTCTGCAAGATATTTTTCCTACTTATACAAGAAAAAAGGTTTCAGACACTTTTCTGTTTCTCTTTTTCTCAGACTTGCAGACACATATTCTAGTTTTAAAACTTCCTTGCATGTAAACCCTTGTTTTGAATATGAGTGATAAAAAAATAAGTCTGGAGTCCACAATCCCTAAGTCCTTTCAGCTCCATGGAGATAGGCATTTCTATTCATATACCATGAGTCTTCTAGAACTGAGAAGGCAAAAATGAAGCATGTGTGTTTCACAAGCAAAACTATCAGGTTTTTCTCCCTCTAAGGCTGCTTCTGTAGTTACTAAATGGTAATTTATTATCTTGCCTAGGTTAAAATTTGACAGTTTTTGCAGATCTTATAACTGAGGAAGCTGCACAATTGCATATATAATTTTTACAACATCATAGATTGAAAGAGAATTATGTGAGATCAATTGTCCTGAGAAGTGAGCTCTGAAAGTAGGATGTATATATCAGCACTTACTTGATAACATAATAACTTGATAACTCAGCACGAGATTATCCATCCAAGTTCCTCACCATACCAGCACCTACTATGAGGAGCAAGCAAGCAAAGCGTAACAAGTAAATACATTTTTCAGCACAGGACACCCTTAAAGAGTGATACTCAAAGATTGAAGTTATTGCATTAGAATGAAAATTATCCTGAAACCTAGAGGAGGGAATTCTTGGGCTGCTTTAAAAGATTTTTGAAAATATCTGTGTATTCTGGTAAACCTGACAGAAGCATCTATTATTTAGACTCTCTAAACTTGTTAACCATATAATTGTTTCTGAGCTATTGACTGTTTTAGTTGAAACATTCTCATTCCTGGGCACAGCCCCAGCAAATTTTTGTGTGCATGTTTCTGTACAGAAAGCACCTCTGAGAGCAAGGTTATGGACAAAATACACTAGGCAAACATTAAAACTTCTTACAGTTTTCTGTTGGAAAAACAATTGTGCTACCATGAGGTAAAAATGATACTTTACCTTTGCCCTGCAGGCTACTGTGGATCAGAAAAATCTTATGTATGTAAAACATAATGATGATGATGATGATAATAGACATCATCATCATATCATATTATTAGATTCAATAGTTGTAGATTGCATATAATTTCTTGGGATTAATTAAACTATAGCAACAAATCTCTTGAGCATTGCTGCAGCATATATTTGCAGAGATTGAGAAAAAATTTTTGCGGAGCTGTTCTTTTGCCTGCTGAAGGTCACAACATGAAGATCAAAGAGATACCTCGTCTTCATTTCCAGGACTCCCCTTGGTACAGGGACAGGGAGATGGAGAAGAACACAAAAGCAGGAAAGTCTCCTATTAAAAAGTTGAGAAATATCAGGAACTTGAAACTGGCCAGCAGGTATTCACACTCTCTGTGAATACTTGTGTGTTCAGGCTGTCTGTGGAGGAATTTCTGTGCTCTTCATCTGGTTTAATATGTAGTAACTGTGCTTCTGGTAACAGAGCAGCTGCACACATTGTTACAGACTTCTCAGGGAAAATGTAGGACTGACAGGATTATGCCTTGCTCTCAATTTCTGTGGGTGGCTGCTAGCCCAAGGTCTAGAGCATGAGGACCTGGTATTTTTTTCCTATAGAAAGGTCACACTTCATGTATTAGAGTGCAATCCTCCTTGGAACATCATGACATGGGTATTAATGTCATTGGCAGCTTTTTTCAGATGTATATACCCATTTATCTAATGTATTATTTTATCTTCACTTCCTCCCTTGATACTTAGCTTAAAAAATTTAATACTTGGAGTAAAAATACAACCAGATGTATTCTTCTGATATGCAGCCCATAACAAGTATTGTGATTGTACATACAATGAAGATATTTTGTTAGTATTATGTGCTTTTTTCCTTAATGTCATACTCCCTCAAATTTTATGAATACAATAGTCTCATACATTCTACCTTTCAAAAATAAAATATTTTGGCTCTTCTGATACTGAAAAAAAACCTGAATAGTTAAGAAGCTGAAACCAAAACAATGATTTTTAAAAATTAATTTCATGAAATAGCATGCTTTTTGTACATTGATTGAACTCAATGGGTTCATAGCACTGCTTTAGATATACTTTGCATAAGGAGAGAATGTCAAACTTATCTGATCTGAATTTGCATTCCACACAGGATAGAATGTATTTTCATTAGAGGGTCCATGGAAATTGAATTTGTTCTTCGTTCATCTGAAAGACAAATATTCTATCAAAGGTCATGGAGAACATTGCATTGCATTGCCTAGGGGGTACTAAGGCTCTTACTGAAGGGACACTGAAGGATTCTGCAGAAGGCCCAATGAGGAAGCAGCCTGAGGTGGTTGCTGAAGTTTTTGGGTGGAAGTGGAAAGGAGTGTACCACAGTCTTGCCTTTTGACTGTGGTGAGATGGCCCTGTGCCTGTGTCACTGTGCTCACAGTGCACCTGGTGTTGATCAGGATGTCTGTGGACTGTCAGCAAAGTGGTGTACCTTGTGAGGGAAGCTCTGGGAATGGAGAGGGCTGTATGGAGTCTTCCTGGGCATTTCTAGTCCATATACAATCCCAGGCATTTAATGTAAACTAATCCTGCTGATTCACTGAGACACGAACTTCACGATGTGGTGGCACAAATGCTGTGTGACAAAGAGAGGTTACTTCTTCCATCTGTTTGGGGTGGACAGGATTCTTGTGTCTTGGCAATATAAAATGAACCAATCAAAGGATTTTGTGTTTATTTCTTTATTGTTTGTGGTGAAAAGTATTAATTTGTTTTATGGAGTTACACACTGCTTCAAGCATGTATCCTTATAGGCTGTATTATAAAAGTTCATGATTTTATCTTTTCAGACACAATTAGTTGTATTGATTAGTGGGTCATCTAAATGGAACAAAACAACCCCACTTAAATTGCAAAGTTACATTGTTCATCTTGACTCCAGATTGCTGATGAAGTTTGTTTCCCTCCTGGATCCATTAGGAGCCCCTTCCCCAGGGCCGAACTGCCCAGCACAGTGGGATCATCTGCTCCCAGAAGCCCTCACACAGAAGAGTTGCCACTGTGCTGGTAATTACATCTGGTTTTGGCTCTGTGAGCTGGAAACCTAAATCTCAGCATATAAACAGAGTTGTCCCAAGCTGAAAAGGAGCTTTCCAAATGAAACTACACATTCTATGTCAATATCCAGACTGATCATTTGGCAAATGTACTATTTTTAAAGAGATGCCTATACATAGTATTCATAGTCTGTAATGTTCTCGTTAACAAAATTAACAGTGCTAATCAGCATTTGAATACACTACTTGGCCACGTGCAGTTCTAATTTCCACTTTGAGTGCTGTAAGGCAATGTATTGCAGCCATGAACTGTAGATTGTTGTTAATCTGTATCTATATCTGTATCTGTATCTGTATCTGTATCTGTATCTGTAAGATACCAGGGAGTAATTAATCAAATAATTGCAAAATTACCATATATGCAGAAATACTATTAAAAAAAATAGATAAAATAGTATTTTTTAAAAAAAGAAATATTGACAATTCAGTTTGTTTTTCAGTATAAGAGGCTGAATGGTCTTTGATTCAAAAAACAGAAAATATTCCCTTTTTTTTGTAGCCTGGTGAATAGATTAATATTAAGGACCCCGGGACAAATACTGTAAGGAACACCTTCCAGACTGGAAAGTGCTGTGACAGCTGAGGTCATCTAGAGCTGGTGATCCAAGGCTCTCTACTAATTGTATTATAGACTCTGATGTCTGCTACTGTGATGAAATATTCATTTAATGAATTATTGGGATTTTATATCCCGCATTCCTGAATCTGCCTCTGATGCTGAAGGCAGGAAGATGCGCTGAAGAGGAATTTTCAGACCCCCTTGCTATGAAGAGCACATGCCCTTCCAAAAGGCCACGGGACTTGTGTTACATAAACACTCCTTAGAATTACACCACAAGAATATATAATCTAATAAATTTAGATAGTAAATTGATGGTGGCTCTGATGCATTTTAGTCTGGGTAGAAAATATAGTTGTGTTTACATGAGTGTGCATGTACACATTCAAAAAGCACAGCAGAAAGTTAAAACCAACAATGTCATAGAATACCAGAGGGTGTAGATAATTTCTCATTAAGATAATCCTACAAAGGTGACAATATCTTGTTGTTATACATTGGAAAAGAGAAAAAAATAGGTGTTACCTTACAGAAGACTTCATTACTTTGTCCTATGTTCTCCTTTCCATGTTGTCTCCCCAGAGATGCTCTTTGTTTCCTCATATGAATGCTTTAAGTGACCTCAGATGAAGCTAACAGCAAATTACAGGGCTTTGGTTCCACTTCAGAAGGAGGCAGAATAGGGTGGCCACATGCACAGACAGCCCCGCTTTGGAGCGTCATTAGCTGGAGACTTACTGATGCTGCCCTTTCTCTATGTCTTCTTACACTTATACATTAGGCTGGACACTCCTGCAGAGGTGACACACAACCTTAGTGGGGATGTAAGCAGTCCCATATTTATATTTAGCAGTCCCATATAATATTTATCTGTCCCGTTCACATGCTGTAAGCCTGACACCCAAGACAGCTGAACACACTTCTGACCTAGAGTGAAGTTGGAAGCCCTCAGGAAACTCCAGGGCTGGTGCTCAGACTTTGTGTTCACCACAGACCCAGGCCACAACAGATCTTAATAACCAGGGGTTGCAATTTTGTGTCACCACCTCCTGCTTTCATTAAGAGAAACCCTAATTGCCACCAGGGTCACCAGGTTTTTCCTGAACATCCTCACATAAAATAGATTTCTTTGGTTCTAGGTTATTTCTCAAACATTTTTCTTCTAATACTTTTGATTGCTAAAGATAAACTGGAAGTGGCATAGACAGGCATCAATGAAACTATTGGTAGGAGCTTTTCTTCAAAAACTGGTCTCTATGAGAATGGTAATCAGGAAAAAAGTTTGTGCATGAAGTCATGCTATTGCCTTACCTTTGAGACTTGAATTTTCAAAAAAGTTGATGGCAGGGGTCTGCACATTTTCTTTGCTGCTACTCCAGCCTGATCCCTCTGCATTTTGCTTTTCAATGTCTTAAAGTTTAGTTTTCTGTGCAGTCATTCACACTGAACCCTGAAAAGAAGATACATATATATTTATAACAATAAAAGAGAAAGAATTTCTTGACTTTTATGGGCTTCTGATATTTTATTAGCCAGTCTACATTCACCCTCACCCTTACTGGTCTCCCTGTGGTAGCTCTAGCTCTGCTGTTCTTGTAGACAAATGATGGAAGCATCTGACTTAGAGCCTTTTAGAATCAAAGAAGATTGAGAGGGAAAAGACCTGCTAGGTCATTTTGTCCATCCCCTGCCAATACAGGATCATGACCTACTGTACAAAAACTTCACTAATGTTTTGCCAAGTCTCAATTTAAACAAATCAAGTGGTGGGGATTATATCACTTTTTTTTTTTCCTTGGGAGCAATATATCCCTGTTTTTCCATATTTTCTATGAAGAATTGTTTTGATATTCTGCTTAATACTCTTAATATCACCATAATTGCAAGAATTATGTATTTTCTTCTTGTAATGTTTGTTTCTTTCTTGGCATGCATGTTTTTAATATATATTTTAACACATATAATTATTATATATATTATAATATATATAATATTTATGTTAGAAGCACATATATATGTTAGAATTATATATGTCAATATGTATGTTAGAATTATTTATCATGTAATCCTTCTCAGCTTTTTTCATAGCTCAGATCCTAAGTCCCTTAATTAATACAATTAACACTTGCTCTTTACTTCCATTTAATTTCCTTCCACTTTATTAATCTTTCTGGTACAGGCTGCTCAAAAAGACATATATTGCTCATTAGATTATTCTAGGTGTGATTCTCAGGTGTTAGTGTTCCACAAGCAGGGCTTTTTCTGAGTCACATTGTGATGCATCTGGATGTGTATTTCCAAATCTCCTCAGCATCCTCCCTTTTAACTTAATGCAGCTGACCAGTTCTCATTCCTTTCTTTTATTGCACCAGGATACCTTTTCCACACTGCTGAAATTCTGTTTTAGTTAATTGTCTTTCCAGTTCTCAAGAAAATCAACTTGCTCATTATCTTCATCACTTAGTATTTGAACCCATCCTATTTATTTCGCCCTTTGTAGAGTGTAAAACTTCTTTTTTTCAGAATTTCTGCATCTTATATTTTACTCAAACTGGAAATTAAAAAAGAACAAAACAAAAACAACAGCAGACAGACTTTGCATAACATGAAGTGTATTGAATTTTTAAACATCAATTTATTTTTACTGGAGTGGCAAGACTAAACTGCTACCAACATGAATACACATTTATTGCTTGCCATTGCTACAGATCAGAGTTAAGGCTATAATGGATTTTATTTGAATATTTCCAAACCAGTATATATTTACTTTTCACTTGAAGTTAACTTTCATGCAAATTTTTTATGATATTTTTTTTTTACTTTGAAGTAATTCATACATAGTTTTAATTTTAACAGAGCTTTCAATTATTTGTTTCTGTTGGAATTCTTTGACTTGATGATCTGACTAGAAAATTTTGAAAGCCCAAAATTATAAAGAATAAATGAAAAAGATATTGCATGATTTTTAAATAATTTTCTGGTACTACTTGACCTCTTCTGAATAAAGCAAATTGCATTTGAAATGACTGTAGAAATTAATAGTATTTATTATTTACCTTGGCTACTTGTAAGATATTGTGCAAACCATATAATTTAATTTGGATTTCAGCTTCAAAATATTATTTTAACAATATAAAAATATTTTTTAAATTGTAAAATTGCTTAAATAAATTAATATTTTATAAATGGAAGCATGTTTTAAGTTTCTGTATGTCTCTTATACTTAATGTTTGTGTAACTGTCCTTCTCTTTCCCCAATAATATAACTGAAAGATAATAAATATGTATTCCTTAATAAATACATATTCCTTCACTGTCAAAAGTAGCTCCAGGCAAAAAATTGGCAAGTAAAGAGTTAACAAAAAGGTCAATGAAATGTGAAGACATCTGGTTCTCAATGTGTACAAAAATAATGTTTGTGGCTTTTAGATGTCTTTCATGTTTCAGTTGTGCAAAAATAGATTTTTTTTTGATTGAACATTTTCAGCCTTCCATTGACTTAAATAGATGACTGAAATGACTGCCTTAGGGCGTTTTTGGAAGGGAAAACTAAAAGAAAAATGACTAAATTTCTTTGTTCAGAACTGCTGCTCTGCATATCCAGTAAATTTTTTAATACAAAGACGTATCAGTCAATGGGGAGTATATAGTTTGCAAAAGGACTGCAAGATTAGGTTTTTATTATGCAAGTGTGACCACCAAACAGGCATGATGAGACTGGTGACCAGGAAGGAGCAGGCACAGTCACCTTCTCATTTTTCATTTTTCAGAACTTTACAGGTATTCACATTGAAGTAGTCTCTCCAAAACAGGAGAGAGGCCAGGGAGGTAAGGAGGAGAAGTTGTTCACACTGCAGAACAGCTGGGAAGTAACACCAGCTAGTCCCATGGTTAAGGCAGCTTGATGCTCTGCCACAAGACCAAGGTGACTTTCTGGGCACATGGGAAGTCTTCAGTTTTTGCTGAGCTTTAGTCTGGAGCTGACTATGCATGTACCTGTAGGGCTGGTAAATAATGCAGGCACAATGGATCAAAGTCTGTGTACAAAAGAGCTCTCCCTGGCTAAGGAATGACATCACAGTTAGGAGGTATAGTACCTTATTTCATTTATTTTTGAATCAACACAGATCTGTTAGCTAGACTGTTCCTCAGCTTTCCCTCCTACTTGTATCTATTAGAAGAAGTGAGAAGCGGTGCTGTAGTTTTTGTGGTGTATGTCACATCAGAGCCTGAAGGTACACTGAAAGAAAAAAAGTCAGATCCTTGTTCTATCTGTGGCCATCTGGGAAGCAGCTTTGCAGAGAAGGCCCTGGAGACTGGTGGGCTATTTTTCAACAAGAAAGTCCAACAGCCTCTCCTTGGGTGCATCAGAAACCACACTGCATGACTGCATTAAGGGTGATCCTTTTCCTCTCAGCACTGGAGAGGTTACAGCTGGAGTGCTGGGTCCAGTTCTGAGCTGCCTAATACAAAAGGGACACGGATGTGCTGGAGTCAGCAAGGGACCACAAAGATGCTGAAGGGCTTGGAACTTGTGAGCTGTGAGAGGGTGAGAGAGCTACCATTGTTCAGCCTGGTGAACAGAAGGCTCAGGATGACCTTCATGTGTGTAAGCACCCACTGGATAGGGAGGAAAAAGGTGAAGCTAGAGTCTTGGTGGTGCCCAGTGATAGGCCAAGAGACAATAGGCACAAACTGAAAAGGGTGAAATTTCAATTCCTCATAAGAAAATTATTTTTTTTTAGTGTATACATGATCAAACACTGGAATAGTTTGCTTGGGGAGGCTGTGTAATCTCTGTCCTTGACGATACTTAAAATTCATCATGGCCCTGAGCGACATACTGTGGCTGATCCTGCTTTGAGCAGAGCAGTTGGACTAGATGATCCCCAGAGGTCTTTCCAACCTCACCCATGAAGGGATTCTGTGGTTCATCATAATAAACTCTGCTGAGGTCATCAGAGATTTTGGAATACTTCTTTACTCCTTTTTTTTCTTTTTCTTTTCACCCCCAGGGAAAATCATGTCATCAATAAACAAAAGGCTGCTCACACTGTGGTGTACCACTTCCCTCATTTTGCTTTCTGTTTATCTAATAGAGCTTTTTGTCAGGGCCTGGGCCAAGGAAGATCTAATGTCTCGTGCTGTTCATATTACAAAAAATGTTCACACTGCAGTGAATTAGTGATTGTGTTCAAGTCTCATTGTGTTTCCTGGGGCAAAGGCAGTATATGCCACTATAAACGTGCTTTTATTTTAAAGGGCTGGAGGTTGATCCTACAATCACTTTCTAGTGTGAGAAATTCTGATACAAGGTTTTCTTCCCCAGAGCTACTCACTTTTGAAAGGGTGACTCTTTGCAGGAGCCAATTGTTGTGTCGTATGTGGCAGTTTAGAAACTGGACTGTGAAAATATTTCTTCTTCTAAACACACAATGATAATGTGGATGGTTGTTAGCAATGCAATTTCTCCAGCAAATGGGAATGGTTACTGCATACAAACTCAGTTTTTCTTTCATTACTTTTCAATGTTACTTAAATATATATGTGTGTATATATATATGTATATATATATATTATCTACTATAGAGCAGGTAGGAAACAGAATGGGGAAAAATGAAGGCTTCTCATTTCAGTTGTGGTCCTTTTTTTAACTGGCAGTTGTTCCTGTTTTCAAGTGTTTGTTTCTACTTTAATGAGGATACCAACTTTCATCCAGTGAGATGTGTGGATCACTTTGTTAGCGCACTTGCACACACCAAGGCAACACACCAGCTGGAAATTTTGACTTTTAGCTGAATTATTTTTCCCCAGCAAATGGCTTTCCTTTTGACATATTTTAATGTACTTGCACACTGAGAGGAAAAGTGGGTGAACAGAAAACAGACTGTTTTATTAACCCAGCAGTCACCTTTGAGATTCATATGTGTCCACTTTTTTCTTGCCTTTGTACCTAATCCCAAGAGCCTGGTACCTGGCTTCCCTTGGAATAACAAAGTCAGTCACAAACCTCCAAACATGATTGTTAACTGAATGCCAACTGTTTCTTCTCATCTTTTTTTTTTTCCCCTTATTTTTTTTTTCCAGTACTCTGTTAGGAATTGTGTTCTTATGGGTGCCCTATAACCATAATATTAATTTGAGTTTATACTGAAGCTGTTTTATTTTTTGTTGTTGTTTTTTTTTTTTTAATAGTAGATGTACATTGTTCAAGAAATTAAATTGCTGCTTCTATTTTGTGTGTGTATTTTATAGTGATTTTTTCAGCTCTGCGAATAGTGGGAAGAAATAAAGCAATGCTGCAGGCACTTACTGGACTACAGTTTCAGCTCAGAGGAAAGCTACAGGATCAAAAGTGGCCAGACAAGCACCCTCGAGAAGAAGCCCATGCACATTATTCACAGTGTCATATGCCTGTTTCACAGTATCCTGCGTTCAATGGATTTTTTCCAATGGGAACACACTTTTCATCAGACAAAGCTCCAGCAATCTCAGAGGTACCTGTATTACCAGTAGATATTTACAAAGCAGATTTCAGAATGCTGTATTATCTGCTGAAAGCTATTCTTAATTGTAACATATTATCTCATTTTGGAGTGCACCTAAATGGAATCGGGAGAAAGAGGTGAGAATGAAGCTGCTGGAATTAACATGTTCTAAAAAATAAATAGGGCTCAAGCAAGCAAATACCAAGGTATTTAACTAGGTCTTGTCCCTGTGCTGCCTCAAAACATGTTCTTTAAATCATTAACTTTGGATCAACTCTCTAATGGTCCAGGGCTGACAATTTGCACTCTATCTTCATTTTGGATTGTGGAATGTCCCTGGAGTTTCCTTTCAACACCACAATGTACTTCCAGGCAGAAGACAAGCTAAGATCCAGCCAGAG
The DNA here is from genome assembly GCF_049639895.1 of Pseudopodoces humilis. Taxonomy (NCBI): domain Eukaryota; kingdom Metazoa; phylum Chordata; class Aves; order Passeriformes; family Paridae; genus Pseudopodoces; species Pseudopodoces humilis. The sequence continues at coordinate 48,829,729 of NC_142204.1, read as the reverse complement.
GGCAGTGAGAACAGAGTCCAGCAGCTCCATGTTTGCTTTCTTGCCCCATGTCAGAGCAGGCAGCATCTCATGACAGAGGGAGAGAGGATGCTGCACCCTGGTAAATCTGTGCCTGGCAGAAAAGGCTTTGGCACCAGCCATTTGGGAATACACATTTTCGTGCACTGTTGTTGACAGCCTGGGGCAGTTCTGGAGCATAGTCTAGTCCCCCATCTCCAAGAATGTGTGATGGACAAGTGGTTTGGTACAGTGGCTGTGGTGTCCAGGACAATTTTGCACAGTCTATCTACTCCTTGGTCTTAGCAGGGGTGCAGAGCTGCCCCACAGCCACATCACCTCTTATGAGCTGTGAGTTACAGAGTGGAGGCTAAAAACCCGTCACTGAACAGATCAGATGATGCCACCATATTTCTTTATATTTGGAAGTAACTGTGGTATTTCAAATACCACATGGTGGCAGCTGTTGATAAATGCTGGTACTAGTTTGTTTTTCATTTTTAAAACTGAGGAATTATAACTTCCAGTAAGTGGAGCAGCCAGGTTTCAGACATTTCAGACGTGTTACATCAGGAATGTTCTGATGACTTGGTATCTAGTGCACTGAACCTTTCTTAGTTGACAGTGGGACCGAAAATAAAAATATAAATAGAGATTCAAACTCTGAATCCAACAATGAATATTTTAAACCTTTCTTTGACTGCTAATAAAATTTTCTTCCAGTTTTCACCACTCCCTTTCTCTTCTGGGCTCTCTCCACTCTCCCGTTCCTCCAGTATTCCTCACTGTAGCCTGGGGAAAAGAAGTTTTAGAAAAATAATAAAGTTTTTATTTATTCCTTACAGATTTTCTGCCCCTGTGGGCATTTGTCTGCCTGTCTGGCTAATGTGCTGTAATGAATCTGCTCTCTGCCATACACACACATATCGTCCTATCAATCAGGGAGAGGAAATGCTGAGTATGGTGAGCACTAACAAGCACTCGGAGGGGTCAGTACACCAGTGCACTACAGTGGCATGCTACTTTCCCTACAGGCTGCTTTAATTGGGGGAACATGAATGAGGCAGCATGTGGCTGGCACCATGTCTTCTTGCCAATCTCTCTGCTTTGGCAAACTGACCCTCTCTGCTTCACCTTTCAGGGCAGCGCTCACCCTCCTCTGGTTCCCGCTGCAACGCGAGTCCCTCTCAACCTCTTTGGAGTCTCTGGGTTAGCTGGAGCACATGGAGCTGCTGGAGGAGCTTGCTTGCAAAGGCTAGAGGGTGATCAAAGGGTGCTGCAGAGCCTGTGGGGATAGCATTTCTTTGCACGTTGGAAATCACGATGCAAATAGAAGTGGGAAAAGATGGAGAAGAGGGGACTGAGGAAAAATAAAGCAAGGGGGAATAGGAGAGAGAAATGGTGAAAGAAATAGGAGATGGGGAAACTGGAAGGACTGAGAAAAAAATGTTGAGTAAACAAATAAGAGGAGAAAAAAGATAAAGAAGTAAAAATAAAAAAAAATCTGGAAAGTCACATATTACTAGAGAGAAAGACTCAAAGGAAAAAAAAAGAGAAAACCAAAAAGATTCCTGTACCCAAATCAGGGAGACAGGAAGCAACACCTCCAGAAGAACTCAGAGATGAGTATTTTTCAGGGCAGGTTTCAGGATTTAAACAAGAAATTGTGTCAAATCCATAATTAAGTAGTAGTGTTTTAAGTTATATACATATAGATAGGTTGACTTCTAGACATGATTCCTTTTCACCTTTATGGGGTGCCAGTATGCCCTTAAGGACTCTGTCATTGCCTTATAGCAAGACTTACTACTGAGTAAATTTTCTGTTGGAGGTTTCTCAGTAAAGTCTTTGTTGGCTGTTTGGAAGGAGAAAAGGGATTTGTTGAGAAGAATGGAGGAATTACAAATCTCTGAGGGGCAATAACAAGTAAAGTGAGATCTTGTGGTTAACGGCATAAGTAAGGAGGGAGACTTGTACCTTTTGGCAAGTCTCAAATTTTCTTTGCCCAGAAGTTCTTGTGTTCACATCTGTAGCATGTTTGCACGGCAGTCAAGTGATAAAAATATCTTAAAGCAGTTTTTTGTTGCCCAGAGCGAGCGCTAATGGGGAATCCATCTTGAGTGAAATTTACCATAGAATGCCATTGAGAGCGCATCTTTGAGATCAAGGATTTGTGAAGTAGCAAGAAAGAGTTAGTTTGGTACTTTAGAAAAAACAGTAGCAAAGCCCCAAGAAAGAGTTTGAAGAATGAGGCCTCTCTTTGTGACATAAAATCTTGATTCAGATTAATTTCTCTGTTGATCAAGGGAAGTGCTCTCCAGGAAGGCAGGTTAACCTATAGAAATACCCAAGGCAGTAAAAGAGCCACCAGATTTTCCTCTGCAGTATTTGTAAGCTCTATAAAGTAAGAAGCTTTGGCTTTAGCAAACATCCTGATTGGAGGTTTTGAAAGAAAACCCAGATGAAAGTAGGATGCCATTTTTAACTCAAAAAGTGGCTTGTGCTCTTGAACTCTGTTGCCTGATAAGGTGAAAGTCAATGTTATGAGGAATGTCATCCATCAGTCACTGGGTAAAAGTTTATACCTTGCTGCCCTTTCCTCAGGAATGTTCCACTATATTAGTGAAAGTTCACCTTAAATACTGAATAGGAACACCCTTTGAAGGAAAATTTGTTTTCTCTAGGAGCAGTTTTTGTCAAATATTAGTTTTGGTGGAAATTTTAGTATCTTTTTTTTTCAAGCAATCACTTAAACTAACAAGATAGAATAAAATGGAATGGAATGGAATGGAATGGAATGGAATGGAATGGAATGGAATAGAATAGAATAGAGTAGAATAGAATAGAATAGAATAGAATAGAATAGAATAGAATAGAATAGAATAGAATAGAATAGAATAGAATAGAACAGTTTAGGATGGAAAGGACCTTAGAGAACATCAAGTCTACTGTTAACCTAACACTGCCAAGTCCACCACAAAACCCTGTGCCTAAGTACGACATTTACACCTTTTCTAGATACCTCCAGGAATGGTGACTTTGCCACTTCCCTGGGCAGTGTTTTCCAGTGCATGACAACACTTTCTGCAAAGAAATTTGTCCTGATACCAAATCTAAATCTTCCCTGGAGCAACTTGAGGCCATTTACTCTTTTCTTCTTGGAGTTCTTTATGCTTGAAACCTATAACTTTGTCAAAGACACGAGGCAGAGACCTCGATCAATTAGAAATGAGCAACATTGCAGTAAAAAAATAAAGATTTCCACATTAAAAATGTATATAAATAAGTAAATAATCATTGAGTAGGACTAGGGATACTGATTTAGCTGTGTGTTTGGGGCTGACCATTGCTGGATGCTGTGTAAATTCATACTACCACAGGTCCAGTAGGAAGCTGGTAGGAAGGTGAGGACTAGCCAGAGACCAGTAAATCATTAAAGTATAAAAAAAGATATAAATTACCATGAAAGATTTTGGGAGCATTATCTGTTTAACTAGTGTAAAACAGAATTTAAAGGCAACTTGCAGAAACACCTCTCAACAGCTAAGAGATACCAAAACATTGAGAACATGCTCTCCAATATACACAGCAAAGGTATATCATGGACAGTGATTGGAAGCTGAGCTCAGGCACCTGAGTAATGAGTAATTACTTAAGACCAATGATTTACTGCATATACTGGGAAAAGCTCTGTGTAAGAGTCTGCCAGTTGGCCACTTTGAAGTCCCCACTCTACTACTATTTTCTCAATGAGTGGTTGGGAAGAATAATATTGTTGCAGTTTCCTGGGGCACTCAGGAAGCTTGAAGAAAAGCTTCTCACAAATATTTCTGCCTGTAAATGGCTGCATTTTTTTTGGAAATAATTGTTTTAGGTTGCTGGGACTTAATTTTCATACTTTCTCTTTTGAAACCTTTCTGCGGGAAAATTTTGTATTTAAAGACGGAACAGGTCCAGTCCAGACATTCCTAGGAAGGAAGTCATGGCTTTTTAAAGTACTCTGAAAGTCACAAATACCTTTAATGCCCTGTGCTTGTATCCCCCATCTAGGGAGTTTAATTTGCCCAGTGTCTGTTGCACTGGCATCTTTCCAGCTTCTTTTTTAGATGTACTCTCTTGATTGCAGCAATGTGATTGCATCAACTCCCGCACTTCATACAATAATGCAAACCCTTTCTTAAACTGATACAGTTTTTTTGGTGGATAGGCATATAATTTGAAGGATTAGGAGACACTATGAAAGGGAGAACAGCGGTGTCTTACTACTCCTGCAAAAAATATATCATTTAAAAGCCCAAAAATGCACTCTGCGCCCAAGGAGAACCATTTCAGATCGGTGTATATATCCCACCTGCCTCCATAGGCTCTCTAATACCATTCTAGGGCTTTGCTCCAGGCCACAACTGCTGTGTAAATGATGTAGTAGCAGCCCACAGAAGCACAAGGATACTTAAGCTAGAATAGATCAGCTGTCCATAAAGCTTCATAATCTGTTTCAGAATACCTTCACTGGGCTTTTACCTATCTATGAAACAGGTGTCTGCATCTGAACTAGATGCTTTAGCAATTTTTGTAGCCAGTGGGGCAAGTGGACCCATTTAAGATCCAATTTATCTGGCTTATTTTAAATATGTACTTTGAAGTAAGATGGATTGCACCCTCAAAGTGATATTTTTCTCCCTGTTGACTGAAAAATAAGTCTAGATAATTAGCTTGGATGTAAGCATCTGCATTTTGTCATAAACACAGTCAAATAAATTCCACCTCTATGTTATTTGCTTCAGAGAAAGTGTAGAATTCTCAAAACCTCTTGATTCCATTTTGAATTAACTTATGAGATGATGCTTGAGGGTTAAAATTTAATTTTATGTTAAATTACCACAAGTAAAGTAATTGAAGTTGTTATGCTTTAAGTCTTCCTAGACTTTCTGCTGAAGCAGTTTGTAGCAGCAGGGCTGTCTGTGTCTGCAGATTGTTTCATGGCAGTCAGTTAAAATATCTTACTTTTTAGTTCTATGCACTATAATATTTTTATTTTTAAAAATAATACTTACATTTATGAATATTAAGAAAATACTTAGATATTATATCACTATTTCTACCATGAGAACAAGTATATAGAAAAGAGGAAGGGTTGAAAATTATGTGAAGGGGTTCATAAATAAGAGGGAAAAGGGAACTGGGAGAAAGAGCAAAATACATTTTGGAAGATCTAGAAAGAGGAGGAGCAGAATGGAGACCGAAAGAGATGAGTAAGTGGGAAATAAATACAGAGATCTGTGTAAGATCCTCAGGCTCACTCATTATTTTGTAGACTTTCATAATATATCTTCTTTTTTTCTCTTTTCAAACGTCACAGACTTCATCTTTTTAACCTTACAGTGTTTAAAGTCCACAGTCTCTATTCTTTCTCCCACATACCTCATGATTTTTTTTGTTTTTTAGACATTTTTATTTTTGCTATGTCTATTCTTGCACACACCTCTGCACATCTGAGCACAGCTATTAACCCACTTTTGTGTGATGATTCCTGTGGTATGGAAATCACTGATGTCACTGCGACTCAAAGAGTAAGTTCAACAGGTCCATTGCCTTCAGTAGCAGAAGAAAGCATTAGAGCTGAATCAAAATTTGATTTTTGTTTCAAAATTAGAATTACAGGTAACAATCTTTTAAAGGCTTGAAACAGTCTACTGTACAGGTGGTTCTTTTTAAAGTCTGATGTGATTCTTGATATGAGGGAGGCAAAGTGTGGAAGACAGATGTAAGAAGGGAGCTAGTCATGGCTTAATCACAGCATGTCCTGATTTCTTCCCATGTATTTATTCTCAGCTCAGAACCCTGAACAGTAGTGAGCTGTCTATCCACTCCTGTACATTTAACTATGCCTAGGGCACGTCCAGGCAGTCCTACTGTTAGGACAGTCCCTGGCACAGTTTTAGCCTATGCCTATGAATGCTGCCCCTCAGTGAGGCTTGAAAGTTACAGGGTCCTGGGACAGTTCGTAATCAACATTTTGCAAACAGCTGAATTCTTCTGGCTGTCAACGGCTTCAATGACAAAAACATGAACTCTTCCATGACTTCTGGGCTCAGCATCCACCACCATTCCTACCTGTGTCAATTTTATGAATAAAATTATAGCTTGAGAGGGTCCTGTAAAACTTTTCCTTTGACAACCATGTGCTGCTTAATGTGTATTTCAAAATGGGTGGTGCAAATAGAGGAGGAACCCATTTGCAAGAGATAAGCTTTTTTTTTTTCATGAAGAGTATGAACAGAATTAACAAAGATTTTACAATTATAAAGTAAAGAATAGTGCTGCCAATGCTGCTGTCGCTACCTTGAGGCTGTTCAGGCTTTTCCAGTGTTAATGAAAGGAGACTCAGTTTCTTGTCACCTGCAGCAAAGAGAAGCTCCACAATCTTGCAAAGAAGATCAGTATTTTTTGAAATGCTGGCCCAGGATTAAAAGCATAACAGGATTCCCAGCTTCCTACTGACTTCAGTGGAAAAGTGAGGACCATGATGGGAGTTACGATTCCAATATAAATCTACACTTGACTTGACAGTCATACTATTCCTGAACTGACAAATGGCAGCCAAGGAAGAAGTAGTCAAGCTGAAGGGTCACTAGGGAAAAAAGGAGCTTTGAGGGAGCAGTGCTAGTCTCGATGACAAGGGCTATAGTAATTGAATTTTGAAGAGACCTGACTGTTGAGATATTAAGTATTATACACTGCATTAGTAATTACATAACAGATAATATTAATGATTCTTATACAAGTGTTTGTTAAACCAGTAATTCAGATTTAATGAATAACCAATGGCCTTTTTTATAAGAGGGAATCCCATGCTTAATTTCTGAGATTAATCTTATTTAAAGCAAAAATTTTCTCTCTCTGAATAGCTGGTAGTATTCAGTTTAAATTAGCATCTGCTGAAGTGAGCAGTTGAGCTTCATCTGACATTTATTAGGACAAATGCATAAAGGCTGTGCTGTGGCAATACCATTTAATTGTCAAGGCAATTAGTTGCCACTTTGGATATCAGAATTGTCACTGAGTTAAAAAATAAGGGAAGAAGACATGGCAGAAATAGTTTCCTTTTTAATGGAAAATTGTGTCTGAATTTTATATTAGTCATAGAAGTGAGAATCTGATGACATGGATCAGACCCGGACATAAGAGGGGAAAAGTTATAATTTTAACAATGGTTGATCTACTTTTGACTTTAAACCAACACTGAATTTTATAAAAAATTATGTAAATCACTGGATACTAAGCTAAAATTCCCTGTAATGTTTATGGTTCCCTTACCTCCCTAGAAAAATCAGGATTATTTGTTTTTAATTCAACATATAAAAAAATCCCTCATGCACTATTCTGTGGGTCTTCATTTGCTTTTAAACATGTAGATCTTAAGCAAATCATATGTGCATGACTCCTGCCTTTTACTATAAGAGTTTCTTAGTTTTAATATGATTCCTATAGTTATTTTCTTTCAATATACATGTAAACTGACTACTGGCTGCATAAGAGAGTCCTCTTCAGCTGTGCTCATTATTGTACTTTTTGTTCTCAAATGTTTTCTAGAGAAATTTGAAGTCAGTTTTGTATATCTGCCGTGTAATATTAACAGAGTAAAGCCAGAAAAGTGCAGTGTAGAATGGGAGTTTATTTTGCCCAAGGCTCTGATCAAAAGTGCAGTGTCTGGAAGTCTATACTCTGGCAGCTTGTACAATGGCTGGCCTTTGGATTAATATAGGAATGCAAAGCTACAAGTCCTTAATCTTCATAAAGAATGACAACCATCTCTAAATGGCTAGAGCCTGTACACTCATCCCATCCTTCTCTGGTCCTCATCAAAGTGCAATTTATTTGTTTCAATTCTGTCCAGATCAACTTCTACAGTCCATATTTTTAACGTCTTGGTCGTTTCTGTATCTGGACAGATCAGAAAATGTTATTAGGTGATTCTCTGCTTTATAAAGAGGAAATTAGGCAAATTTTAAATAAAACTCTAGGAATAATTTAGTGAGATTTTTATTTTGGCTATGCTGGAGACCTCTGGGCTATGTTGTAATCCATCTGTGTAAAGGGAGAATTTTGCTTATCTCAGCTGCCATTTACTAGCTCTGCAACAGTGGCAATGCATCTCATACATTTTTTCAAGATTATTTCCAACCATCTCTCAAAGTTCACTATGTATTTACCATGAGGCAGATGATCCTGTCTCTTTTCTGAGCAGCACCAAACAAGATGAGGTTAGACAATAGCTGTATTATACTATAACTGAATTGGCTTCCATACATTATTTCTTTCTGAGAAAAGGTCTAGAACTTGTGGAGACCAGTGCTTCAAAACTTGGGAAAGTAATATTTTTTTCAGAGGAAGAACATTAAAAGTTTGAGCTACAAATAGAAGATTGAATCCTTAAAATGTATAGATCAATTGGTTTTGGGTTAATTTCTTTTGTTGGAGTGAGAGGCAAACATATTGAAGTGCATGGAAGCTCCAGATAGCCTTTACAGGTAGTTGAAATCAAACTGAAGTATGATTGCAATAGTGTCAAGATGTTGTGATTTGTCTGGGATTACCTGCAAGTCCAGCAAAACAAGAGAGGCTGACACCAATAGGATTTAAGAAATCTCACACTTTTCCCATCATGGTGTTTCTGCTCTTTTTATTGCCATCCTTCTTCTAAACACTCGTTGATCTCTGTTGTGATCTTGACTACTCTGTCTTTCCTCATAATGATTGCTGCTATATTCACTCCCAGGAAATTTTTTTCTTAGTGAACTTAAATATAGATCAATCTTCCTTGTTGATCAACTTTACCCAGGAAGGTAATACTCTTCTTTTTTTGTGATCAGTCATTATTCTAGGGCCAGACTTTTGCAAAATGCAGCAACTGGTCCTCATTTAAAATCTCTGTAGTGTCTCCCTGTACTATTTTGAAAAGGAGCTTTTAGTCATTCTCTGGTATTTCCTGAAGTGCATTTTCCAGAAATGAAGAACATGGTTATTGTCAACAGAAACCTGTGGTTAACCTTGGTCTTGATTTCTCCACTAGTTGGAAGAAAATAAAAACCTGAACTTGTCACTTCCATCTGTTCTGACTCACAGCTGGTTCTCTATTGGTTTAGTTACACTTCAAATGTTCTGCTGGATGAGCTTTGATCAGTAAAACATGGTTCAATATTTCATATTTTCCTCTGAGAAAACAATATAAACAGCTCTTTATAACTGACATTAGCATTTTTTGATTTGACAGGGAATTTTAGGATATTACAATTTTTTTTTCAGAAGTCAAATATACACCTAAAAACAGAGTCATCAGCTTGGGCCATTGTATCATGTATGACCTAGAGGTAGTTATTCAAAATGCAAGGAAAATGAAGACAATCATTGCCCATCAAATGCAAATACAAAATAAACCACAAACAACTCAACATGAATAAAGAACCACAAGGAATTATCTTCCACAAATTCAGTTGCCTGTTCATTTCTGTAGCATGGAACTACTTTTGTCCACCTAACATTTTTCACCTAATATTTTATCCTTTCTCAGGAGCCAGCTATTTGAATGCAATAATTTGAATCTGTGAGGTTGCTTAAAATTCACAAAGCTGCTAACTATAGAAATTGGTAATGAAGAAAAGTGTAATAAACAGAAGTAGCTTTGCTGCTCTACAAAGGAGAAAACCTGTTGCTAATGGCAGCAACTCTCTAGTGCCCATAAACACAAGGAAGAAAAGGTACTGTTATTCTACAGCCATCATAGTTTTCAAAGCAATGCTACATCCAGAGGTTGTCAAGAGAGCAGAAAAAACACAATAACCCCCACTTCTCTAACATTCCACATTCCACTTATTTCACCCAAGGCTGCATATTTATTTTGAGATTAATTTGGTACATGTAGTGTACATTTGCCAAGTTTTTTTTTTTTTTTTTTGCTATTTAAATCTTCAATTCCAAAGCTATGTATTAATCCTATTACTGCTAATTGAGAGAAGTCTGCAGTCTTTTTGAGTTAGGTGAAGTTCAAGTTGTAATTGGTATCAAAGAAAGACACAGTGTAAGAACTGAATATTAATATTTAACTCTTGCCATTTTATTATTTCCACTTGAAAATCACAGCAGTGGTTAAAAGACCTTTTTATGAGTTCATGAGGGTAGTGAATTGGAGACTATGGGATGAGATTTTTCATTCATGCAGCAAGATTGACAAAAATTGCTTTGTAAGAAATGTAAATGAAATATTATACTGGGGCCCAATAGTATTGGTTATAGCCACAGGTTTCTGAGTATTCCCATTACGAAATTTTCCTTGTAGGTTAAGTACCTGCACTGTAAAATTTTGCTCAAGGCTAATACAGCATACAAGATTCTAACCCAGGAGCTATTTTGCTCCAAATCTTCCATTTAGCCTTTTGCAGATCACTGTAGTTTTAGGTGATGTTTTGAATTTGAGTACTTTTTCAATGACTGTGCTTTTAAAGCAAAACATCTCATAAGATATGCACACAATGGTGGATTAATTGCTTATGGCGGAAAATAAAGACAAAGACCTCACAGGACAAAGGTGATCCCTTTGATATCAGATCCCTGATCAAGTACATTTATTTGTACATTCATTCAAAGACACAAATGGTGAATTTTTTCAAACGTCAAAGAAATGAAAAGAAAAATGGCCACTGACTTGTTTGCAGTTAATGAAGAATTTCTCCAAGTTTTGTCTATTTTTCTGCGTTTTATGCATTGGGAATTACAGGCTCTGCCTTTGACCATACCTATAGAGCATGTTCACTATTATACCCTTGGGACTGCTATAATCAATCGTTTGAGATCAAGCTGGATGGAAACCAGAATGCAGGAATCATTTTGGAACTTTATCTTGTTGAAAAATACACAAAAATAACGGGAAAATAAGGGTGCTTGAGAGGAGACAAAATGATCAGAGGTAATTCTGGAAGTCAGAGTAAACAAGAAAAGGGATCAAAACTTGGGAAAAAAGCAAAGAAGGGATGAAAAATTAGGGAAAGCAACACTGAAAATAGCAGAGCAAAGTGGAAACAGCTTGAAATACTGCATTTCCACCACTCTCTTTACATTAAAGAGGAAAAATTTTGACAACAATTAATTATTTTTTTATATTGAAATATTTTCTATCATATGAACATTGAAGATAGTCTAAACCAGTAATTTGACCAAAATGTCTAACTAGCAATGGTAGCAAATCTGGTCCCAAAGTGAGATATTTGATTCTAAACTCTTGTACTGTGATTTCAGACAAATGCACAGACAAAGCTTTGTTTATTTACTTGCAAATTTTTCCATTAATATTTTATATTGATTGACTTCAGAGTTTGTTACATTCATAGACCTTGCAAGCTCAGACTGAAAGTGGCTCCATGAAGGGCTGGTAACTTTGTGAGGTGCGTTGACACAACTGTAGTTGCAGTCACTTCCTTATGCAGAAGAAAACCGAACTGCTTTCTAAAGCAAACAAAAGGTTTTGCTATTTTTTAATATTTTTTTCCTGGAAAAAGATCATGAAACTAATACTAGGTTGGACTACATGATAAATATAAGCTTACAACTTTCATTAGTGCTGTTACAAATAATAGATATATTTCTAAAGAACAAACTCCACTTTTTGTTCATATCTGGATCATTAATAATTGGACCGTGTCCTGCCTTTTTCATATTGAAAGAGGCAGACTATAGTTACAGAATAAAGGGTGTGAATAATTAAAAAATAGATTGCATTAAGTCTTGAGATAAGCTATGTTATCTAACACAGAGAGAATGAAAAAAAATGTTGCTACTACAACCTCCAAATGCCTTAGTGAGAATTTCGCCTTGAAAAATTCAATGGAACTGAATACAAATAAGCAATGTCATCCACTTTGTACTATTGAAAATGTGGATTTCGTGTCATAGTGATAATATTGATAGTTAAAATATATTTAATACATAGTTCTTGAAGAATCATCTAGTTCATTCAAACTCCAAGATTACTTCTCTCTCTAGATTTTTTTCTTCAGTTAGTAAAAATGCCAACAAGATTTGAATACAAGCATTCAATTCATACCTTTTGAGGGCGGGGGGTCATTGACTCCAGCATCCTTTTCTATATATTTGTGTTAAGCAATTTTCTGGTCTCCACTGACATTTTGACAATATCATATAAATTGTAATATTTCACCCCCCACAGTCCAATTGTAAGGAAGGTGTCACACGTTGCAGGTAAAAATTTAAGATGCAGGGACACAAATTCATTTCCTCATAGTATAAGGTTTAGCTTCCATAAATGCCTACCTATCCTAAATGGATCCAGCTTTTAAGTCATGTAAATAATAGGCATCTAATTAAAGTTAGTTGCCCAAGTCTCCTGTCGTGAACCAAAAGAGTGGAAAAAGAGTGGAGCATGTCCAGAGGTAAGAGGAGGAAAAAAAAAAAAAAAAAAAAGAAGAAAAAAATTCCTGCTTTTATATGAAGTCTCCCAGGGTATCAGAAAGTAATTCACTTTTTGGAGATCCTTTCTTTTGCTATTGTCCAAAAGACAGACTTTTTCATAATGTAGACTAGAAAACTTCCTCTTAGAGATGAATTTCAGTTGTGATGAATGCTCAAAATTATCCAGGGACTCAAGTTCAGGCAGAAAATTGCACCTGAGTCTTTAATGTCTTTGTGTAACAAGTAACCACTGAGCTATTCTCCTTGCAACCCAGATGATCTTCCTCTAGAGACTGAATCCACTTGTAGACAAGTGAAGCATGAAGTCTTTTCTCCCCTTCAAGTCAGTAATGTGCATTTCATTCTTTCACAGCAGGATTACAACAAATACTGCTCTACAAATGACTGTGAGAAGCCAAAGCATCTTTCAGGATAGTGATACAGACAACTTTTATGACCTGCCTGACATTGTGCTCATCTTACATTGACCAGTGTTAGAAGCAGGACAAGATGAATTGGTAATTTGATGTCTTCTGATATCTAACACAAAATATTTCATATTAGATGTGTGTTAACTATCTGGAGTATCCATAATGTAAAAATTTTCTACAGTAGTTCTGCTGTAAAACAAATATCACTTTCCTGCAGGCTGGCTAAGGATGGCCACCTGCAAGCCAAAACACCTAGGACCAATTTCAAAACCCACTGATGGCTTTTTTACTTTATTGGGCTTTACTTTCAGTCTACAAAAGCAGAATTTTTAGGGTTACATGAAGAATCATTTTGTGTTCAGACAGAAAAATAGTTGTGTAAATATTTTGAAAACATTCCAGGCAGTGATACTTCCAAGAGACTTGGTCTGACCAGACACTCCACTGATTTCTACTTAAAATGTTATTAAAAAAACATGCTATGGAAGGTATTATTTTAGATCATAGGCAATAAAACTTAAGGGGAATTCAGCTCTTTAGAGCCCTGTGTCTTTTTGAATAAAATTGAACACATGTAAAGCGAAAAACCCCCAAACAAATCCATGAACCTTTTCTGTGCTCTTATTTGAAATCTTTATATCAAGTCAGGCCTCAGCGTGTACAGGGCTATTTTAAGTACAGTTTCTACCAAAAGAACTGCTGATGACATTTCAGAAGTGATTCCCTCACTGCTGTGCTCCAGTTAATGGGCCACTCTTGTGATAGTAATGGTATTGCTTCTAAAAATGTGATGATCTGCTGCAGATAGAAAAATCTTCTGCATTATGCCCATTGATTAAAAAAAAACCAACATACTAAAAACCTTATCTGTGGAACAGAGACTTGGGGTAAATGAGGCATAAGTGGACTTTATTCTTAAAAATAAAAAGAGAATCTAGTATAAGGAGTATGTTCTTTTCAGCCCCTTTCCCCCTGATGATTTGGTATATTTAATATATAAATATACTTATGACTCCCTGTAAGTATAGATATACCTGCTTAAAAGATATTCTATATGTATGTGTGGAAGTGTATACAAAGGTCAAAAGCTGTGAGGAGTGGTCCATTGTCACTCCACTGAATATAACACCATAAATATGCATATGAGCACTGAACTAGTGCTCCCAAATGCTTGCTCCCTAAGAGTCTAATTTCTTGCTATTCATAATGGATCAACAGTTTCATTGCAGAAATAAGCACCTGGTAATCAAAGAGACAAGCAGCCTATGATTGCTGTTGAGGTAGTTGTGATACACTATTTATTACATTTGTGCTAGATCAGGAGCTTAGATGAGGCACATTAAGCTGATATTCCCAAAAATGCCTTTACGACTGGGAAATGCAGCCTCCATGATTGCAGTTAATTAGTGAGTGCCAAATTATATAGAAAACAGGTGAATATATAATTTCTTCTTTTCATCAGTAATACCAACACTCTCCAAAATGTCAATAATATTAATCTACTTAACCTGAAGTACACTCCCAATTATTTTTTCTAGAATTGCTTTTTTCACAGTTGGAAGATAAATGTGGATTTTCTTTATAGCTGCATGGTGTTCCTCTAAATATAATCATATTAGTTTATGCAGCTTCCTTGCTGCCAATGTTGGCAGTCTGCAGTGCTTCAGTTCAGTGGATTACTTTGTGGCTCTTAAGTTCATAATGTGTGTTCTTTGAGAAAGTATTTCTGAAATACTCACTGAAAAGGGAATGTGCCCAGGTGAAATATAAAATGGTGTTCTTCAAGATTTCAATCAATACAATATACATTTTTAATTCAATGTCTTTCAGTATGCAAGTCACTGCATTTTCAATTATTAGATATTAGTCAGAAACTAGATCATACAGGATGGTATAATTCAAGAAAATCATAAGACTTCAGAAACTTAAAAGAAAGATTGGAGCTTCTGCTCACCTGCTTGAAATCCACTTTAGTGTAGACTGATTCAGGTCTGATTTTCAAGAGGTTTTTATATTTCTTTTTTTCCCCTCCAGTATTTTTAATATTAGTTTTACTGCATCAGATTTTTTCTCCTGTACATGCCCTTGCCTAAATCCTTTTCTACCTCTGATATGTGCTATTTACTATATATTAAACCAAAAGAAGTTATATTCCCTATCATATCTGTTTTTTACCTTTCAGTCAATATTAAAATTGGAGAGTTATTTCACAGGAACTCTTCACATTATGAGAAAATACAATATTTTTAAAAAATAATATTTACTGAAAGAGCAAGAGCATTGTTCCTTCTGTATTGTCTCGTCTTTATACCATTGTAGATGCAACATGTAGTTTTTCTAGGATTCAAAGGATACCATTTTGACTTTGTAACTTCTCTGAAATCAGTTGAGAGTTTTGGATTTTGGGTAAAACCTCCTAAAATTCCTGCAAACTCAGATTCAATAACTATATTTGATTTTTGTTTTAATAAGGAGGTATACTGTAGAAATCCAGATTTTCTTGTTATCTCTTAACGGGTCAGTGCTTCCTTGGGTTGTTCTGTATTCAATAAATAAAAACCTTTTGGATATGCTTCAGAGTGAAGCAGTGTTCTAGGAAGTTCACTTTCAAAGTGACATCCATCACTTTCCCAAGGCAGCAATATTTGATCATTTCTAGGACAGCTTCCTAAAGAAATGTGGCGTGTTTTGATGGCAGTTGCCATCTGTTTGCTCCTCAAAAACCTTCCTTTCCTTCCATCTCAATGTTTTTGATCCTGCAGTCCAGGTTCAATAGAACTACCTTGAGGTGTCATGGAAATCCATGGGCACCTAAGGAAAAAAGCATAAACTGTGCAATGGGAAAAGGTAACTCTTAATGAGCCCACAGAGTAACGAGCAAGGACAGCAGATGAATGGGGACGCTCAGGTTTACGCGGCTCAGGAGCCCGTGTGCTGAAAGCTTCCTCCTCTGGCAGGAGATGTGATCACCTCTTAGAAGGCGCAGGGCAGTGATCATGAAAAATAATCCAAAACTGCGTAACTTGGAGTCTTGAGAGAGAAACCTTTAAGGGAAATATAGGAGAAATCTACAGGAAACAGCAGCTTATAGGTTTCACTATTTATGGAAGAGGTTGTTCATCTGGAACATTCAGATTATACTGTGTGTATGTAAAATTCTCATGATAAGAGACGCTACAGCAATATTTTATTTATCATCCTTCTTCAGCCCACACTCATTTTGGGGCTGTGCCTCTGTTTCTATTTTTGCTCCACAGGTTTCTAAGGTAGTGTAACAAATCAATGCTTTTGACTGGTGTGTTGAATTTTGAACCAGGCTTTGTATTTTTTATTTTGCTAATCTTACAATGTTCCACATCTGAAAATAGATACATCTTTCATCTGAACACTTGAGGTCCCTTATCTACTTCAGTGGAGTCATGTTCAGTGCAGAAAATTTCATGGGAAATGTATAATATTGATGCTGCTGCTGCTGCTGCTGATTTCTGTACTTATTATTTAGGCACAGCTCCTAATCAATACCAATAATTTAAAACGAGAACAATAGGCTTTTTTTACTGTTTAAAAAAGATATCTTGCTTACTAGAATAGAGAGAGGATCTAAAATAAGATGCAATTTCCAGGGAAAAATCTCAATTTCTGAATTGTGTTACTGGAAGTAAAAAGATGAATTAATGTGACTAATTTCAGAATCAGTCTTGCTGTATTTAACACACAGCTGGCCTTGGACTGCAGCATTTTAAATGAAATTAAGAAGTAGTTTGGTAGGACCCTTTATGTATTTTATTTATCACATTACTGACAAGAGATCTAACTTGTTTCCATTTTGGAAAAAGGTGGTTTTTGGTTTAATTTTGGTTCTTATAGGGTTCAGACACACAGGTTTAAGTCTGCCTGGACAACATATTTTACATACAGTTAAGAATCTAGTTAAGAATAACTACTTTTTCTCTAAGCAGTTTTTTTTTTGCTGTTTGCACTCTTTCAACCTCAAATCAATTGTTCTTGTAGGCAATCAGCTCCTATTTCTGTTCCCTGCTGTATTCCATATCTAGTGCAAATTCAGCTTAGGTCTTGGTTCTTGGTGGCCTTTTATTAGTGTTCTGATGTAGAAGTTGAATATTAATCTGTAAGCTGGGATAGTATGAGTTTCTGTTCCTCCTGATTATTCAGGGAAAAAATAATTTACATTTCATATAGATTTGGACATGAAGGAAGGAATCTAGAAGACTTTTCATACTAAGCTACCACACATGATACGGGGCTTCTGACAGACCTTTGCACTGGGCTGCTCCTGTGGAAGTTGTAGGGAATTGACACTGACCTCAGCAACAGAGCATTTTCAGAAGCCTCTGCTGTGACTGAAACAGGTTGTAGTCAGAAGTTATTGGATAGTTCTGGTTTGTTCCACCAGATCAGTGCCCCAGTGTGCAAAACATTATACAGACATAGTGAACCACTTCCTTAAGGGCCTTACAGCTTTAAAAGACTTAGGGGCAGAAAGCACATCTTAAACTTTAAAAGTTTCAGTGTCAAATCCAGCAGTATAGAAAAAAGGTGGAAAGGATAGCAGTAATCATTTCATGCAGATACTGAAGTAGTATGTTGGTTTAAATACTGTTGCTGATATTTTACTATTCTGCATTAAAAAAATAGTTGGAACTGAGACAAAAAAATTCTCACTTCTCTGAAATACATGGCTGTTCTTGGCTCTGGGGATCACTTAAATGAGTGGGGTTGGAGGTTCTGGAAAGTTCTGAAATGTTCCTGTAAAATGTAATCTACCTGAAAAATTTGGACTGTGTACAAAGTAAATTTAATTGGCTTCTTTAGTGTAGAAAAGCATTTCTATACTTTTAAGTATAGAAAACTGACATATAGAAACTATCTTGTGCACTGGAACTGCAAATTCTCCACTGTCTCGCTCAGAACAGGTTATTTCATCTCAGCTTTAAATGCTGTGATGGGTTCCAGCTGAGTGAGGTGTGTGGTCAGATGCCCCTGCAAATATTGCCCCAGTTTAACAGCATTGTGAGTAATTGTGCCAGATACATTTTTCAAGTGAGAGAGAAGAAACTACTGGGAGACAGCAGCCACGTGCTGGAATGTGTCTGGTCTTCTGTGAGCAGCATTCTGAGCTAAGAGGCCAGAGGAACATGGTCTTCCTACCCTCTGCCTGGTGGAAATGCTCCTCAGCACAGCTCTTGGCAACACCATGTATGGTTGCTCCCCCATTTATGTGATATTTTCAGCATTATCAAAGGATTCAGAATTTGGAGGCTGGATTTTACAAAACAAATTCTGGAGGTTTATGGATTTAGCATAAATCTCTCTTTCAAGGAATGATTATTTGGGAATGTTTTAGTCTGTTGAAATTTTGACTATAGTATCACAAGCCCAACTCTGCACCATCTCTTCTGCTTTAGAGTAAGATAGCATTCTCCTATTTGTATAAACTATCTTAATTTTCATATGTTAAAAATTACAGTTCTTTGAAGAGAAATGAATTCATATCTGCTGTACCTGAATTACATATTAATGAGGCAAAACCTTATGCTCAGGCTATATTTAATGTGGAAAAAGTCAAGTCATGGAGTGTGAAAGTTCCATATTTTCTGCATGGACACAACTATGAAAAATAAATTCCTTCACAGACTTCTCTGGTTTTTAGTTTTGATGCTAAAAGAGCTAATGAAAACCAAGTTTAAATGGAATGCTTACTAAGTCTGAATTCATGGATGATGAGTTTTGTATTAGTCCAGTCAACAGGTCAGTCTATGGAGCGTGGTCAGAGGCTGTATTTTGTTTAGACTAACAAATATTTTTCACATTCTTCACCTGAAGATGGAGCTTGAGTGGTTCTGAATATATAAGCAAAGTATAAGTTGTCACACAGAACTGTGATTAATAACTTTCTTGTTGGACTTTGTACAGGGGAAGAGGCACCATTTTAAGCTTATTTAGATTCTTGTGGCAGAGAAATGAAATCTATAAACAAACTTTCTTTCTTTAATCTTCCTCAACTAACCTATGCTCCTGGGTGTTTTACAGATTCTAATGTAAGGCTCCTGTAATTATTGAACTGTTCTTTTGACCTGGTTGCTTGAAGGATATTGGATTTCTCTTATCTACAAATGGAGATTAGCATTCAGATCACCTGAAGTGCTAAAACACTGCTAATTTTTTTTAAACAGATTTATTTCAAAACCTTATTTTTTCTCCCTACCTTGGACTTCAGCATTCACATTTAACTCATTGTATTATCTGTTCAGGGTAATTTGAAGATTACATTCCTGGGATAAATTTTTAGTATGCTCTTTAAGGTCGCCAGTACAATTTTATTAGCTAACTGGCATCTCTGAAAAAGAGTAATTACATAATTAGATAATTACTTGGGTAATGTTAATAATAATTTAAAATAATTAGAGGGTGTTCTCTGTGGCTGCTGTTTCCTTATTATTTCAGTGACTGCTTTCTTAAAGGACTTCTTGTCTGTGCATACTTCATCTCATAGTACTCTCTGAGGACCTAGTTTTACCTCTTTTCTTTACAATTCAACTTTTCAGGTAAAGCCATTGATTACAGAGTTCCCAGACACATGGAAGTGTCTATGAGGACCTAAAATTGCCTGCAGTGTAACTGCATAAAAATTAGGGTATATCTAATTGTGAATAGGCTTGGTCTCCTAACACTGTCCCTTTTGATTTGTGCTCCCAACTTACAAATTTTCTAGGGCTGTAGGAGAAGGAAAATGGGTATATGTACAGGAGAATAACAAATATAAAATGAGTGGCCAAACCACGGAAATAGACATAATCTTTCCCCCTGCTTGGGTGAAAATGAAGAGTCCTAAGCTGCATTTTTCTGGAATTTGAAGCCCATCAGCAGTTCTGAATTTGTGAACAGGAACCTGTGCTTTGACCTCAAAGAATAGAAGCTTTTATTTCCCTTTTTTGTATTCTCTTTATTAAAATTCATTCCTTCTTTGTTACAAAATTTTGTACATGGTATTTTTCTTTTGTTAACTAGAAGACTATTCTCCTAGAAATTGTCTCTTAATATATAAAGTGATATCTACCTCTCAATTTAACAAAGACCACTTCTGAAAAAAGTGAAGAATGAGTAAGGACAGGGAAAAAAATGAAAATGAAAATTCAATATTGTAAAATAATTCTTATTTCTACAAATGCAAAAAGAGTACTAGACACCATGCTTGTAAATAAAGCAACAGGGATAGGGGGAGGAAAAGAGGGTCACTAGGGCCAGTGACCTCCACAAAGAATGAACAAGTCAGTTGTAGACATTATCTGTCCAGTTCACAAACCTTCTTCAGTCTCTGTTTACAAGCTTAAGAAAAACATTTTAGGCAAAGCTTTAAAAGAACCTGGAGGACTGTACAAAAATGCCAAGAATTGGATTAATTGGCATAATGCAAGGTGGCTGGGCACAGCTGGGGAAAGTGTCAGTGTAGGGAGAATCCCCACCAAGTAAGACTGTCTGTGCAATTAGCTATCTGAACTCTAACCCTTCCAGAATAATTAATGAATAACAGAGGGGATCAAGACAAAGACACAAAGTGATTTGGTGGGTGCTAGCAAGTAATACATCAAAGAATGCTGGTAATTGGCCCTGTGGCTTTCATTCTTTGCCCTATTTCTTTCAATTCATTGACTCAAAATAATGGGTTCAGGTTCATTATCAACAGGTTTTAGCTGCAAGAGCACAACACTTCAACAAAGCTATGATTGTAGCAGTGCTGGTGGCTAAGCAAAAGTTGTAGAGTGTAGCACACTCCCTCGAAAGGGAAAGTAGCAGCATAGTCACCGGCTTTGTCTTGCATGAAACTGTTGGTATTCACGAATTTGCTCCGAGTTTTCTAAGACTTGGTGTCCACTGAGGTTACAATGCTGGAATACAGTTGGTATGGGCAGGTATGTATATCTCCACTTCAAATGCTATTGTAGTGGCAGCATCTATATTCTGTTCCTTCAGCTGTAAGAAATGAAATAGAATTCCTGACATCATGTGTCACATGTACTTGACATTATTTGCATACTAGTGGAGACAGTTTGGAGACTTTTCTCTCTCTGTTTTGGTGGCATTGCAGTAAAGGGAAAATTTATTCTTTTGAGTCCATAAAAATATATTTCTGATCTGCAAAATTTTATTCGAGGGTTTTGTTTTGTTTTTTGGCTTTTTTCTCTCTGAAATCAGAAATGGAAAATCCACTCTTCTGTTTGTTTCTAGAAATGTAAAACATTCATATAACGTTGAGGAGATAATTAATTAGAATGGCTTTTGATAAAGAACAGAAGAAGAAGAAGCAGGATATTAGAGCAGTCATCTTCAAAGAGTGAATGATGTGTATTTTTTCTCTGCTGTCATTTTGCCATTGTCATTTCTCCCTAGTAAATATTGTTATTTTCTAACTATCGTAGTAAATACAGTTGCATTTATGGTTAAAATCTATATGGCACTATAGCTAAAAACTGCCCTTTTGATGTAGTATTTGAGAAATGTGAGAAGTGGTTTAAATTTATAAGCTTTCTTATAAGCACAAATGGATGTAAAATTATTTTTCTTCTTGGTTAATGATGTTATTCTTAATTTAGGTTCCTAGCAAATACACAAAGTGGTGTAAATGTTTTAAATAGCAAACTGTGCTCCTTATTCTCATATATAGCAATATAAAAACTTCCCATTTCCTTTGAGAGTCTGTGAGGAGGTAGCTGTTGGTGCAACTATTTTCTGTCTAAGTCTTACAGATCAGATTCTGATCTCCATTACACCACTGTTGATCTGAAAGAGCTTGAGTGAACTTTATGCAGAATTTCATTTCAAGACAACTACATTTTATGATTGTGAAATCATGCAATAGAATATTGAGTAATTATAAAGTTAGATAAAAAGTTTCTGATACAACCTGTGGTATTTCTTTTTTATTTTAGTCATATTTCAGAGAATAGCAACTACGTATTAAATATACAAATGCATATATGAATTACCAGTGTATAAATGCAGCTATAAATACAATTACTCGATGCATGACCAACAGCTTCAACCCTTTAAGCGCAGTCATGCTGTTTGAAATAATGATGTCACTGATCTGTGTGTAGCTGTTTTTGTTGTTGTCTTCTATTGCGCCGGTTCCTCCATCAGAACACGTGCCTTATCAATAGCTTTGCTTGTGCTGTAGGCAAAAGTACTGCAGTTTTGGAAAGGCTTTATTTGTGTGTATTCTAAACTGAACATCTATCTTTTGATAAATTCTAAGCAACACTTCTTAGAATTTTAAAATTTTAAATGTTTTAAAACACTGCTTAACACTGGGAGCAGTGCTCCAAGCCTGGTGTGACAAGGCTGTTAGTCAGAACGTTTGCTCTCTGCTCTTTGTGATTCCAAGTGGTTTCTGCAGAGGTTTCTTGTGAAAATCTCAGCATGACTTAGATGATATATGAAACACTTTGAGAGTATTTCAGAATTGTTAAGTTCAAAATGTAGTTCTTTCTGAGGCTTTTCATAGCACTGAGGAAGTCTTTTCCATTTGTTCACACCAGGACATGAATGCCATGAATATATATATATATATATATATATATATATATTCACAATAATAACTTCAGGATGGCAAATAAAGAGTAAACTGTGATTTTTAGTCTTGCCACTGTTATATGTTGTTAAAATAAATATTTAAACACTACTTGTATTGTGAAAAGCCATGCTCCTAGTGCCATCTGTCACACATATATTTCAAGATCCTGAGTTGACAAAATACTGATTGATCTTGTCTCAGAGGTTCTTACACTTTTTCAGAAAGTTGCTCCTCTTTTTGTATAATTTTGCCTTCAAGTGAATAACAAGACTTTGGGAGAGAAGGAAAATCGTTATTAAAAATACACACAGACTTGATCAAAATAACTTTGATGGCTAGAATGATGAATACAGTCGTTGTCTTCCTTTGACAGATTTTTTTTGTCTGAGATTTGAGAGCACCAATATTGATTTAGAGAGCTCTGCCGCTCAATTTTAAGTGAAATGTAAAACTTCTCCATTTTCTCACCTATCAGCCTCCATAAAAAAAGGAGGTGCTCTTGCAGGGAAAAGTGCTATTCTCAGTTCAGATACCACAACGTGTTTATGATGTGGGCCTTAACTAAACAGCTCCCCTTTATGTGACTAAGAAAGAAAGATTATCTTTATTTAGGGTTGGAGTTTTCACTGTAGCAGCTGGATACGAGTCTGGATCCTAGGCCAGACTGTGGGACCTCTATCCCTTTGAGGGCATTCTGTCCATCAGGCACCCTCTGCTTTTCTGCTCTCCGATGGAAGTAGTAGTTCGGCAACAGTAGAAGCCTATTCCCTGCTCTCCCTCTCCTGCGAGTAGTGGCACTCCAGAGGAATGGCAGAAAGCTGCATGTGATTGTGCAGCAGATTGGATCCTTTTGGACCAAAGAAAGTTTCCCTGAAACACTCAGGGATCTACTCGTGATTAGCAAAATTACTTTTATGCACTAAAAATGGATTTTGTCTGGTAGCAGAACTAACTGTAAATGGAAAATGAGGAGGAAGAGGGGCCGAGGGACAGTTGTGTCTCTCAAACATGCTCAGTTCCTCTCTTTTAGTGAGAACAGGAACAACTTGAGACTTTTAAGGGCGTTTCGCGGTTGAGAATTAAAATATAACTCATTGCATTGCTTTCTAATAGAGAGTGCACAAAGCCTGCAAAAGAGAAGGGAGTCTTGGTTGCTGAAGGCCAGCTCGTGTTTCAAAGGCTGACCTCCTTTGAAAAGGGTCTCTCTGCCTAGTGTTCCCATAGGAAGGGACCCAGGGGCTGGATTCACGCTGGCCTGCGGTCAGGGAAGAGCTGAGCTTCCGTTCAAATCACTGTTCCCTGAAAGAAAAAGCATTTCAGTGCAACCTTAGCTGTCTTTGACTAAGATCCAGATACTTTCTGAAGCAGGGTCTTCATTTGGCTGATATTATGTGCTTGAAAATCTCAAAAGGCTGTAAACTTTGCAAAATCCAGAGTAGTCTTTGCTGTAATTTTTTTATCTTAACTTGGTATGGTTTCATTTGGCCTGATATCTACTGCACAATGCATTACAGGAACTATCAGCAAAATATGGGCTGAACTGGTCTAGGAGAGAAAATAGTATTTTTTTTTTCAAATTTTTTGGTATCATAAAGGGAAAAACATAGGATGTCAGTAACTAGACTCAGGGAGAATCTGTGTTTCTAAGCTTTATTCCTAAACTTTCCTATACCAAATTTATTACCAAGTCTTCCAAAGATAACAATATTCACCATAACAAAGCCCTCTGAGTTTATTAGGTAAAAGGTTTATATAGTAGGAAAATAATACGATAGTGGTACTTTAATTATTTCTCTAAAAGTGATTAAAGGAAATGTTCATAGTTTTGGAACGGAGCTGACTTCTGTGATCAATAGTTTGTACCCCCTTGCAAAATGTGTTGTTTATACAAAAGAATAAGAAATCATGTCTAGATGTGAGGGAAAAGAATGGCAGGATGTAGAAGGGCACAAGGATGATGAAAAAAGAATCCTGACCAGCCACTTCTCATGGAAATTATTGAGGTGGAAGACAGAAACAGGGAAGAGCTGAGCAGAATGTTTTAGATATTATATCTAAGCTCACATGTCTTGCCCAACCAAGAAGAGTGTGACTAACCCATCTCTCCCCTCTCCCCTAGGGCCAGGCCTTCAATTTTTTGTGCCCTTTGCCTCCTGGTCTCTTCCATGATGGCTTTTATATCACTTGCCAGAATTTTTCTGGCTGGAGGTTTAAACAAGTTTTCTCATGAAAAAGAAAATAAACTTCTGTGAATGTTGTCTTGTTTGTAGACCTTTGAATCCATCTAAGATTTTCAAGAGCCCTGTGGGGAGCTAGGCTGTCCCTGTCAGGAGTAGAGCTCAGGGGAAGGCAAGTGCATGTCCTACTATCTCTTTTTAAGTTTTGCAATGCTGTGAGGATAGCAGTGACATCTTCAGCACTTAAGAAAGCATCTCTGTTTCAATGTCCAAGTGTTTTATCTGTCAGAAGTTTTTGTCCCTGAACAACTTTTGGTATATTGGATCTCTTCCTTGCTTGCCTGATATCAGAAGCACTATTAACTTTTCCCAGTATTGTTGCTAAAAATTGTAAACTGCTGCTTGAACCTCTGCCTCCTTGCATTTGGTTTTGTGCAATGCAATAAAAACTTGTTTGTGAGAAATTTCAAAATATTTTTGTAGCTTTCAAGTAACTAAAGAACAATTAAACCAGGAAAATGCCATGTTAATTGTAGCTCATTTGTCATTACTGGTGTCCTCCAATACTTGCCTCTCATGAAGGGTTAGATAAATCCTTTAATATTACACAGAAAATAATACAGTGTGACAGAAAATGCTGTTCTCCAAACAAAATTTGTGGATGAAGCTCCCACATTTGAAAGTATTTGAATAAGAAGATTCAAATATGTCCATAGCACTTACAGCAGTGTTAAAACTAGGCTTTAAAGAGGTGAACATACCTCCTTTAAGGCTCTAGTATATAGCTACTACTGTAAGAATAATAATAATAAAAAACCTTAGGGGTCTTAGTGCGATTTCTAGTGATTCCTAATTTGGAGGAATTAATTGCATTATATGAGGCTATTCTGACCACAGAATTTTTTAATCTCAATCTGAGGTAATCATATCTTCAACAGAACATAGACCTGAGTTCCCCTATTAAATAAAGAAAGCCTTGATCCATATTCAAGTTCTTTTCTTGAGTCTCCTTGCTGTGATGAAAGTGTTATCTCATCTTGTATTAATTTTGTCTAGATATGTATATATTATGAATATTATTATGCTATAGCTTCTGGGGAAGGTTTTCTCATATATTTTTGAGAATTTTAAACAGTTAAAGTAATACTTAAACTTTCCACCTCGCTTCAAAAAAATGTGTTTGTGAGAAGAGGGTGGTGTTATGCAAGCCCTGTCTATAACAGCCTTTGAAAGTCAAATAGAGAAGCAATTTTGTAGTGGTTCCTTAAGAAGCAAACTTTGTCCCCACCCTTCACGGGAAGGGAAGAGGGAGCTGTGAAACCCCTGTGCTTGCTTCTCTTGGCATTACTGACCTCCAGCTGTGTGGTCATGTCTGCCACACGTGCTATGGCTGAGGAGCTCAGGTGAGTACTGCGAGAGACAACTAACTACTCGCTTCTAGGGATTATTCTACTTCTTAGTGTTGGGGAAAACCAGCTGGCAGGAACTAACCTGGGTTCAGGGACTGCAGGAGAGGATGCAGGACCTTGCAGTGGTGGCAGCAGCACTGAGCAGGGCCCGAGAATCTCTCCAAGCCTGGCAGGCAGCACCAGGCTGTTGAGCGAGTGCGTGTGAGAGCAGCAACTGCACAACAGGGCTCAACTGTGTAGTCATTAACAATCAATTTTAATGCTTGTATTTTAATTGTCATTGAAGCTGCAGTGTATTTTTGTGGAAGGAACTGGTTGGTTAAAAAGATATTTCAATGCCTTCTGTATTTGGACCACATTACAATTAAACTATTGTACTTCTATAGCCATAGTGTTGCTCCACAGCTAACGGGGTTTAAGTTAGACCATTAACTTAATAAACTGCTTTCTGAGGAGAAAAGAAGATTTGATTTCACTGTTCTATAAAATTAAACTTGTACTACAGAAATGAGTAAACGATTTTTACTGCTTATTTACACAGATCTTCTGTGGAGTTCAGTGGAAATTTTGCCGATTAATTCAGAGCAAGACTCTATTCAAACAATATTCGCATGACAGCACATTTTTTCACTGTGCAGTTTACTGCTTTCACTGATCCATTTTATATTTGATTATTAAATAATTTTTAGAACTATAGTGACTTTAATGATGGCATGTACAGATGTTAAGTCCATGTTTATGGATGTATAGACAGCTATATTCATTCACAACTAAACTCTCCACCATAAAAACTCGATTTTAAGTGCAGGCAATTTGTCCTCAAGGGAAAGGAAAATAAAACCCAGTGATCTAAAAAAACCCTAATAATGGCCCTCTATCCTCCTAACCTATAATTACAATTTGGTATCTAAAGAATTTAATGATACTTGGTCTTTTGCCTCCACAGCCATGGACAAATCTGTCAAATTTGGACATCCAAAATGTAAATGAATTTTCAAAGTCTGAGAGTGATTTAAGAGCATGGTCCATGATAAGATCAGTGGAGACTGACATTATTTAGTCACTTTTGTGGTTCTCACAAGAATATCCTGAATGTATACTTTCACATCAAAGTCAGTATGCTCTCTGAAATGCTGAGCAGAGCAACTGATTTTTGGAGAGCTATACATAAAGATATTCTGGCACTACTGTGGCAACTTACAGGATTGAGTACTAATTTAGATGCCTAATTTTAAATCAAGGTTAACTTAAAAATTCCACAGTTATTTATCTAAAATAATATAATAAGCTGCTTCTAGTTAGCTCATCTTATCTGTATCAGTCTAAAAGATTGACATGTGAGCTGAGCCAGTTGTTGTGGAGAAGCAAGATGTAACACAGACCAATTCACCTGCCTATTTTAGACATAATCAGGACACAACTCCTAATTTATTTTAAAATCCAAAACTTGCATGAATTTGTAAGAAAGAAACATAGCAAAAAAAAAAGTAAAAAAAAAGTAAAAAGTAACAATGCTATATTTGAAGCCATTGTTTCTCTTCATGTTGACACGCTACCTGTTCCCCAAGGTCAGGAACACCCAACACCTCTGCTGAAGGGGAGGTGACAAATGTGACCAGGAACTGTGAGGAATAACACTTGCTTACTAGAGACACACTTCCATACTCTCCAGGGTAAATGTTGGGTGAATGCTGGGGTGAGGGTATACATAATTGTAAATGTAATGTGTTTAAGGAAACAAAGGTGTAAATCAGGTTGGTAAAAGACAAAGTTTCCCTTGAGCTGTGTGTTTTCCTGGTGTGTTTTGTTTTAATCCACCACTCTAAGCTGCTTCACTTTGATAGAGTTGTCCTGCCAGTACATGAGACAGTGAATGTTCCCAAACAGTTTTCCCTGCACCAAAAGCTACAGGAACACAGTGAGGATTCTTTGGCAAAAAGGCATAGTAGGGTTGTGCTGTGAAGCTACCTTGAAGCAGTAAGTGAGGAGCAAGTGAGCAGGGAAACAGGATTTGTCTCACAGTCATTCTTTTACTTTGGGAAGCTTCTTGGAACTGTACCAGTACTGTACCAGCACATTGCCCATCTAGATGATATGTAAGCAGGGCTGGTCAATATTGTGGTTACATCTGCCTGTCACTAGCCTTGTTCCAATGGGACAGATTCTGCTGAGCTGTGAAAGCACAGGCCTGCAGACTGTTGTCAGGACAAGGCTGGGAACTGAACAAACTCTTTTCTGCAAGCAATAATTATGCCATGGTTCAGTAAAGGAACACTTGCAAAGCCCAGTGGAGTGAAGCACAAAATAACCTTACTGATCAAACGGCTGTACCCATTGGGATCTATTAACTTTTCATCTTGGCAGAGACTATATAGGTGTGTTCAAAACCTGTTGGTTTGATGTTTATTTCAGGAAAAATTAAGCTAGGATAGGGGAAGCTGCTTCTCAAGTCTCAGGCTAGACATCTTGTAGGAAGTACTAATTGTTTTCCCCAGTTTCACATGGTGTTTCAAAGCCCCACTTCTTCAGAGTGGTTTGCCTTTCCGTAAGTGGGATCCCCCTCTTCAACTCCCTGCAATGGCTGGATTATCTTTAGGGGATGAAGTGAAATATTGTAGTGCAAAATAATTTTCCCCTTTTTTGGGTGTTTAATGAATTGTGACGTTGAAATGAAGAGTAATTCTGTTCAATTAACGTAAGTCCAACCAAACTCAAATAAAACTTTACTTAGAGATTTATTAAGTCTAAATGGCTACACAAGCTGTATTAGAGGCACTTCATCTTTCAAAAGGATCCAGTCCCTCAGTCATTGCATAGGAATACACCACCGCTGTCCTAAGATAAAATTCTTCACCGTATATCTTGGATCAATTTTAATTAAGTGTGTGTTACTGATTTTGTCATACTCCTCTGAACTTCCTTCTTGAGTCACAGTCTTAAGCAACAGCTGAAGGTTTGGGATGGGGAAGGGCTTTTCTGGAAAAGGAAGAGCAGGACATTTTGCAAGATAATCAGGCCTTCAAAAAAACCCCAAAATCAACCAAAACAAACTTTCAGTTTGTTTTACAACCAATTTCAGACACTGTTTAAGGGAAGTAGGGAGCCAAACACAATTCCACTGTGAACCAGTTCAGCAATAGATTTTACCACATATGCTTTCAGTTGTACTGATATGAAAATGGCCAAATAAACAGGAAAATTTGGATTTTTTTCTGATTATTATATTAACTGATCATGACAGAGCTGTAAGTGTAAATTCAGAATCTCTACCACATACTTTGTGGATTGAAAATTTGGAAATATCTTTGATATCACTTCACACTTTTCACATCTTCCATTCTGTTAACAACATAACTTCCCTTTCTCTTCACAAATTCCATAAATGTAATCAATATGTCTGAGGACCATGAAATATTATTTTATAATTTCTGCTGTTTTTTGCAGAAATGCAATTGCTTTAACAGCATCATGAACAGTATGTAAATGTAAATACAAGCTGTCAGTGGACTATATTGACAGTATTCAACATGAAATGTGTTTCACACTGGGGGGAAAAAAGGAGGGAGTGCAGAAATAACATGAGAATAGTTTGAAAACCAGGAAGTTCACCACCTAACAGAAACATGAATGAGATGGCAGACTTAAAAGATGAGAGCTAGGAATGATGTGGTGAATGAAATAAAAAACAAAGATGTTAATAAAATTTATAAACATTTGTAGTCCAGATGTTTACTTACACAAAATTTAACCTGTGAATCAAATACATGTTGCCTCTCTGTTCTAAACTGAATCTTCTAATAAAAGAAGTCAATCTTCTTTTTAATTTCAATGTTCCTAAATCTTCGGTCTCTGGGCTTGACATCTATTTTAAAAAAAGGACTAAAAATAGGAAAGTGAAGTATAATGACTTTGAGCAATAACAGCATGACTCAGACTACTTTTTCTTAGAGTCCACTGTTATCTCAAACTAAGGATGGACTCTGTTCAGTTTTAGTTTCTAATACTAAGCTATCGTTCTGGCAGAACTTCGGTAAAGACAGCCCCAATTTTTGTTGTATAAATTATGATACCATAGAAACTTTAATTAAAGAGGTGCAGATACTCAGCTACTATATCTCACTATTTAATGAAATGAGTTATAATATGTCATGATCTCAGACAATGTGACCAGCATACAAAATAAAGATGGTCATTTACCTTACTCATATGAGATAATTCCAGAACCATATAATTGTCAGCATTTGTAGCTCAACAGCATTAATATATGTAACAATGACAAAACAAAACCTTTCCACTGCAGTGTGGGAAATTTTCAAGTTCTTTTCCCAGAAATGTTTCAGGACCTTTGGGGTAACATAATTCCTGCTGCTGGTATCTGGCCACTTAAGACCCCCTCAAGTAGTAATGTCTTGAGGTGGCTGAAGCTGCTACACAGTGAGAGTTTCCTGTTCTCTTTAGGGAACTACAGACAACTGAGATTGACTCTGCACGTGCCTGTCTAATGTCTCTGGGGTGCTTCCTGCTCCCCCTCAGAGTGGATGATCTGGTTGCTGTTCAGGGCACCCATGAGCTGTTCAACAGCTGGAAAAAAATTGATTTTTCTGAAAATGAGCCCTGAGAACAGACAGAACCAAAATATTGTCTTTCTCCTCCTAGGAGTAAATAATTTTGAGAGAGCCTGTGCTCCCACAGGTAAAGGAAGTGTATGTGTTTCCTTAGTGCCTACAGATGTTTGATCAGGTCTGAAGCTTCTCGTACTCTACAGTGAAGACTTTGAAAAAAGATGTCCAACCAGTTACAAACACCAACAAGAATTTAGCTTATCTTTATAGTTACTAACATAATAGCATGTTAAAATACTCCTACTTTTTAAACCAAACTGAATTAATCAAAGCTATCTTTTTCTTTGATGCACATGAATCCTGTTCTTTCTGCAAAATGCTCAAAGGGTTAAATTAAAGATGAAATAGAACACAGAAACATGCAGGATAACCTCCCCCTCCTTCAAACCAAATTTAAATTATAAAAAGCCTTTCTACAGGGTTAAAGTCAAATTGTAGATTTCCTGTTATATTTAATAATGTAACTCCTTCATACATAATGATAAAACTTTATTCTTGTAAATTCAATTTTTGCAATTACCATAATTACTTATGTCAGAAAATAATTGAAACAATTTATTTTCTGTTTGTTTGAATATTGCTTAAGCTGACTATTTTTTATGCACAAACATTTTTCTATCAGTTTTTTTCAAAGGACTTTATGTTTAAAGATCTTTCGAGTTAATTCCATTGGTTCATTATTTTTCTCCATATTGCTATTTCTGAATTCATACTATTTCAATTTGATTTTATTTTAAGCTATGTTACATTTATTATGTTAGCAAACTGTGCCAGAAGCTGCCAAAAAAACCTCTGTGTCAGTGAGGACAGTAATGATTTAATATCTGTAAAATGTCAACAAATTTATTAAATGAAATTCAATAAGATAGCTTCAAATATATACATATTTAGCAGCTACTGAAAGTCAGGGTGCACCATTGTTGTTTTGCTCATTTTTGTCACACAGTACAAGGAAAAGCATCAAGGAAATAAAAAAATATCATATAAATATTCCTATTCAGGTTTTTTGAGCTTCACTTAATATGCATACAGATGTGCAGAATTTGTGCAAGTGAGGAATATTCATAACTGAATGTTATGAAATGTTAAAGTAAAATGAGTTCAGAGAACTCTTATTTAGAACTTCCTATTTTACCACTACTAACTTTTGGTTAGAATAAAAAATTAAATGAAATATTTGTATGCTATAAATGTCTGTCGTGTTTGCTCTGTGCTCAGGGACATAGCTCTCCTTTGGAAAAGAGGAAGGTGAGGAAAAGGAGTAGCAGATGTCATTAAGTTAGGCACTGCCTGATCAGCTGTAAGACAACTACATCCATTGATGTATGCAAATTAAGAATTCCCTAATCTAAAAATAAAAATCACTTTTTGCAGGGAAAGTAGACAGAGACAGCTTTTTTTCATATCATCAGCTTATCCACTCCTCTTTCTAGAAGACGGGAAGCCACACTTAAGTAGGAGTCCTTGTGTTCTTTGTAAGTTTACCATACCTCTTAGATACATTTAGAAACCAAAAACTTGTTGATATACTTGTTCTGGGAGTGCAAAATTTCACATAAAATTTTGAATCTAAACTAGCCCATAAATGGGCAATATTAGTTTTTATTTAGTCTCAGCCTTATTGAGTACTATTTTTCCAACATTCCTACATTGAAAGATGCAGGTGTACAAACCTGTGCTGTAGTTTTGAAAATTGTCTACCTATGTTAACCATTATCCAGGAAATCCTACTGTGCAAAGCTGCATAAGGTTGTGGGGATTGTACTCTGCTAATTGAATAACTGGTGTTCCAGGTGGAGCCTGAGGTGGGATGCAAGTGTTGTGGTGTCTGTCTGACCTCCTCCCACATCTGTCTCACTTTCATGAGCACAACAATTTTGCACACTCTCATTTTTTTCTGTTAGAAAAGTTGAGCAGTTGGTGCCAGCCTACATAATGTCTGGCTATTATAGTGCCGCCTTTTTTTCATTAAAAAAAGAGATCTGAATATTCTTTAAAAGTTGGCATTATTTCATTAGCTGTTGCTGGTCTACGAGTAAGCCTACTGAAAAGAGTATCATGTTCTCTGCTGGATATCTCCATGAATGTTTCTAAAACATGACTTCCCACAAGCACGGAGGACCATATAGCAAGGCAATTAATAGACATGGAATGTGTATTCCCAGACTGTTTCTGTTCTCTTGTTAGTTCAGAGTTGTATTGATTTTTACATCTTTCATAAATGTGTAAGGACCCAATCAAGCACTCCAAAAGACAGAAATGGGTGTTTGTTAAATTTCTCATCCCTTTTGAGTTCCTCAGTTTTAACAAAGAGGTTTTTATATAAAAGGATTTTTTACCAGTATTACAGAAACAAGTTTCAGAATGTATTCCAAAATTAGAATTTCACTATAGGAGCCCCAAATATTCCAGTATATTTAAAAAATCAGGAAATCTGACATGTTGTAGTACAACCACAAGGTGTTTATAACTATTGGCTGATTATTCCTCCTGGGAAACTTGAAATTTTCAGGCACAGAGCCTGAAATTCTCTTCCAAGCTTGCAAAATATATAGTGTGAAGGGTTTCTGATGTACCATGGGATTTTAGGAGTAACATGGCTACTGAAGGGTGCAGCTGTATGGATCAAGGAGGTGACAGATACTGGATGCCTGAAAGTAAGTACATGATGGGTTGGAACCACATTCCATTCCTTTCATGTGCTCCACTACTGCTTTGTGCTTCTATAAGGCAATACATAAATAATAATAAACTGTAATGGACAGATTTTGCCTGCTGATGTTTTGAAGTAGTATAAATGGGTAGAGAACTTATGATGAGTGTTGAAGAGCAAAAATCATCCTGTATTGTGCTCACAAAAGAAGTATGAGAAAGGGAGGTTCATAAATCCCTGCTGTTGTGAGCATTCATCAGTCTGGATATCTGATGCATATAAGCAAATATTCTGATTTTCCCATGAACTTCAGTTATGCTTTCAAGAATAATAACTAATTCCTGAATTTTAGCCTCTTACCCCAGAAAAACCTTCTGGTATCTGGCTATACAGGCACTGCTGCCAGCCTTAAATACACCCTAACTCTGTCACATCCTATAATGAAAAAGAGACTGTCCTTATTAAAAGAAAATAAAAATGACACAGTGAAGATGAATCATCAGATTGTTTTTTTAATTATATAATTTTCAGTAAAACTCCAGCAGTTGAGGTTTGTGCTTTCCAAGTCCCTAGAATAATTTTAATCCACTGTTTTTCACCTCCATGTGGACTAGCATCTCTCTGTGAACTTTCAGCCTACAGATCCATAGAATGAGTTGCAAAGGCTGTAAATCAATAGAAATCAACTGCTTAGCGCCCTATCCAGAGCAACTCACTCATGGCACATCATTGGGGGGTCAAGCAGACACGCAGAGGGAGTTTAGGGATGCTGATCATTTGTTAGCTATTCCTGGTTCTTGACCGAGGGTTCAAAGATCCTTAGAAAACATAACTGTGGTAATGATGATCCAGCAGGAATAATTTGCCAGAACTAGACCTAGAACATTTTTTACGTGGACATAAACTAAATGGACAAGGAAACGCCTCTTATTAAGGAAATTATTTGTTCTCATGTCTCCCTGTATATTGTCTTGCTGCTGTTGCTGCTATGAAGGGAAGGCTTAATCCTAAATTCTTGATACTGTGAGTCAGATTAGGCTTTTAAAATACATACATTCATACGCAGTTACATATATATGTACGTATGTAATTGTGTGTGCACACACACATAGAACTAGGGTTTAATCTTAGTGTCTGAACTAGCTGTGTAGGAACTCTTAGTTATTTTAGTTGCAAAACTTGTGAATGTTTACTATCTGTCAATGCATTAAGCATTTTTGCATAGTAATGGCAGCATTAGTGAAATATTAGGAGTATTTGATGGGGCAGCTGGGACCAAAAGCTGCGGTGTTGGGTGCTGGACTTATCTGGGACTTGAAGCTGACTACTACTGCAAGGATTGGAAGCGGAGTCATATCTTCCTGAAGTAGATTCATAGCACGTATTTTTTCCTACAGTAGGCTGCAAAACATATGAATTAGAACAAAACAGGCAGCTTGTTCTCCACACAGAGGTTAGGGGTCAAGGTGAGGCTATAATTTATTTGCGGAATTTATCATGTGGTGGTGCTACTTGTGTAAACAAAGCTTTTAAATTTAAGTTTTAGCGTAAAGCAGGAAAAAAAGTAAGTGAAACCAACTTAGAGACTCTTGAAACATTTTTTGGGAAACAATTGACAGGTATTTTGTGGAAATGCTGCGCCATTTCATAACAGACTTGATTTGAGCTACTAGAACTACAGAGAACAAGAGCTACACTTCTTCTTCATTAGGCCAAGTCCCAGTAGCTTGTTTCACAGCTCTCATAGAGGTACAAAAATGAAAGGCAATAAAAAGCCCAAAATATGTTTTTTGTGTGTGTTGAAGACGCTGGCTTTGAAAAATATAAGAAGTGTAACTTGTCATCAGGTGTAAGTGGGCTTGGCTGGCTGTGGTTCCACTGCAGCTGCATTAAATGACACAACCTAAAGACCCATGTATAAATTTTTTTTTTCTCTCATAGTTTTGAAAGCAAACCCACTGGTAAACTCTTTCTTCTAAAACAAAGAATGCATGTAAAAATGTGTCCTCTATATTCATCAGACATACTGCTGAATTTGATAGACCTGTCATTTGTACGCTTCATATATTGTTGCTTTAATGCATTCTCTCACTACTTTGATAAAAGCCTTAAGATGTTGCCACTAGTCCTTTGATGTTTCCTTCTGATGTTGCAGTACCTTTTTTTTCTTCTTTTCCAAAAAATCAGTTTTGCATAAACATGAGCAGACAAGACACTTCTAGTTAAGGATAGAAACATCAAGTTCTATCAATAAAAAGACAAAACGAGAAGCTATATCTAGAGTTTTATATACTCTTTTGAAGCCCTTATAGATGAAAATTTTCTAAATATTTTAGAGAAAATATAATAATATTTCATTAGTTAAAGAAGAAAAACTAATCTTGGCTGCCAAGAATTTTCTTGTGATGTAACAATTAATTTTCTAATAAACTGGAAAAATAAATCTTACAGTGGCAAGAAAGTACTTTACTGTCTGTTCTTGTCTATAAACTACCAATTTCTTAACAAGGATTTATAGTTTATTATCCAAGAGAAAAGACTGAATTTTTATATTTAGCCTCAAAGTTTTACATTGTATTGTTAAAAATAAAGTTGCTTAATCTGTTTGGTTTTTTCTACTGCAAATAAGTAAGGCATTATTATTATTATTGGTGGTGGTAGTTATAGAAGTAGTAATAGAAGAAGTAGAAGTAGAAGTAGAAGAAGAAGAAATGTTTCAATTCAAGATCCCAGTGAAGAGGTGGTGACATTGTCCCAAGGGGACTGGAATTATTGTTGCCCTCAGAATTTTCCAAGATGAAAAAGATATACTAATAGTGATAAATAGACACTTATTCAAACTTACCAAGGAAAATGGATTCAAAGTCTTGCTCAAGGCTGTACAGGGAAGATGTAGCAAGGGCAGGGAACACAGCATTCTTGAGTGCCAATCCACTGTAATTTAAATTACTGGCAAGTATTGTGGTGTGATTTTCCTGTGAATGGCATGATTGTTTTGCTGCATTCAAGAAGAACCTAGTGTAGTGGAGCCACATCATGGTCTGGTGATTAAAAAATGTTAACTTAAGCCAAGAAAGCCTTAAAGTTGTCTTATGTCTTCCAAGACATACATATTGTCTGGCTATTCAAAGCTTCATGATCACTAGGGATAGAATTTCATGTAAATAGGGACAGTATATTCCTTCTTTTTCACACAACTGAAGTATGGTATACTTCTTAAAGACTTTTTTCATAGCTCACTAATGCAGGATGCTTTGGACAATTACTGATTAAAGCTCCAGTCCTACAAACAATTGTCCATATGACTACTTTCCCTGAAATCAGTGAAAGCCCTTCTCAGGATACAATGGAAAACTATAGATAGTTGCAGCATCAGGGCAAGAAAGGTATTAGCAAGGATAAGGACATCTTGAACTTATAAGCAATGATAAAACCAAAACAAACACTTTCACCATCACACCTCCAATGAGATGGATGGAAATAAAATAATTAAAATAAAGGGAAATAAAGTAATTTCCTTGCTACTTAACAGGGAAATCTGGGAATTGGAAATAAGTAAGTAAAACCCCCCTTCTATTTATCTGTGGAATCAAAAACTATTCAATTATAAAAAGTTCTAGAGGAACAGAAAAATGGAAGGAAAAAATGAGAATTAATATTTATTAAATACATTAACTTCTTACCCTCCTACAAATAATTTACTGCTTTTGTGTCCACCTTCTGTGTTCTCTGTGTTGCTAAAGCGAAAGTGCAGACATAGGAGGAAGGAGATGTGGCCTGAGGAGGTCAACATCTGTTGATCACTAGTAGAGAACCACTAAACCACCCCCCCATTTTTCATCTGCAATATTCTATATATGCTATTTTAATACTGATTGATTTTACTGTTCAGCTATAAAACAGAATCTATAATATGTTTCATTGATCAGGCTGTAAACAATCTCTATACGTCAAGGATTATATGTAGATTTCTATTTCCTGTGGCCATGTAGGACACTTGTTGCAATTCTCTTCCTTCCCTTCCAGTTTTCTTACCAGCCTTTCTCTTTTGCTTACCCTCCACACATTATCTTCAGAGACAATGTCCAGATCTGAAGCCTACAGTGAAATGACTTAGAATTTTACTCTACAGCAGCCATGAGCACCATGAGTTATTTTAACTTGTCTTGCTTCTGTGCAGACTTTTTTCTCTATCTGTCACATCAAGGGAACCACAGAGTGCCTTATATCAGACCCCCCAAATGGTGGACTTTAAAAGTAGGTTTAGGAAATTAATATCCATGTTCACCTATCTTCTAAACACTCTTCACTGTATTCTAAATCCTAGGACTACAGGACACCCCATATACTGAAAATGAGATCTGTAAAGAGGAATCAAGATTAAAAATGTTAACTGGAATTTTCTGTGACTCTTAATGACTCCTCAGCCAAAAAAAAAAAATAAAAATCTGCAGGTCCCTTACTGCTCAGTATTTGAAGTATAGTTAGTAAAAAAATTAATTTCTGCCCAGGATTTCTCTTCCATGAGACAGTATTCCCCTCCAACCCACAGTAGTTTTTACACAATGGACACGCACCTTTCACACTTTAACATAAAATCTGTTTCAAAAAAGTTTCTGTGTGCATCCTCTTAACAGTGAAACCATGCTGCTGGTACTGTCTTCTTGTTTGTGAGATAGGCTGAAATTTACTTTAATGAAGCAATAAAAGCTTTAAATTATTTACCTGCCTATCCTCTGTATGTCCAAAATTTACCACCTTGAAGAAAATCTTAGCAACAAAAAAACTACATATTGTTTGGATCCATAAGATGATCAAAACTCCTGCTGGGAGTATGACTGTTTCTTGTTTTGCTGGTAGTCTTTTGTATGATTCCCAGCTCATGCTGGCAAAGAACTTTCTGGCTGATATACTCCTGTGGTGTCTTGAGCTTCATATCTAACATCATGACACTTTGTTCTGTAAAAATACACAGAAGTCTTCTCTTCTCCAGTTTTCCTTTAATTCTGTTAAGGCTTGTTTAAGTTTTCATTATGACGACAGACTAATCTGTCTTTTCCTTTACAGTTGCTGTGGTTTAACCCCAGCAGGCAACTAAATACCACACAGCTGCTTGTTCACTTCTCCTTCCCCTTCCTCTCCACCCAGTGATGTGAAGGGAAGGAAAATCAGGAAGAAAAGAAAATACAACTCATGGGTTGACATAAAGAAATTTAATAATTGAAGCAAATAAAAGATAATAACCATAACAAGGACAACAGTTCTGATACTACTTCTAATAATTGTCATAGAAAGGAGAGGGAGAGAGTGAGATAAACAAGTGATGCACAGTACAGTTTCTCATCACCTGCTCAATGATGTTGTCTCTGAGCCACAACTGGCTCTCCCCTGCAGGTAAATCTTCCCTTATTTATATTACATTAAGGGGTTGTTGGTTAGAGATGGAAAGGGCAATACTGGGCATGTTGTTTTGTGGTGAGGAATAGTCTTTTGGCCATTTAATGTCAGCTGTCCTGGCTATACTCCCAACTTCTTGGACAACTCCTCACTGGCAGAGCACGAGTCACTGAAAAGTCCCTGACTTACAGCAGTTACAACTTAGGAACAGCATCTGTGTATTATCAACATTATCCTCATACTTAACCCAACACACAGCACTGTACCAGCTACCGAGAAGAAAATTAGGACATTAGTTTTATTCTATTTGTTTTCTTTTCAAGGGCTTTTCTTTCCCCTCAAGTGTTATGGTTAGGAATAGAGGGAGACCCAAAATACCCTCTAAGTAGGAAGTGATCTTAATGTTTTTCCAATTGCTTTGTATTCTGATAGCTTTTTTTTCAAGGCCTATTTTTTTATGTTTATATTATCAGCTTAATCTAGATCATATACATTTTCTATTTTTAATTTGTCAAAGTGTTTTCCTCTTTTGAAATTGTATTAAACCCAGTTCTTGTTTTGTGGCTACTCATCCTGAGTCAGCATATCCTCTTCCTCCAGCTACTCTGAACTTTGCCTCAAAGCTTTCCAGTAAATAATTGATGATAATATATAATATTATATTATATAGATATTATATAGATAATGCCATCTGCAAATCTCAGGTGACTTGAGTATTCTTTGTTGATACTATGGTTAGTTTCTCATTCAGGGTTTACAGTGACTTTACCAGGGAAAAGAGGCTTGCTGACATAACTGAAAAGGACCTTTTCATTTACCTTGTTAAATGTAAATTTCCACTGAACTGCACTATAAATGTTTTTTGAAGAGAGGAAATCTACAATAATTTAAAATGTATTTTTGGAAGTGAATATGAATGTTCAGTAGTCTCCATGAAAATCTTGCTTCAAGAATTGAAAATGTAGGTTAAATTAGCTGGGCTGGAGACTCATAGATTAATGTGACAAGCTAAATTCTTTGGCTGAAAATCCAGCCATGAGGAGGGGCAGCAGCAATTTTTCACTTCAAGTAGTGGGATTTTGTAATCTTTAGAGAAGGATACTCCTACCTAATGAAGAGATCATCCTGACTAACTGTAAGCTGTGCACTCATGCATGTGTGGTCAAAGAAGGAGGAAAAAGGAAAGAAAATCTCAGAGATCAGCACAGCTATAGTCTGAAGCCATGTTTACCTATGGTGTACTTTGTGTCAATTTTCTGTAAGAAAGACTTCCTCCCACTGACAAGCACTTATCCATCTGTTAATTCAGTGGGAGAGTCCTGAGGGCCACTAATGTAAGGATAAAATCTGGACTTGAGTGAGAAAAATAAGAGTATTACCAAAATTTAATTGTCTTAGGTATATGCTCTGCATCCAGCTAACAGAAGTGTGATGAGCCTGAGTAAATCTCAGTGAACTGTGTTGTTAAACTACTTTGAGACAGTGCTGAATAAACTGTGATTGTGAACTGGGTTGAGAATAACCCTAGTGTTTTATGTTGAAGATAATTATCTCATTCCAGATAACAATAATAACAAAAAACTAGAATAGGAAGACTTCTGTGTCACAAACCATTTAGGCATTGTGGTCTTTTGAATGGCAAGATGATGACAGAAGTGACAAAAAAAGATTGAAGGAAACTGCTAACACAGCCATACTGTTACGCTATTGATTTCTTCTGGCACATACTATTCAGTTAAAAACGCATTTAAGACACAGATAAGAAGTTTATTTCCTTAAATGTTCTGTATCACTTCTTCTTTAGCTGAAATTCCAGCCAGAGTTAAGGAAATGCCCTTATGAACTGTTTCTCCTTTCTTCCCCTCCAACCGACTGGATATAGATAGACATGCATTATTCATGGCCAGATTTGTACTAGTCTTTTCTTGTTTGCCATTCTGTGTTTGGGTACCCAGGCTCTGGGACAGTGCTGTTGTGTAGAGGTGATAAAACTGATAGAAGTCCAGGCACTGCAGGTAGGTGATGATGCTGACCAATCAATAATTCTGTGCTTTTAGCTTTCTGATGGAAATAAGGCTAACTGATTCATTTTGCACGTGTGATGGAATCACAGTTTTATCTGCCAGCTTCTTAAGCTAGACCACAGAGACTAGCATTTGCCTTCTCTCTGTAACATGGCCTAGTAATTATGCAGCAAAATGCTAATTAACTCACTTGATAATTAAATAAATTTGTTAATACTGATAAACTCCCTTACTGAATCATAGCGTTAACGTTCACAGTACAACATTTTATTGCAGTGCAAACACTGTGACATTTTCCTGCTGAAAGTTCTGGGGAAAAATACTAGAGGATTCTTTAAAATACCTATTGTTATCCAAAAGTACTTCACACAGATACATAGATATCACAGTAATTTTTCTAGGCAACCCTAACAACTTCTTTTTAAGTTGCACATTCCTTTCCACATTAGGATCATTTAATTTGAAAGACTTGTTCTGTACAATACAGCTTATAAATAATGCTCTTAATAATGGCTTACCAGTAGAAAACTTTAATTCCATATTCACACAGAACATTCATTTAAACTAAGTGGGAGTTTCTCTTGATTAATCCAGTAAAATCAATCATCTTTTGTTAATTAATGTTTTTATTTAGTGGCTATTAGGTGGAAACTGTTAAGTAGTTTGAGCTTAGCCTAATATCACTCCTACAACTCCAATTCTGTAGTGTCTAGTGAGTGCAAAAAGGTTTGTTGCACCTAAATTGAGATGGAAATTCTGCAGAGTACAACTGTAATACTGTAATAGTGCTTGTTTCTGCTAGGCTGACTTTTGATTCTATTTATGGTGGTTTTACAGCTGTTCTGGTTCTAAGTTTTTTTTAAAGGCTGATTTCAGAATGTTAAGGCTGAATTTTGATCTTTGCATATTAGTAATGGTATTAACTTTTTTTTACTAATTGAGTTAGTACTGTGGAACATATTGTGAACTAAGATTAGTTTCAGTACACATCAAAAGGCAAGACTGCTTTCTCAGTTCAGTACTGAAAGTACCAATTATGCTATTTTTGTGAGCTTTCCAGTCAACTGCAGAGTGCAGCAAAACTTAAGTGTTTGGAGCTTTGTATGCTGTAAGTGCTCCCTGAATAAATTTTTTGCTTGCCTTGTCTTCAGCAGATGCTTATCAGTGTTAGTCTGAAATGGATGTTTTCTGACTCAGACATACAAAATTATAGTTCAGAAAATATTCCTCAAAATCAATTACAAATTTTTAGGCTAACTTTTATATTCATGATCATTTCTGGTAATATTATGTGTTTTTTCACTTACAGATAGGCTCTTTATTTAACTCTTATTTTTAAGAATAGTGACACAAAAATTCTTTGAAGTTATTAAAATATTTCAAGGGCCATGTGCTTAATGCATTTTAAATCCACTGTTAGTACTCTCAGTCCATAAGTGGAAGATTATTGCCGAAGTACACAGATTGCCAGAGTACACAGATTTCTGGCTGATGTTCAGGTAATGAAGGTAATATTTGCCAACCCCATGAACAGCATGTCAGCAGCATCCTTGGGCCATGAACACACTCAGACTCATTGCCACTTACAGACAGAAAACGCATTTGGGTACAAAATAGGCCAGGTAGGTTTCTAAAAAATGCTTTTGCCAGCTGATATTAAATTTATCTTTTTTTTTTACTTTTTTCTCCTATGGCTACCCTTGAAGTGCCATTCCTGTTTTTGACAGAGGCATCACCTACTGCTGTCAGCTAACCCAATCTGCTCTCTTTGTATGAAAGCACACTCTGTGGCCAGATCCTAAGCTGGCTTAAAATGATGCTGCTGCCTTGACTTCACAAAAACCATGTTGTGAACCTGAACCTAAGATGCCTACTTTGAAAGCTTCCCCCTTTTCCCTCTTTATCATTCTGAGACTGAGGAAGTAGAAATAGCACATCTCTCAGACTGAAGCTAGTTTTGTCTGTGCCTTTACAGAAGCTATAACCCTTCACAGTCTTAAAATATCTTGTCCCACAGATGAGCCACCCCGATGTGACTGTCTCACCAAACCACCTTATGGCACAAGTTTTATTTCCTCTGTTCTTGCAGTGCATGGGCTGGGGGGGTGCATATTTCTTTAGTTTGTTTTCAAAATGAGGGAGGATTGAAACACACAAAAAGGGGGCAGTAACAAGCACTGCTGTCATCTGGTGGTGAAATTGTTACCACTTTTAACAAACTGACTGTGCTTTCCAACCAATAAGCTGCTTTTTTTTCTTTTATTGAGGATGTTGGTGTAGTCCCTTGGCATACATTCATGAAGCTTTCATATTAGAAACAGGCAAAGCCTGAGATACAAAACACTAAACTTTTCAAACTTTATTTTTGTGGAAGAATAGCACACCAGAGTTTGGTTTACTATGTTCAGGCTTTGAAATTTTCTTCATCTCTCACTGTCAAAACAAAGGAGTCCAAAGGAATGAGGAAGTAAGGACAAAAAGACACCTCTCCCTCAGATATATACTTAAATGTGAAAGTTCTGTTTGCCCCTCTTACAGTTTTACCATCAGTACTTTCCTGCCACGTTATAGTTGATGTGTATCTTTGCATACCAGGAAAATACACCTTTTAGATTTAGCTTCA
Organism: Pseudopodoces humilis; assembly: GCF_049639895.1. Taxonomy (NCBI): domain Eukaryota; kingdom Metazoa; phylum Chordata; class Aves; order Passeriformes; family Paridae; genus Pseudopodoces; species Pseudopodoces humilis. The sequence continues at coordinate 48,786,342 of NC_142204.1, read as the reverse complement.
AGGCTTTAGATCTGTTTTGTGGGATGTAACTGAACAAGAGGGATATTACTGCCATCACTTAATCTCAAATGACGCAGTGTATACTCCTCTGGGGAGCCAGAGAAAGCTTACAGCAAACAATGACAAAACTGTTACTTCATGATGCCTCTTCATACTTTTTAAGGCTGACTCCTTTCTGAGTTCTCTTAACCTTTAAAGTGAGACAAAATTGAAAAAAAATATAGTTGCCACATGAAAAAAATTAGAAATCAAAGAACAAACCTAAGTATTTTGAAATTATTGTTACACATAAGTGTAGTACACATACCAACTGCATTTCTCCAATGTCAGACTCATATGACAAACTTTAGAGATGAATAACAAAATAGACTATATGTGTATTTATAATATAGTCTGTTGTACAGATGTACAGACAAATACAGTTATCTTGTCTGAGTTCTTTCATTGGAAGTCAAATGGTTAAAAATGCTGAAATTAAAATATAAGCTTTTATGTCCACAAGAATTTTCCTTGTTTTCTATTAGCCTGTGTTATATGAGTCCTATATTTTGGAGCAGATTTCTTTTAGATGTATGACACTTACCAGAAAATCTGGAACTGCTGAATAAAATACATCATTCTGATGGTGACAGATTTCCCATGCTGCTATAACTAATTTCTGCATGTGTGTGCTAGTCATTGGAGTTGACAAATACAGAACTTTTAATGTTGCTATTTAGTTTCTCCTGCAAGGACTGAACAACCCACACTGATGGAAATTCACTGACACTAACATTTTTAATTCAAAAGGAGATGATTGTGCTTTCTATATTCAAAACTGATTATTTTTGAGCCTGTTTGTGGTATGCTCTTCTCCATTTAATAGCGACTTAGTAGCTGACCTAATTTGAATAACTTCTGGAGGCAGAGACAAGTAGTTAAATAAAGGTATCAGGACCTAGCTCTTTAAATTATAGCTAGCCATACAAAAAGTTTCTTTACATTCTTGAAATGCAATAGTCATATTCACTGTCCTGTAATAACACCAACAATAAAGAGGAACAGGAACAGTAAAGATTTATTATATTCACAGATTTCATGAATCAGTGAGAGGATGGACAGGGTCACTCTGCAGAGTAGAAGTAAGGATATTAGCTGGGGTTTCTTAATTTGATTGTGAACCATTGTTATGCTTGTGTGGCCTATTACTTGTAGCGGTTGGTTTTATTCACAGTTTAGATTTTCAACTTAAATTCCAAGTTAAATCAAAGGGATGGTTTTGTAAAAATACTTCCTGTAGTTTGCTTTGCTTAACTTTATAAGATGTTTTTATAGTGCAATGTTAAAAACTTGATTCTTTTCTACCAGTGAAGACCATAAAGTCATCGAGACTCATTGTTATTTTAAAACATGACAAGCTGGCCTTAAGACCTTAGGGATCCTTTCTTCAGAAGTCAAGCTGGTGATGGATAAGAAGCCATCAGAGCTGTGTGTATCTTAACTGCAGGAGTTCAATTAAGAAGCCAAGAGTGTCTCAGGTACACGGGTGCAAATGGAAGTGCTCTCTTTGATAATGTCTCTGTAGTTGCTCAGTGCAGGTAGTTGGCTTCCCCCAAGTCATTTCTGATTGCACAAGGAGGTTAGCACAGAGGAATACCTGAAAGGACTGAGCTCCATCAATGTTCAGTGAGTGCTAGAGAATACCACAATGGGGAAATGTTATCAAAATCCCAGTGCCTGCATAGGGATTTGTCAGGAAATGGTTAGCTGTAAGATCTAGCTTCTATTAGCCACATCCCTGAGAGCTCTGCTGCCTTTCTCCTCCTCAGAGAAACACTGTTTTGCTCCCTATTCTGTGCAAAGAAAGTTTTCTCACCCAGCACTGATTTCTGAATATCTGTTTTGCAGTTGTTTTGCTCCTACATTCCTCTTGCTTTTCATAATACTTGAAAGTGTGATGGAGAATTTCCAATTACTCCCACTCTACCCTACATTTATCAGCTATTTTTAGACATTGAGAGACCAGAATACACAAGAAGTAGTCATCGTTGAAGACATGGCCTTTGTCAATGAACTTTTAAATGTTTCTTCTTCGGTCCCTCCACCCTTGAAAGAATATTCACAAGTTCCTGATGAATATGATGTCAAAGGTTAAATAAGATGAGAAATAGTGCATTAGAGTCATATGAGAATTTTTTCTTAACCTGAAAGCTACTGTAAGGCATCAACTAAAGACAGTTGAGTATATGTAAGTTTCCAGACTAGATGTCTTTTGTATTCTTTCTTCATGCATATTAATGGGAAGGTCTCATCTAGTCAGATCAAAGTTCCTATAGGAAAAATATTCACATTAAAAAATTAATTACTGTGTTTAGCTTAAGTAATTAATTGGCATAATCACGCATGCTTTTATAAATGAAACATTAAAGTCAGCAACTACAGTATTTGGTGATAGTCTTTAGGATAGAACAGAAGTGTATAATTCCCAAGTTAAATTGAATTTTCATTTTATTATGGAATAATTTTGCAAATAGTCTTTCCTCAAAAACATTTAATAAAGAGAGCAGGAGAAACAAACAACTGATATTCATTTGTAATAGATGTTAAAAAGGATTATTTCATAACTAAAAATGCTTTTTTTTCCTAACCCTTAAAATACATTTGAAAGTCCTCAGATACAGAGCAAAAATAGTCTGTGTTTTGACTGTGTTTCTTATCTTAAAATGGAATTAAAATTTCTGGGTACTTACGGAACATTTTAATAATTAAGAGTGGATAATTAAATGCTTATTTTCTAGTACAGTGGCTGAAAAGAACATGAAGTCCCATCACTCATTTGCAGAGAGGCGTTGTGTTCAGGACTGATGATAAATGATGCAATCCTATCAGGGTAAAAAAAAATTTCTTCAAAAGCTATTAAAAACATTGAAACAAAGTAATATCCAGCATAAATGGCAAACTTCAGTGAAGTCTGCTGAGTTCTGTACAGTATTCTATGGTCATCTTTAAGCTTATTATTTTGTAGCAGAGATTTAAGTATTTATTAAATTCAGAGTGAATTTACATCAAAGTTGTCATTAAAATAACCAGCTCTCAGGTCCAAAACCCCATAAAACTTAAACACAGCAAGAGTTATTAGACCCCTCATTCTAATTCCTATAAAGTCATGGCCTTTTGTATTGCAGTTATTACCTTAGTACTCAGCTTTGAGTCCAGGAATATGTTTGATAAAAGTACACCTTGGATTTGGATACTCTATCTCTCCCAGAAAGTTACTGATCCTTTGTTTGAAGAAAACAGTAGTTAGAGCACTTCCTTTTGAGTACTTCGGTGTTTATGCACACAATTTCTTCTGTGTCTCACTTCAGCTTGTGGCTAGTGGCTCTTAATATACTCTTTGTGCTAGCTTTCACATTCAGCATGTCCCATGAATTTCACAATTTTTTTTCACAAGCTGACAACAAGAATGTAACTGAGTTTTAAACTTTCATTGAAATGCCCTTTTCTCAGTTTTCAATTGTTTCCATAGCTCTTTTCTACATACTTTCTATTTTTCAACAATGTTTCAAAAATATTTAGGGTAGAAATATTTTTAGGATACCATTATTGATCTTTCCTGATCTATAAATAAAAGCAGAGTAAAGACAGACTCCTATTCACTATTTTTTAATGCAATTTTTTCTTTCCTTCTATAGCATGAGTAGGACACTCCTGCTGAGTTGCTGGCTTGTTTTGACCCCAAATTTTTTACAGACTCATTGCTCAAGGTGCTCACTTCATTGTTGCATCCTGCATTTCTACCTCCAGTATACGCAGATTTGTATTACTCTGACTGGGAACTAAAAATATTTATGCTTTTTAGTTTATTTTTCATTAGTCCCAAATCACTGATGGTAAAATAGAGTAAATTCAGTAATACAAGACTGAACAGCCCCTCTTTCTGATGCCAAGCCTTTGCTGATCACTCTCTTATGCGTGTTCGTTAGCCAATGCTTAATCCAGTTAAAACACGCTTTATTGATACTGTGCAGTGCTATGTTTTTAATTAGAATATTGAGTGATACTAAGTCAAAAGGCACACAAAAGTTGAAGTGTATTATACCTACATCGTTACCTTTGGCAACCTAACTTAAAATCTCATCAAAGAGCAGAAGTAGATTTGTTTGACAAGGCTTATTTTGCACAGAACTATGTTGACTAGCATTAATTATATTCCTATCTTTTAATAATTTATTAATTGAATCTCTTTTCAGTTTTCCTATTATTTCTCTCGGGAATGATGTTGGGCTGAGCAGCCTGGGAATACAGATGTCACCTGCTTGCTCTTAGTGGAACACCAAGAAAGATGTAGCACTGCTGCTTAATGGAATATCAATGTCATTTTTCATTCTTTCTTTAGGTCCCCTAAATAGGTAGTTTTTCCTAATTTTGACATGCTATATATTCTTTTAGTAGCAGAAGAAAAATTCCATCAGCAAATTGTGAAGTAAAACATTTTATGTAAATAAACTACTGAAAGTCTCGCTATGCCATTGTGCAATGTATTAAAAATGAAAGCAAACAGTGTGAATATAGGAAAAGATGTTGCACAACTGTACTGCAGTGTTACAACAGGATGATGTGTGCTCAAATTAGAAAGAACAATTGAAGAAGTCTGAATATGCATCTGTAATTGTGAAAGGCTGTTATGTTCTTGTTCCCAGAACTGGCTTGTCAGTGAGATATAAAATAGAAATAGGTACAATCAGTTTCCTGTGCATTGAGATCTTTTTCTGGATTACAAAATCCATCTCAAAGTTTTCATTTCTGTTTCAACTTTTTGGAACTGGTGGAGTTATAATATTTGCATTTGTGTTGGATGCTTTTGACTCCCTTCATGCTTGAAGCTTCTGGTTCTGTGTATACTTTAAATTCGTTGTGTTTGGGAAAGCAAGGTATTAAACAAAAGCAGTGCCTATTAAGGGAGTTAATTTCCTTTAATTCCTCAAATAATCTGGGATAAATAGCATTTAAAGTAGATGGCTGCTGCAAGAGAATGTCTAGGAGGAGAACCAGCACTTCATCTGCACAAATCCATCACCTTGTTACACTTTGCACATGTGGAAAGTGCTCAGGAGCGCTTGGCAGGAAGGGCCAGGTAAGTGACTGTACCATGGGCTAGAGCAGATGTACCAGTAGAACAACACTGAATCCTGGGCTGTGTTTGAGGTTTGTCTAAGTCAGGGTTTGGAACATAAGGTGGTCACTGAGTGTCAATTTTTTTAACCTAGAGAGTCCTAGAAATCAGGTATGCCAACAAGGTCATCCATCTCACAAAGCAATTGGATGGCAGAGAGGCATTTAATAGAAAATGGTTTGCTGAGAGCTAGGAGATATGCTTTATCAAATTACACTGCTTAATTTCTGTCAGAGGTGAGAATCCAGGATCCACAGATATGCCAGATTATTGGATGCACTATCCTGAAAATCCTTCATGCTTTTCTACTTAAAACAAAGGATGAAATATTCATTGTCCCACAGAGATAAAAAAAGGAAGGCAACCCTATATTCAGATTGTTGTGGCAGTAAAAGGTATATCAGCATCAACATCTGAATCATAAAATTCCACATAGGCTCTCGTAAAATTTTATCACAGGTTATGGGAATTTCTCAAAAGATTCTGAATTGAAAAATCGGTCTCCCAGTACTGCTGGAGGATACCATACTAGGATTATTGGGAAAAATAACAATTCTTCTATTCTGGAAAATCTTTTTTTTTCCCCCTGTACTTTTTGAGAAGGATTGCATTTTGCAGATCTAAAACATGCACATGATTAAGGTCTCTAAGCAGCTAAGTCTATATTGATCTTGGTTATTTTATTTGTGATATTACTTTATGTGGAACTGATCTTTCAGGTCTTCTGCTTTTTGCATTTATTTCACTGAACTTCCTAACCTGACACCATCCTTTTTCTACCAGACTTGATAATGGTTATTAAGTTTCTATATGTAGACTGTCAACTCAAATTTCCTTGTCTGTTTTTAGATTTCTTTTGCTTCTTCAGGTTCTCAGGGCCTTGTCCAGAAAAGTGTTGTGAATCTCCAAGGATGGAGATTCCATAGCCTCCCGGGGCAACATATGCCAGGGCTTAACTGCTTCTTGTGCATCATTAAAATGAAGCTCAAAATCAAGTCAAAGTTTAACATTTGGAATTTTGGCAATACTTACTTAAAAGAGTCAAAGTCATCTGCAATATTCAGAAAATCTAAGTTGAAACATACCTTCATACCACTGATAAAAGATAACAGAAGTCATGCAACATCCTAATGGAGAATAAATCAGTCATACTTGGAATGAGACACTGTGCTATCTGGTTTTATAAAATTACAAGGATTTGAGTTTTTGCTACTAGTTCACACATATTATATGCACAGTTTTAAAAATATGTTCCATGTTTAGAGAGCTTGACTTGCAATCTCAATATTTCTTTCTCGTAGTTTGAATTTCCCCTCCCCCAACTTGCTTTTATTGTACTTTAACAATATGATTACAAAATAGGTTTCACATTCTGCTTTGTCTTTACATTGTGGTTTACATTTTAAAAAGTGCTTTACTTTATCAGTAAGTACTGAGGTTTATTTAGAATGTATAAAGATGAAAATCAGGGCATAGATCCATTTTTAACCTCAAAGATTCTGCTTTGTAATGACTGTAGCTGGCACAATAAGGGGTGGAAAGGTTTCCAAAACCACAGCAACATAGATCACATCAGCAAAGCTGTGATTCTTTTTCTGCCTGTGTAAATTCAGGACAGTATCTAACCACTGAAAAATTATCATACTAAATAAGCACTTGTGATAAACTACTTTTTACCTCATCAGCAGTTAGCTGAATGTCTTTCAAAGATCTTCCCTTTGCCCAGTGGGATGGCCCTGTGGTGATTCACTTAGAAAACAGGATGTACCAAGATTTTGGTCTGCCACTAGCAATCTGGGGCCCAGAGGAGAAAAGAAAAAGTAAGCCATTGATTTTTCAGCAGTTTTCTTTTAGCAGACCTATAAAAATTCCTTATTAAAACCAAATTTAAAACAAGAGAGTATAGATTTTGGACACTGAAATTTTCTTATGTTTCTCATTTAATTTGAAGGTGTAGGATAATCTTGTTTTTAAGCTTCAGGTAGGCCTGTAGAAATTCTAAGGCAGAAATTCATTGCACGTTACAAAGGGTTCATCAGCTTCATTTAATATAAAAAATTAATAGGGGTGAAATGCAGTAAATTCAATTGTTGCCTATGTGCTGGTCCCATTTATACTGCATAAAGAATCTGTGCTTCTGCACTACTGCAAAGAGATCTTCATCAGTTTAGCTACCAGAAGGCTCTGGGTAGTGGTGACTTTGTGTGGGTTCAGTCAGTGAGGGTCCAATCATGACTTGTCCATGGATGCTATTGGAAGAGCAGCAGAAATGAGGGTACACAGAGAATCCCTATTCCAGCCATCCAGTTCCCTTAGTAGATTTGATTTTGCCCAGAAATAATACTATGGTTGAACTGACATGCAATAGATTTAATTAGGTTATCACTTAAGAAAATACTTGAGTATCTAATTTTCAATATGAGCTTAACTATGAAGGACTAAATAGAATTAGTATCTGAATTATTTGTTATGATTTTACATGTGTCCTTACGCATGATAAATCAGAGCTTAAGCAGTGCATTATGTACTTTCTAAAACTAACACAAAATTCTAAGTTAAGACAAATAATGATGTAAGTAAATTCCAAATATACATGTAATTTTTGCAACCTTATATATTATGCATACCTTCCTAACATAAACCTGGGGAAAATTCGAACAGTGCATTTAAGATTTTATCATTATTTTAATGGAATATTATTTAATAACTTTAGGCCTTACATCAAAATAATTAATCTCATATTCATTACTGCATGGCTTAGTATTTTTTATATGAATGGAAAATTAGTTTAAAGAAACATAATTAAAATTATACTATAATGATTAAAAATAAACTAGGTACTGCAATATTGTACAAAAATATAACTACTTCAAATGAAAACTGCTTTTATGGCTATCTATCTCTGCTTATATATTTTAGGGGAATCAAAAAGAAGTTTGCTTAAATTGTTTAATTTGCTTAAATGACTACATTTCTTTTAGAAAAATTCTTCAAAGCAAGTCTGGCTATTATTTAACAAATATTAATCATGCTTACACAGAGGCCACTTGAGAAAAATTTATAACAAGACACTTGTGACCAGTCATGCCATAGGAAAAGGAGAGAGCCACAGGGCTGAAATGACAGAAAGGTTTGTGTATGCAGTGCTCCTCTGGTAGTTACACTGTAGGAATGTGACATTGATCTGAACTGGGAATTGTTTGAAGTAGCAACTGTCAATCTCTGTAATCAAAGGATGGCCCAAAGTCTAAATCAGCCATTTTGGCATGACCACTCAGTTTATAAAGCCAAATCCACTAAAAAAGTGATCTGTCCTCAAGAGGTGCTTCAAGAGGTCTGCACAGTTTGTGGATAGTGTGCAGTAATTCAGAGCTATAGCTTGGACTCTACGGCAAAAGTACAGCAATGCCTCATTTTAATGACTGTACTTATTACAAGGTGAGACAAATGTGGATTGAGGTGTGAATGAATGTTGCTGTTGATATTATTTAAAATTGGTTGGCGATATTAATCTTTGTGCATTTATTTACTCATTCATGTACACAAGAATCAATATTAATTTTACAGTACATATATGCATGTAGATTTGACTTCAGGGATCTCAAGAGAGATCACTTTTAATTGAGAAAAATGTGTAGCACATTTCTGGTCTTTTCTCAGGATCATGGTTATCTTTTCTAATTCTGTTTTTCTTTAAAATTATTCAGAGTGTTTGTTCAGCTGTGCAAGGGGAAAATGGTAAACAAATATAAAATGTGTGTGTGAAACTGAAAAATTAAAAAATCATAATTCTATCCAAGACTTACTAAAGCTGAATCTATTGTTTTGAAGTATTTTTAAGTGAGCACATGTATAACTACTGATACAAGCAACTTGAATCTTCAGCAATTATTTCCATTCCTTCCCAGGTACAAACACACTTGGAAAATCAGTCTAGATACCACATCCAGCAGAGCCAGAGGCACCAGGTGAAGCAGTACCTGACCCTTGATACCAAGCTGTCCAGCCAGACACTCTCCCTGTCCCACTCTCACACAATCCAGCCGGTGGGAGTGAGCTCCATTCTCCGGAACGCACACATGCCTCCAGTGAGCAGCCCTGGCGCTCCAGAAAGCCCTGTCACCAAGCTGCTGGCCCTTGGAGGCGAACACCAAAATGCGGTAGGGCAGAGCTGGGTCGAGGAAAGGGGAGCTGGGCTTTGTCTACTTATACAAAAATGTTACATGACCCACCTTGCACTACAAGTGGGCAAAAGATGACTTTTTTAACTTTCAAGGGGCCTTTGGTTATGGCACTTGCTTTCTGTATCCTTTTGAATTATGTGGGTTATTCCCTTGCGTGTCTGTGAGTAGCTTACTGCAGGATCAAGCTTTTAGACTGTTGCCAGATAAAATGTACCATTGCTTCTTTTTATACATGCATCATATGTTGCTGTACATTTTCTGAATATGCAGTTTGCAAAGAAAAAACATCCTTTTCTCAGATGGGAGTTGTTTCTGTCTAAAGGTATTAATCTAGCTGCATAAAAAAGTTAAATACTGATTACCTTAAATATATTACTGAAAAAAATCAATCACTCATTTTTAGTTAGCTGTTATATTTTTATATGGGTTATCTCGAGTAAATTGGCAAAGATATGCCAACTTTAGTGCCACCATGGATTTTAATAAAGGTGCAGCTATAATACAATATCAGATTCTTAGCCAGTGTGAGATGTAGGTCATTATGGCTTTTAATACTTCAGTGGATTTCAAAAGGGACTGTTTATTAGGTAAAAGGGGAATTCCTACAAAATGAGAAATGGAGATGCTGTATCATGTCTTTGACTTTAATAGAACAGAAGAATCTTACAAATACACCATGACTCATTTGAGCATTTGGGTGTTATGTAGCTAAGCATGAGGGGGCCCATAAAGCTTCTTGGAGAGTTCATCTGGTGCCTCTCCATTCCTTTGGCATTGACAACTGACATTTTAAGTCAGGTTTATGGATTACTGGAGCTACTTTAAAATGTTATTTTAAATGGCCTTTGTGGACACCTGTGTGACCACCTCCATGTTGGCAAAGTGCAGTGTTCTGGAACTGTTCTCAGGCATTTTGGGTCTGATCTGCCCTTGTGTCACCCTCTGTCCTGGTGAGCAAGAGGGCATCTGGTGAAGACTGGGAGGGTGATAGCGGGCACTGGCAAGATCCTGGCAACTTTGCAATGATTTGGATAATCTCATCTCAGACTCAGGGGGATGACTCACAGTGTAATTTCTTAATGTGGGTGTGCCCTGCAGTTGAGAGTAGGCTATAGTTATATTAGTAAAGAACATAGAGCAACATCCAGGTTGGTGCAGTAAACTGCACTTCTTCATGTTGTTTAACTGCCAGCATTTCTTGGTATCATTTTGGCCCTGAAGGTATTTCCCTAGATAAGTCTGGACACATTTCCTGGCACAGTACTTTGGTTTTAGAGAGGGAGAGGAAGGCATGTATGAGCTGTGTTGGGCTTTGTGGCCTAAAAGTCTGTGTTGAAAGGTCCCACTTCTGTGTGATACTTTTGTTGCACAGAACCACTTACAATTCCTTCAGCTCCCAAGAGCTGCAGATAGTAGAATTAAAAGTGACATGCTTGTCATGGGGATCTCTCCCAAAATTATATTGTGAATAGAACCAGATCATAACTATCATTGAAAACTCACGTTGTACTTTGTCCAAATCTATATGTATCTATAGGCCTTGAAAGTATTCATTCTTTCATCCCAAGTAATTACTGAGCTATTCCCTCTGCCTCAATAGTTTTTGGCTCAGATTAGATCAAAAGTGAGACCAGAAGGCTGTCTGGAAAAATATCCCATGTACTGTTAAACAAAAAAACCTCTAACTGCAGAAGAGGGCAGCATGTAGCACCAAACCTCTAGTGTCTCATACAATTGCAGAGCCACAGGTTCCTTCCAGTCTTCCTGCAGCAGTGCAGCAATGCACTATGGATATGACACATTTGATCAAGATGACAGGTCACAGTTACAGCTTAACAATGCATTCCTGACACCTGCTTGTGGTGCTGCAATAAGGGGTTAAAATAGGACCATGGGCTGGTGTTTTAGAGAAAGATGTATCTTGCTCTTATCTAAACCACAACTGTTTTCACAAGAGGTAAAAAAAAAAATGTGAATATTGTATAGAAGTGTTGGAATTGTCTGAATTTTAAGATATAAATTTCTGAAATTCAGTTTCATTGCTGTTATAGATATTCAATATTAATTCCTCTGTATTTTAAAAATAACTTTTTTTCCATTATTATTTGTAGTGATTTGTCTTAAAATATTATTTTATCAGATGGAAGAAGTTATTGAAGACATAATCAATATGGAATCAAATTTTAATGATGAAGTGATAGGTTGTTCTGAAACTCCTTTACTAATGCAAAGAACTGTAAGTATTTTGTTGAATTTCATCTTGCTTTTTATACTAGAAAACTTCTTTGAATGATTCAAGCATATCACAGTTCAGAGACTAAGGAATAGTATCAGTGGACTGTTCTCCTTTCTCTTCAGCTGATTGCCTTTTTGTCAATAATATTACAGAAAAGGACACCAGTGTGGTGAGACACAGCTGTTTTATGTGGTCTGAATAGCATTTGGGGTTCTAGCCCAGCAAAATGTCTGGTGCATAACCCATTGGAGTTACTAATTTCTGTGCAGTGCTAAAAATAACAAGGATAAAAAGTCTCTGGACCCTAGAAATCCTTTTAAAACCTTGCTTAAAGATCCATCAACCTCAACTAAAAAAAAAAAGTCAAAACTTCCCCATGTAGTAGTTCTCCAGTGTCTTATCCTGAAGCGAGGCTCTAGTTCTGGGTTTTCATATGGACAAGTTGAGTTTAGTTGAATAATTTCAAGGACAGATAAGAGGAATGTGACTTCTTCACAAGGATTACCGTAATAAACTTCGATTTTGTGATGTCTCTTTGTGAATAAATGTGAGAGGACTAAAAAAGACTATTTACGTTTCCATATATATTACATTTTGAAGAGGAAGGATGGAGCACTTCTGGACGCAACAACACATAAAGTGTAATTTATGAAAGAAATACATATCAATAACTGTAATGCACTTTGCAGAAGGGTGCATGTTGTCCTCTCTACCCTAACTTATGTCCAGAACTGTTTGTCCTCAGGGATTCAAACTGTAAGCCGATAGAGGGGAACTTCACCCTGATGAAGGCAGAAGGATTTCCGCAGGCTTTGACACTCTACCAAGCTCATTTCAGAACAGTCAGGTGCTTGCTCTTTATCGCCGCCTGGAGGAACATCTTTTTCTGACTTACAGAACTTCACTGGCTCCAAAAATACCTTAGGAGACAAGTTCTTGATTCTTCTATGCTGCCCACTATAGAGTCCAGCATTAATGCCAATTATCATTTCAGTGAACACCTGATACAGTTGTAGTTGACATTTGCATGCCAGCTACAGAATTAATGCAGCTGGACTGAATTACACATATCTCACTCAGTACAGAACACAGCAAAGAAATGGTCCCTGGGGAGTGAATTAATATTTTGGCTCAAATTAACGTGAGGCAGGGGAGGATAATTTCAGGTATGAAAGTGTGGTATGGTGATGAGAGGCATGAATTCTGGGTTGTGGGTTGAAGCTATACTCCCTTAAAACCTTTTAAAACTGGATGATGTTAATCTATGCTAATTCCAGGTTCATTAGCCTCTATCTTCAGCCTTGAAGGACATTTGTCTCTAAAATTTATTGAATACCCTACTCTTGATGAGGAAGGAAATATGCAAAGTCTTTTAGACCTTGATGGTACTTTACGTGCAAAGATTTGGGACTCTTGGAGTGCCTCTGGGACAAGCAATAATATTTGGATTTTCATTTGTGCTCAGGAAATCAGCAGGCTGCTAGGTAAGCCAGGCAGTAGCACGCATTTCCAAATCTCTCCGTTCAGTACTGTGGCAAAATAAAGGCTGCCTTCAGCAAGGCATGCAAACTGCATCTGTGTGAGGAAATTGAGTGGAGATTGTCTCTGCTTCTTCTGTCTTCTCTTTTAGCATTGTGTACTTTAAAAATATACAAAAGAATTAGGTATATGGAGATGATCTCAGGTATTTAGCTCATACTACTTGGTTTTATGCCATCTTTCAGGCAATATCCTAGATCTCCCAGAAAAATTTTGGTCATAAGCTGAGCAATAGGGAAAGATAGAGGCACAGGTAGAAAATAATTTTTCTATCCAGTTTTGCATTATCACATTAAACATAATGAAATTTCCTTATCTGAGCTAAACATATATGTATTACAAGAGTGTTGGACTAGGAGACATGATCAAGAATGAGCGAACATCTAATTAGAGAAGATGTGCTGAGTCTGTGCTGTACTTCAGCAAGGGGCCATAGTAGCTCTGACACCTGCGCAAGGTGCCTTGCTGTAGTGGCTGACACAAACATAGAGCAAGTGAGATTACAGGTGAGACTGAGTTGCCTGTGTATCTGGCTGATATTGCGTTGGTTTTCTCTTCAAAATCTCCAGCATAATGGCTAAGAATTTCTGGAATTTCTTCTTAGGCTTTCCTTACTTGAGATTGTCTTGATTTTGCAAACTGTGCAGAGTAGTGTCTGAAATTCTGAAATGGACCAACTTGGTTTTCAGAGTGTGGCAAGAGGCTCAGGTGTTTTTTCAGCAAAAAAAATCAAATTCATGGTGCCATATTCCTGTCTCAGTGTTCTCAGTGGATAGTGGCTGAGTAATCTCCACTTTTTACAGTGCAACCTGTTGTTTGTTGCAGTGAGCTAATGTTTGCTTCAGTTAAATGCACCCATGTACCATTTTAATGGCACATTAAATGAAGACATTGAATTCTGTGAGACCACTCATGTGAATAATTGCTCAAAGGCTCATTGTCTGACCCTGAATTAATGAATTACAGTTATGTATTAGTAGAATCAGAGAAGTGAAAATAAGAACATTCCTCCATCTCTCATTAAAATAATTACAGCTTCTGAGGAGTGGATTATCTGGATTTTATTGTGTTTGGATCCAAATTTATAATTTCATGAAACTTTCTGGTTTTGAATGGTCACTTAAGAATTGTTCAAACTAGGGAATTTCTGGCTGTGTTTCTGTTGCTCTTCAGAGTACCCTAATGGCAGAAACCTACCTTTTGTAGCAGTTTTTTAGAAGTTCAGTTAAAATGTATGACAAGGTCCTCCCTGCATACAAGAGGTCTTGATTCTCCTAATGGAATTTCTAAATCAAATTATATCTTTGGTCATACAGCAGAACTGATATAGAATAATAACTACCATTTAATGACAACTGTTTGTTCATTATGGAGAAGGTAAGATTTAATAAAAAGAAGACCCTTGAAGATGGCACCAATTTAAAGTAATTTTTCCTTGTTGTAATAATTTAGTTTTATGAAATTTTTATTAAAAGACAGCAGAGTATTTATTTATTATAACAAAATATTTTTTCTCTAAGTATCATATTAGGAGCAACGGGTTTGTCCCTTACCATATAGGAATCATTGAAAAAAATGAAACAAATATTATATGAGTTTTAGAAGTTAGCTACTGTCATGTAAGTCAGATATGGTGACAAACATTTGAAAAGTAAATATTTTTCATTTCTATCATAAGTTCATTCTCATTCAAAATCCTCACAGTCTATTTAACATTCTGTAGTGAATTTAAAGTATATTAATACTTCCAAATGTTCAGAACAGAGGAAGTGTAGATGTTTAGGTCTGTTAATACAAAGTGTATATTACATCACCATTAATATTTTAGGGCAGGTAGTAAAAAGCTCTGCTCTACATTGCTTTTAATATCAGCAAAGAGAGAAATCTAAGAAACATATTAAAGCAGATGTGGAGAGCATTAATCACAGTGAAGAAAGAGAAAAAACAGGAAATAACAGGATCTCCATTCTTTTCAGGGTGTGATTTAACAGCGTGTGATCTTATGAATCACTTATTTGTACTAAATATTGTTTTGATAATATACATATACAGCCCTAGGACTCACCAGTAAACCCAGTAATCTAGCAATTACAATGGAGATCTGTATGAAAGCAGTTGGCAATTTACCAGTACTTTCATTCAGAAATAACTGTTGCAGTCCAAATAATCACTGTACAACTGGGATAATGCTCTCTACTTGACATGCAGTCCACTAAAACTTATGTCCAAAGCATTAGGAGATTGACTGGCCTAGAACGAGAATGAAGTGAGAGGAAGTTAATGTTCTGCAATGACACAAGCCTCTCTTGCACAGACCTGGGTAGGAAAAATAATATAATCCTGGGAACATTTTCAAGGATTCTAAGTTGTCTTTTTTTCTGGTGCACAAGAAAACTGAGCTTTCAGTACTGTTTTTGAAGAAGCCTGGGGAGAGAGGCTCTTTAACAGTTAGATGGCTGGCAATGAGAACTAAGAAGTAGCTGCAGAGCAATGCTGCAGGCGGAGCACTACCATGAAATTGGATTTCAAAAAGTCACCAGGAGAGGCCCAGCTGCTGGTATGTGCAATCAGTTCAGTTCCATGTTGCTGGAGTAGTCAATACTGAATGACTAAACTAAATGGAGCAGTTCCTTTCAGTTTGCTTGGAAGAAAATTGAAAGCTTCTTCATAGGAAACCTTTCCATGAATTTTTTTTCCATGTCCAGTACTAAATAGAGGCAAGAAAAAAATATTTCCAAGTTGATGTAGGAAGAAATTCTTTACTGTGAGTGTGGTGAGACGCTGGAATAGGTTGTTCTGGGAAGTTGTGCATGCCCCAGCCCCGGCAGTGTTTAAGGCCAGGCTGATTAAGGCCTTGAGCAACTTGGTTTGGTGGTAGGTGTCTCTGCCCATGGCAGGGAGGGTTGGGACTAGATGGTCTTTAAGGTCCATACCAACCCATTAACATTCTATGATTTATTTGTAATATTTAAGAAATGTTTTCTTTAACTATCCCCTTGAATGAAATGTTGAGAAAATAATAATTAAATCACTACCAGAGAAGGGAGGCCAAAGCACCTGGGCATGCTGGAAGTCAGAGGTTGTGCCAGCTGTGAGTTGGGGAAGCAGCTGGGCAGGGAAAAGGTGGCAATACTCTGTAAAGGGGGTGCCTTGCAATGGGTCACGTCTTCAGGGATCTTCTGAGGCTTCACTGCTTCACTTTCTTGACTTCATTTCAAATACTCATAGTTCACTATTTACCAAAGTTGGGAGCTACTGTGTTTCCAGTCTGCTTGGGAGTCAAGTCAGTGGGATTGCTTCACTTCTGCCACTCTGGCAGGAAAAGAGCTTGTGGGGAAAATCTTTAGTTGCTGCATGGCTTGCTTGTATTTGTTTTGCTCCATTGGCATTTGGAAAAAATGTTGTGCTGTACAGGTATGGAGTAGAAGTTAGATTGGGACAGGACAGAAAGAAGTTTTCTTCTTTAATTTTTATTATTCTATTAACTACAGCTGCTATAAAGTTCTGATTAAATCTGTTAACTCTGCATCTGATTTTTAGGGAGACACTATTTATTAGTAAAAGCATGACTCACTCTGTCTGCAAAATCTCATTGCTATTACAAGGTCTTTGAGGTCACAGTTTCTCATCATGACATTAATAATTTGTATTTGTATTAATTATTTGTTAAATATTGATGGTGACCATCTGGATGGATTGCAAAAGCTGCTGTCTGTCCCATTCTCAGAAATCATACAGAAGGAAGAAATTCAAGTAGGTATGCTCCAAAGTATTTAGTTCAATAAGAGCTGCAACTATTCAGACATGAAGTAAACCCAGCTTTCTCTTAGAGGTGCATGTAGCGCTGCTGATCTAGGCAGCCCCCTGCTGCATAAACATGAGTATTTTTTATTTAGTGAATACTGATGTAATTTGGCAACCCTTTTAAGTTGATAAAATCTGCTAAAGTTCAAAACCATTTTAGAGAAAGGGCCAGAGTAAACATTAACAACCTCATTTGCTTAGGTTGGCTAACTTGAAAAGGCTGCATAACATCAATGAAAATGCTTTGTCAATCACATTCTACACTAGATTAGTCTTAAAGTCCAAGGAAGAATCAAAGTTCACTTAAGTATATAAACTTCTGTCTAGCACTCTCTGGTATCATTTACAAGTTTAACAAAAAAGAAAAATGAAGGAGAAGGAACAGTCAGTAGCCATTGAAGAAATAATAGACGCCTCAAAAATAAAACTGGTGAGCAAATATTTTCTTTGTCTTCCTTCAATACTATAAAAGTGTTAGGTAGGAAATTGTGTCTTTCACTTGTTTCAGTTGCAAAAAAAACTAACTCTGAAAAGCACAAATTCAGAACTCCTCAGGCCTGTTTCCTGCAGCTGGAAGTGTCTTTTGTTATCACTGCCACTGCTGTTTTGAATGTCATACGAATGTCAGATGAAGGTTTGCTTTTGGTATTTCTCACAATTTAGTGGTTTGAGGTGGAAATGGGCAGTGTACATACAGCCCTCTTGCCTGCACAATTTACCTCATGCTGTAGAAAAGGTCTTCCTGGAACAGAGCATTCATTACTTTGGGTCAGGAGAAGAACTGTGGTCTACTTTTACATAGCTGCAGCATTCAAAAGCTGTGCAAAATGACCAAAAAGTTCAGCTCTGTCTCTAGTATGCTAACAGATCAATATCTACTAATCCTTTTCTATTTTGGGGATAGAACTCTCTGGCTAAAGGGAGACAAAAGACTCAACCTTCATGTAACTGTAGTAAAGTTTCCATAACTCTGAATAGAAAATTTATTTTTCCTTTCTGGTTTTCTCTTTCTAAAAGGTAAATAGACAGAAATTAAAGTATTATTCAGAAATATACAGTTTGTATGCAAATACCTTTTACAGACATGGTCTTTATCTCAAACCTTAACATTTATTTAACAGTAATAGTAAGAGAAAAGGATAGTTAAAATGAGTTTCTAATTCTCCCAATATTCATTTATTATTAATTCTAAGCTCCTCTGCAGCAGGATCTGCCAGCAAATTCCTGCTGTTTGGGGCCAACAAGAAGATTCTGTTTTATCCCAAAGCCTCTGCCGCATCTTGTGTTGTCTGTATACAGCAATGCAAGACACTCAGAATGTGGCAGGCCATAAAGAAGATTATAGTAAGCTCATGCAGCATGGTTATGATGCCTTCTGGAGAGAAAATTTACAAATTTCTGACAGTGGCTTTTACATAGGTTGAATAAAAAACTTGTGAGCTCAGAGGCAGCAACAGTGGCCACTTTGTTCTGCAGGCGCAGTCAAGTTTTTTACTGCAAGACAAAACTAGCTTGTGGAAAACAAAGAATTTCTTGAAGTCCATTTTGATAAATAAACTTCTGAAAGTAGAACTGATTGTCTTAGCAGTTAATTTTCCATCAGCCTAGGCTTTCAGTGATCTTTAATATATATGTAAAGTAGTTTATGAAGTAGCTGACTATTTACACTTCATTTTAATTTATATTTATACATATTTATATTTACACTAGAAATACGCATTAGTGTGTTTATCTGAAATCAAGCACTGCAGAAAGGTTTTCAACCAAAAAGAAGTTCTGCATAGTGCACCTATATGAACACACTAGAACACAGAAACTTTACTGCAATATGATCAGAGACTTAGGTGTTAGATGACATCTCAGAGGACATAATATAAAGCATATAATACATAGAGTATAATGATATAAATAAATGTGTTTTTCACTTCTCCCCCAGCCTCAATTTCTTCACTTGTTTTTTGTACTGACATTTGGTCATTGCTTTTAGAGGGACAATTTGAATGATTTGTTATATGTATTTACATGCCATATCCAACAAAATTAAAGTAAGGAGGAAGCAGGAATTAGTACATTGGTTGGTGTTACTTGTGAAACAACAGTAAAACAGCTAAAAGATCTGTCATTTAATTGTCATCTTTGGTTTTCAGAACCTGGGGTTTAGTGGGCAGTACTCTCATGACTTGATTTCCAGCTGCAAATTGGATAATGACGTTATCAGCGCATCACTTCTCTTCTGGACTGTCTGTTAATTTTGTGACCAGAAAAGACAAAAAGAGCTAAAACCATACAATTCAAAGGTGGAAATTGGAAAGAGCAAATATGTCTTGTAAAGGGTTGATTCTCCAGAAAATTCATTTTCTTGGTCATATTTGATTAGACATTTATCTAGACAATGGACTGCTATGTATATGATCAGGGCAGAAATGTACTATGACTGGAATATGAAGAGAGTTCATTTTTCTCTGATGAATAATGAACCATCTTGATGATCATTACTGGAAGATAAAAAATGAACCAGTTTTCATGCATAATATATAATATCTGATATAATATATCTGAACATTAGGTCCCTGGTTGAGGATTGTGTAATTATGAAACATGTTAAAGATAAATATAGAAGGAAATACAATTTGTTCAGATGAAAACAAATCTGAGAAGGATAGTATTTTCTGCTAGTCTCTTTACATAATAAAAAGAGAAACTGAAACATTTTTCAATCATTATTGCTAAGACCATATGTACTCAAATATAAGTATTCTGTACTGCAATTACAAAAGGACCAAAAAAATGTAGCTGTAATGGGATCTTCTAGATTCTAAAAACAGTATACTACAACTTCTTTGGCAATCAATAGTGCAAACACATCCTTACAAATAAAAAGAATAATGCAACTTATGTTCAACTTTCTTCCAGCAGCACAGCAATTGAAAAAGAAAGCCGAATCCTGGTCTTTCAAACACAGCACTTGTATTGAAAAGATTATGCATCCTGTCTGCAATAAATTTGAAAAGATGAAAAGTCACAGTTTATTAAAACACACATTTAAGATGCAAGAGCTGCCCCAGTTTTCCCCCTGCCAAAACCTGCAAACACCCATTACACCAAGTGTTATTATTTAGAAAACAAATTTGTTAATATGTGTTAATACACATTTATCAATCAACTTATTATTTGACCGAATTCAGTGCACATTTTGATGTCAATCTGTGAACTTGAAAGATTGAAAAAAGTTTTGTTTACCTGTCATGAATAAATTGTAAGGGCATGACAACCAATTAACTGTGTTTTGATGTTTGGAACCCCAGTAACACAAACACAATCTTTTACAAGATATGTAAAATGAACTGTAGACACAAATCCATATTGGGATTTTTTTATTTGGGATGCATATATGGGATAATAATGTAAACATTTTGCAAAGTTCCCATTCTTATTTTTTTCTCTTTTTTTCTTTAATTAAAATGAATAAGCAAGAAACACTTTGAAATAGATGGGTGCTTACATTTTTTGTGGCTAAGAAGGAGAAGTAGCCTCATTTTACAAAACTGCTCTTTGAAGTGTTGTTATCAATTAAGCTTGTGAAAATGTGATTTAAGTTTAATATTTAGGAGTGGGAAATGATAAAATACTGCACTAATCTTTTTTTTTTTAGATGCAGTCTCAGCAAGTACCAATTTTTACCAGGAACCAAAACAAATTTTCACTTGCAGATACAGTACTCAGCCTTTCAGTTTAAGCAGCTGCACAGTCTCTCTCTTCTTGTGACAAGTCAAGCCGCATGTGTTGTGGCTCCCTGTTAAGTTTGCCGAGTCTGCAGGTGCGGTACAGGCGATCTGACCTGGTGTAATAGGGTCAACAATGCTCAGAGTGGTCTGTAGGGCACAGCAGCTGCTGTGGAAACATGCCATACATCGTTACTGCAGGAAACAGGCACACTTGGTGAGTTGTTTGTCTGCAGTTATTAACCCTGGAAAAAAGGGTAGCAAAGGAAGTTTCTGCTAGCAGGGCTATTCCTTCAACTTGCTTCCCACTTGCCTCTTTCCATGAGCACTTCTGTCCAGGCAGAATGAATATGCGTGGTGCTGACCTCTGTCTTCTCTGTGGACATCTTGCCCTTCCTAATCACACTTGGGCTTGTGAGTGTGGCTGTAAGGAAGAAAACCCCTGGGAGAAATGGCAGCTGGATAACAGGACAGTCTACCCTGTTGTCTGTTTACAGGTTCCCCAAGGGAATGCAGACTCTCTGATGAGCTGTTCTGACCTGTCAGGACACTCTGGATACCTTTCATGATGAGCTCTTGATATCCTTGGGTTTAGCCATTTTAGACAACTAGAACATGTCAGGTGCCTGCTCTTTAGAGATATACATACCCTCCATCATCCTTGATAGTGGCCTCCTTTGGGTGTATGGAGATCTGTTTCCTACTGGAATTAATCTTTTTTAGCTATTCCTGCTATATCCAAGGTTTGCTGGTGAGAACTGTGTATGAACACATTTTAATAAAATGCAGTACATGTTCTTTAGAAAGTAACTGACAGAATTCCTTTCAGGCTAAGGAGCAAGCTAGAGAGACAATAAAGGTTTTTATTTAAAATAAGAAGATATTAATGAAGTGCACCAATAACCAATCCTTGATCTCAGTTTACTTATATTTTCGTTAGTGATCTTGGTACAAAAAATACATTTATGCTGATGAAATTTATGGAGGTAGCAAAAGTAAAAAAGTACTGCCAATACAAAGAAGGATGAGGACAGTGTGGAGGAAGAATTATGTGACTGTGATGACAGAATGGTCTAAATGGAAGGAATGTAATAGTACTGAGTGGAAGGTCATTCATTTAAATACTAATAACAGGAATGTCTTCAGTAAGCTGAGAGCTCATTAACTGGAGATGACAGAAAAAGATCTGGTTACATTAGTTGTTCAGTGGATAACTATAAGCCATCAAAATGATGGGACTGCATAAAGGAGATAAATATGATCTTAGTATCCATCATGAGACTGTTTTCCAAGAGACATGAGGAAATATCCAGTGTGGGATTCACTGGGCACAAAACTCCTTGAATCCTATAGTCAAGAAAAGGGTGTCCACCCTTCAGAAAAACTAATTCAAAGCAGGAAAGAGAGGCTCTTGTTAGAACATGTCACTACATGGGAAGTCTATCTAAAGAATCATGGCTTGTCCAATTTAGCAAAGCACAGTCTTACGGGAGTCATGTTCACTCCCAATAGTCACCAGGGATCTTAAACAATGACAAATGCATTAAAGAGACACAAATCAAAATAAAATTTGTCTACAAATGAAAACATAATATAATATAAGCTTTTTGACAACAATTTGCAATCATTCAGCATTTTTTACATACTCCAAATAAAAATATTGGGAATATGAAACCTAATTGATTTTTGACAGAGTATTATTGGCTCATGAACTAGATTATGTAATATGTTAAATGACCTCAATGTTCAGGAAATGTTTTCTAGTCCAGACTGGGCTTTACCATTTTCAGCAGAATTCTTAAATTAAGAAAATTCTAGCTGAATTTGGAAAAGGGTTGGGCTGTTATTTTCTAGCTGTGCAACACTGATTGTGATACAACTGTGATCCTTACAGACTTGAATGTTACTATAAGGCAAACACATCATGCAAAGATTAGCCAAAATGGAAAAAAAATACTTAAATAATATGTGATCATGCAAGTGAATACTATTGTGACATAGACCTGTTTCAGGACTACAAGTGAATAAGCACAGACAATCTATATTTATACATTTTTATGTCTGCATTCAGAATCCTTCTTTTGGAAGATATGGAAATGTTATTGGTTTAAGTCTTCCTTAGAATTACATGATATTTGCCAACAGCTATCATGCTATAAGATTTGGAATACCACATAATTTCCTTTGATAAGGCAATGCCTTTCATGTAATGTTTTCCTTTATAAAACCCCTCAAACTTGGTATTAGAGAGTGCAAATTGTGATCAAAGCTGTCCATTGCTAGTCATCCATGCTGTTAATAAACCCTTAGTATTTGCTACACAATCCTGCCTGCACAGCAGTTCAGACCCAAGTTATTGAACATAACAATCTTCTCTTGATGAGACCTCCACAGCACTTCCCTTGGACACTGTCAGCAAGCACAAGGTCACAGGCGCCTGTGAGGTGTATTCACTCAGGTAGTCCAGCTGAAGATGGCTTTTATAATTGGTCTAAGCTTCAAAGTTGAGTATCTTTTAGGACTGAGCCCCATGAATGGAAATTCTCATGTTCCAGTCTTTGCACACAGGCATTGAAGATCCCATGACACTTTATACAAAAGGAAGAATGTTAACCCCAATGTCCTTGCCAAATGCTAACTTCGTTAATTACAGTCTTCTTTCTTTAATGCTCCTTGCAGTTTTAATTAGAAATTGTATTATTCTCTTCCTGTACTACATTGTCACTGGTTATTCCCAGTTAACCATTTGTTGTGCTCAAGGTTGTTGATCTTTTGTCCAAAGCTGGCTGAATTTCAGAACTGGGAAAGATAGTGTATTATATTCTGCTGTTTTTAATATTTACATTCTCATTCCTTATGAGACACTTGCATCTAAATTCCTAGATACATATACATAAATATAAGTATCATGAATGCAAGGTTTGGAAATTATGTGACTTACAAGGATTTCTCAGAACAACAAAGGTGCGAACCAATATGACACCTGCAAGATAAATGATTTGCTGGTACCAAGGAATTTTCATACCCAAATGTCTGTGTTTCCACATCTAAACCGAAAACAAGAACATGCTTTTGATATGGTGGAATCAGCTGGATTTTTAAAGCATTTCGGGATTCATCAGGTTTCACAGTGCTACAGAATTTTAAGATCATCATTGTACACATATTGTATAATTGTGCCATTTTAAATGATTTGTACTTTTAGTAACATTTTGTTGAATTTTATGAAATTATGTGTATATATATATATATAAATATATATATATATATATGTATGTATCTTTTGATGTAGGCCTGGAAGCTATTTATAACCTCAGTACTGAAAAAACTTTCCCTGCTTAAATGACACAATAAGCAATAAATTCTGTTACGATGTATGAAGTTTTGGTATACATCCAAACAGCCAGATGTATTTTGACTTACAATTTCTATAATATATTGTGCTATATATTTTGATTTTATAATTTGAAAATTAGTTGTTTACAGATGTCTACATTTCTAAAAGAACTTCCTGTTTTGTCAGACAAAAAGTATGTTTCCTCAGGTTGTATAAAAATCAGCCAATTTCTACTATAAGATTGCTCCCAGTATCATTTGCAAATAAATTCCTTGGAATTTTCTGTGTTTGATATCAATGCAGAGCAAATTCGAGTAGAGAGTTTCAACAAAATACTTTGACATATTATTTGACTATTTTATAAAAGTCTCTGGTAATCAGAAAAATCATTAATTTTAAAGGAAATCTTTCTTATGTGATTTTTAAAATAAGAGTTTATTTGGGAATTTTCACGTTAGGAGCTCAGTGAGGTTTCCTCAGAAGGTACACATGGGAGGCCTGCAACATTCACCCCAAAATTCCTTCAGACTCAAGAATAAGAGACAGAGATCATTCAGTTCATTTGGACACATTCAAGTTGTCCAAAACAAATCACATTAGTCACTCTCCATTTCTTCTCCTCATCCTGAATCCTGACACTGAGAATTCTTCCTTGCACCCTAATTCATAGTAGATATTTTGTGCTAACTGTGAATGAAGACAGTGTGCCAAAGGACACCAGTGACGGTATCCACAAAGCCACTTATCTGTCATAGTGGCCATTACAATAGAACTGAGATTTCTACTAAATTCACAGAAGAATTTCTACTAAATTCACAGTTGATAGTGCAATTGGCACTAACTTTCCATAACATTTCCTGTCACCTTGGTTAAGATGACAGGCCTGTAGTTCTTCCATCCTCCTCTTGTTCCACCTTGTAGATGGGCATGGCATTTGCTCCAGTAGCTGCAACCTCCTCAGTTAGTCAGGACTTCTGGTAAATGACTAAAAATGGCTCTGTGAGCTCTTGTGCCAGCTCCCCCAGGGCACTCAGGTGTATTCTGTCCAGCCTCATGAACCTGTGTGTGTCTAAGTGGTATAGCAGGTCACTGACCATTTCCCTTGGATTGTGATGTCTTCATTCTGCTCTGTCTCCCAGGTCAGGTGGCTGGGTACCCAAGGAACCAGTAGTATTAAAGACTGAAGCAAAGAAGGCATTGAGTACTTTAGCCTTTTCCTCATCCTTTGTCACTGTGTTTTCTTCAGCATCCAATACAAATATGGAGATTCTCCTTAACCCTCTTTTTGTTGCTGATTTGTTTATAGAAATATTTATACTTGTCTTTTAGAGCAGTGGCCAGATTAAATTCTAATTAGGTTTTGGACCTTCTAATTTTCTTCCTGCATAACCTCCCAACATTGTTGCTGTCTTCCTGTGTTGCCTGTATTTACCTCCATTATGCTTTTTTCCCCCTCAGTTCCAGCCAAAGCTCTCTGTTCAGCCAGTCTTCCTCACTGGCTCATCTTTTTGCACATGAACATTTCTTGCTCCTGCATCTTCATGGTTCAGCGTTCCTGGACTCCTTTCCCCTTCAGAACTGCCTCCCAAGGGAGTCTTTCAACAGTCTCCTAAACAGGCCAAAATCTGCCCTCTGAAAATCCAAGTCTTGGTGACCCCTCTCCTCACATCCCCAAGAATCAGAAACTTTAATTATTCATGATAGCGATGCCCAAGGTGGCCTCCAACGGTCACGTCTCTGCACTGCTTGTCTGTTCACAAACAGCAGATCCATTGGTCACCTTCCCTAGTTGGTTTTCTCACCAGCTGTCAGGAAGTTAGCTGTCACACCCAGGGATCTTCTGCACTGTTTCCTCTAGGCTGTTGTACTTCCAGACATCTGGTAAGTTGAAGTTCCCCTCAGGAACAAGGGCCAGCAATGCAAGACTTCTCTCAGCTGCTAATAGAATACTTCATTTGCCCCTTCATCCTGGTTGGGTGGTCTATAAAAAAGTCCAACTAGGAAAACTGCCTTGATGGCCTTCTCTCTGATTCTTACCCATAAACATTCAACCTTATAGTCGCATCATTAAGCTCTAGACAATCAAAACACTCCCTAAAATGCAGAACTGCCCCACTGTCTCTTCTTCCCTGCCCATCCCTTTGGGAGTAACACTTATGTACCCCCTAACTGAGAGTGAGTTGATAGGATTCTAGTTATCAGTAGCTGGATGACTTAGGTTTGGGCTTCACTTTCATCATCTGTATATGGAGTGGTGATTCTATTTTCCCAGTGGTTGATAAAAATGGTGAAATGACTAGTGAGAGAATGCTGGAGAGCGTCTGCATGAAACAAAGTTGATATGGGGCATTTGGAAGAGATGCTCTGCAAAGAGAATTAGACAAATTACTGGGCTGGACAGTCACTGAATGAAGTTTAACAAAGACAAGGCTTGGATTCTTCACCTGGGATGGGGCAACCTTGCATGTATATAGTGAGTGAGGAATGAGATGCTGAAAAGCAGTGCCACAGGAAGGGCTCTGAGGGTCCTGGTCAGTGGCAAGCTGAATCTGAGCCAGCAGTGCCCTGGAAGCCAGGAGGGCCAAGCATGTCAAGTTGAATTTACTCATGCTCTTTTGAACCATCACACAATTTTGAACTTTTATGTGTGTTGGCATTATTTTTTCCTTGCCAGCTGAATTGGCCATTCATAAGCCTTTCTCTTTGATTTGGAGATTGTAATTTAAATTCACACCTTTGTGAATAGACTATAGAAATTTAACTATCTTTCAAGGAAAAATTTGAATTTCTCTTTAAAATTAGAAGTAATCAGTTAAGTATCTCATATTTGTGTCAAATTGTGGTGTACAAGCTTGTTTTTTTCACTAATGGCATTGACAATCTACTAAATTGAAGATTGCCACCAGTTTCATGCAAATTATTGAACTTATGTACACAGCTGTGTGAAATATGTAATGAATGACAGATATGTATTTCTCATTTGACAGATTATTTATTAGTTTATATTATTTTCAGTGTTTACTATTTCCTAGCACTTCACAAAATGTAGCCTCAATCACATAGCATTCTTGCCAAAGTGCACTAGAACCTGGACGTGTAGGAACGTAGGAGTCACATTGATTCTCAATTTTTTATGTCATTCTGTTTTCATATCATTTGAATAAACTAAATTCATTTACATGAATGTAAGAAGTAATTAGATATAACTAGAGCTGATATGAGTTCACTCTTGTAATACAGTTATCACTGGAATAAAGAAAATGCAAAGGTAAAACTGCAGTGAATTCTGTAATACTTGTCAGTTTACCCCTCAAATGAAACAAAGGTACTTAATGTGAGAATGCTCTTAGCATTCAAATCCTGCATATTAAACATAGCTTGTTCTGAGTAATACTCATCTGAATTCCAAACATTCTTTTAAGAAGTATTTTCATTGAGAGATCAAATGTATAAGCAGATTTTCAAAACTGACTTGGTGTTATGATTTCCAATGGTATTCAAGAATTTTCAGTTTTCCTAAGTAATGAAGCACTAGTTTAAAAATGAGCATGTTATTTATGTATACTCAATAAGAATTCTGATTGTTTCATTTCATTGTATGTAATAGAACTGGAAGAATTTCACTCAAACTAGATTCTCAGGTCATCCAGTAAAGTTATTAGTTAATTTAATAAAATTATTATTTAAAATAAAACTAATTTAAAATTACAGTTTTAACACAAAATATAGGAAGCAGTGCCATGGAACAACTTCACACTGAGCAAGTAATTGGAAAAATTGTTTCCATTCAAAGTAACTTGTGGTGAAGTTCTCAGTTTCTACAAAGAGAGAAATTGTAAGAGTCTGAAAAAAGCTGGTTCCCAGCAGACCTATGGTTGGTGTCTCGATGACCTGCGTGGAAAATTCAGGTTGATTCAGGATCCATAGGTGCTGTGGAAATCTGTAACAACACATTTCTTCAGTAAACTTTTACATATTTTACAGTTATTTCATTTATGTATAGTTATACACGTAAAGGTAATTGTGCAATTACCTGAAATCCACATACTTTAGCCTTACTTTTCTTAGAGTGCATTCTTTGGCTTATTTAAATAATATTTTATTATATTTTTTAAGGGTACACATTATGCACGTTAAAGCCATTAGATTATCTACTCTATCATGACAACAGTACAGCTCCTCAAAGCATGTTCTCTGATGTTCTGTCCACTCTAATTTTAAATGCTACATATAACTAGGTCCCTGAGTCTCTATATTGCTGGACCAGGCCCTATATGAGGTATCAATTCAGAGTTTAGAGTTGTGGTTAAAAAGTCATACAGGGGAGTATGGTCAAAATCAGCACGGTAAAGCTGACTTTCAACCTAATGCATATTTGAAGAGCAGTCATGGAAACCCTGGATTTAGAAAATATAATGTAGAAGCAATTGAGAAACAGACCCTGTGGCTCATATCTGGTCATCACTAGATCTGAAGCCCACACAAATGGCACCTGTAGAAAAATAGCAGGCCCATTTCAGTGACCCTTTGCTTTTCTTTCAATTTTAGTTAATATTGTGTAACAGGAAACCTGCCCCTTAGATTTATAACCATATGCTCCTTCTAAAGAAAACCAGACTCAGACTCATATCCAAAGATACTTGCTCGTTGCATGCATGGTGGTGTTTTTTGGTTTTTCTTTTTTTTTTTTTTTTTAAATATTTTAAGCCTTTTACTTATTTTATTTTTTTTTCCCCTTATTCTTCTTTCCTTC
This sequence comes from Pseudopodoces humilis, assembly GCF_049639895.1. Lineage (NCBI taxonomy): Eukaryota > Metazoa > Chordata > Aves > Passeriformes > Paridae > Pseudopodoces > Pseudopodoces humilis. Next base: position 48,757,612 of record NC_142204.1, on the reverse strand, counting down.
CCTACCCCTCAAGCTATCTAGCAGCATTTTGGATATATATAACAGTGACCAGGGAATGGCACCAGCTAATATGGGTCTCACAAATGCTTCTTGCCCAGCTAATCTACCAGTAAAAAGGGAGCTCACAGGTAAAAGAACTCTCAGATTTTAGTATATAACTGCATAAGTGATGGTGTGTGTCTTAAAAGTTGAATAGATCTTATCCATGAAAAAGATATCCGTAATTAAATTCCTGAGAATTTTCAGTTTGTGGTTTCATTTAAGGAAAAGAATAAAAATCAAGGAGAAATGTTTTCTTTCTGTTCTTTTTAGCAATTCAGAAACCATATTTGTCCCCTGTTTTTATGAACATCATGCTTCTGAAAAAACTTAATATTTTAGAAAACAAAATATTCTTCCACATGTCGGCTCCTGACCAACAACATAAATAAATTATCATCCATTGAATTTGTTCCAGGGTAGACCAAATAGTTATTTTAAAACTTTACAATAAGGCTATTCAAGGTAAAGCTATATTTGTGGATTAAAGAACTTTAAAAGTTACATTCAATTAATCCAAAGAATGCTAAAAATAATGTACAGTTTATTAATGTCACTCAGAGGAAACAGTGAGTTTATTCAATATCTTACAAATCTTATTAACTCTTGCATTATGGGATATAGAAAATCCATATTCACCTTAGTGTATTGTAAGTTTTATCCTGATGTAAAATACAGGAAATTGGAGAAAAATACCCCTCCACAGCATTTCTACATTCTTAAATTTTAAAAAGTGCCATAAAAAAAATGTTAAGCAACCTGCCAGACTTGCTCAGAGTTTAGTACTGCTGCAATAAAGATTTGCCTATGATCTGTTTTAATAATAAAAATAGTAATGCAGTAAAAGGACTGGAAGTCTGGTCTTTGTGACAAGAGGCCATTTTCAAAAGATGAAAGAAGTACTGGAATTGCATCTTAAGGAATATTTTAATAAATGTTACTTTCTGTCAGAAGCAGATACAAGAGCAATGGCAAAGGAGAGACAAAAAAAGGATAACCACAATCTCAGTAAGTATATGTTCATCTTCCGTCTCATTAAATAGAATGTATGGAGAATGCAAAACCATTATATATTAGCTACCACATCTCTGCTCTTCTTCCAGACCAGCATCTCAGCAGGCTAATCAAATTGAACTCAGACTGCAAACAGACAACCAGAAAGCTTTCCTTCTTGAAATTAATTTCTGACTTTTGTCTTTCAAAATACTTCGCATATTGCAATTAATTTATTTCCATATAATCTCCTGCTATTATTTTTTCATGGTAGCAACTTGATGTTTTCTCTAAGAATTACAGTGCAAAGCAGACAAGAAAAGAGGCAGATTATAAGAAAAACAACCATGTGAAAATCCAATCTTCACACATTATTTACTGAGGCACCAAAGCATATATCTCCTTATGGGTGAAGGGGTTGAAAAAAATTTGCATAGGATATCAGACAACTTCTGAGTGGTTGCTAACCTCTTAAAGTTATTGAAATTTTTGAAATTATGCTCCTTATTGAAAGGAGATCAGTGCAGGACTATGTGAGACCCACCAGTGTTCTGGCTCTGCCATACAAGCCCCATAACCCCTGTCATAACTGTTCCCTTTATGGACAAGAGTGCAGCTATGTACAGATGAGAAGCATGTTTGTCCTGGATTTACAGTCTTAGAGCACAGTGAAATTCATTGTTAAGTGTCCAAGTATTAGAATTACAAAAATAAAAAACATTTTAGTTAGAATAGAATAGAATAGAATAGAATAGTATAGAATAGAATAGAATAGAATAGAATAGAATAGAATAGAATAGAATAGAATAGAATAGAATAGAATAGAATAGAATAGAATAGAATAGAATAGAATAGAATAGAAAAAAATAAGTTTCATTACTGGGAGAAGATTGCCTATAAAATGACACAATTTTTCCTCTAAAGCATAATTTGAAACAAAAAGCCTGCAGGACTCTTTTTGGAAAGTGCTGAATAAAGTAGTTACAATTTTCTAGTTCTCCTTTCCAGTTCTTCCAACAAAAATACTATGGGAGTTAGATTCAATGATCATTATGAATCACTTCCAACTTGAGATATTATTCTATGATTCTATGAATTTAAACCTAAATTGGTAATTAGTTAATAGCCACTATTTATATCTTTATTCTCTTACTTCTATCTTGTTTATCTGGCTATTCCAGTAATCAGAGGTATTTATAGCTTTACTTGCATGAACTGACTTACCTGAAAGTATACATCCACTGGCACAATCTGCTAGCAATCACTGTGGACAATCTTCTGCTACTTAGAATTTCCAGAAGGCATCCTTATATGTCTGTAATTTTTTTGTGGATTACAGACAGACCATGAAATTTTTAGACATGTTGTTAGCACATGATCTCTGGAATGCCAATTCAGCTGCTGTCTGTCTTGGTAGAGCAGAAATGGGGAGTTCTGCTGGACTAAGAAAGGGGGTGGTACAAGTTATTTGGAGCTGCGTGGGGAAGAGAGGCTCATCATAGATGCATTAGGGATGCCAGGTTTTACTATTGCCTCCACTGTTTGCTTTGGCTTGTATTTGTCCTTCGTGATCACAGAAGAAATATCTGAGAACTTTCACCACTGGCAACTAAACTGAAGGACGTGAAGATACCACTGCAGACAGGCAGCATCTGTTTTGGCTTGGCTACAGAGCTCAAAGGCTCTCTGGACATAGCTCTACTATCTAAAGGCTTGGACATAATAATGAATCGAATATAAAGGCTTTATCAGTGTGATTTACTCTTTTATGAGGATCAGATTTCTTAGTGATGGTCTGAAAAATCAGTTTTTGAAAGTTGATTGGAATTATACAAACTTTGAATTTTCAGATTGAACTAAGGTCTACATTTCATAAGAATGTTCTTGTGCATTCTAATAACAAGGAGTAATATAGGCACTGGAAGAAAGTTCCATTTGAAAGACTGTATATTGAATGAAACCATGAAAAGGGATTTAGATTTAAGAAGTGGAATCCCTTCATGCAACAGAGTTTAAAACATTATTTAATGTTTTTTGACTTTGAGGTTTTTTAATCATAATCCTGTCCATGCATTTTGAAAAAATAATTTTCTGATTTGGCTTATGTAAAATTTGATGCTTGAAATATTACTGATAACTCAGGATATGTCTGGAAAGGTTACAGACATACATCAGGGAAGTTTTATTGCAACATGTTTCCAAGTTAAAAATCTCCCCCCCAACTCATTGACATAACCACTGGAAGTTTCTTTTCAGGAAAAAATGCAAAAATATAAAGAAAAAAGAATTCTGTAAGTGTTGACTTTTATTTTTTCTTTGCCTTGTTTTATAGTTAATGATCAGTTGACTACTTTTTGATGAATATCTTACAGAGTTTTTCACAGTGTAAATATTAATTAAACAACAGCTATTACACCATAGCAGTATAATTAAAGCATATTCTTCAATTTTGTTTGCATTGCCATTTTTCCAACACAACTGAAATATATTTTTAAATTTTTTCAGTTGTTATGTGTTTTTGTACACTGGGCTCTCCTACAAGATCCAGCACGTTCATTCCAAAGTGATGTTGGGGTTCACATAACAGTACACTCAGGAGGATTATAACACTGTCTTCTGAATATGTGACTCATCACCAAAAAACCTGAGATGCTTTAATTTGTTAAGTGAAATTCCTGTTTCTATAGAAAGCAAGACAAGATAATATAACCCACCAAGGTAGAGTACTTTATCAGAGTAAATAGTAACACTCAGGTTGTTCCTGGAGCTTGAATCTGCTAGGGAGGAAATAACTGACTGCTGCACAAACCTAGGAGCCTCACACAGAGAGGAAGCAAATCATTTTATGTACAGGAAGAAGAGCACTAAAAGTCATCCATGTTGTGGGGCTGAGACTGGAAGTGGCATGCTCATATGACTATGAGAAGATTGAAGTCAGCCTTGGAAGACTCACAAGGATTGGCTGGACACTTATAACTTAGCTCTACTGGGCTTTTTGTATTTATATTCAAAATTGGGCCATTAGACTTTAAGTGAACATCTCCAAACACAGAACATACATTCATTCTGCTCATGTTCTAGGCTGGCCAGGGCTGGTCTGACAGTACAGTGGCATGAGCATATTGAGCCCAAGGTAAGGTCTTCCAAGGTGCAAAGGACAAGAGGCAGAGCTCAGTGTTATTTTAGTGATGGAGAAAGTCTGAATCCTGCTTATTCAGTGAGATTTGGATTGAATTAAAGTGGAGGCAAAGAACAAATTGTGAGCTCACACCAGAACACCACTAGAGATTGCTGTTTTCCGACACCCAGCAGTACCCTAATGGGACTACATTCTCACTGAATACTCTTTCTGGGTCAAAATTATATACAAGTAATTCCCCAAAGAAATGAGATATCCTCTGCACCTATCCACTAGAAAAGTGTGAAGTTTCTGACATACAATGCTGATAAAGTGAACTGAGAGCACATAGGGTACTAATTTTAAGAGATTTATTTTCTCTTTTTTCCTTCTAGCTAAACTACAAAGTGAACCAAGACACCCTACATAGCTTGTCCTAGGAGAACCATAAATTTAAATCCAGAAAATATGTTTGATTGTTTAAGCCATGCTGGGTTTTTTCCATTTTCTCTGTTTTAAAAATTACCATAAATATTTTTTGTGCTGTCCATCACCAAAAGAAACAGATGTCCAGGGGATGAAGTGCTTTTGGGACATAATCTTGCTCTGTTTCACTGAGGGAATATGGTTGTAGTTGCTCTGTGGGTTTAAATGCTGGTGCTTGTAAATAAGGGATAGTGAAACTGTTACTTTGTGATCTGTAACAGGAGTTCTGCCAAAATATCAATTGTTGGATGAATTGTCTTGTATCCCTGTTGAAGTCACCAGCAAGACTCCACTAAGCTGAAATCTCTGTTCTGTGGGAGCACGGTGGAGAAAGACTATATAAACATCACTAAAAAAAATGTTACCTCACATTTAGACAATATATGACTATTTAATTCTCTAGAAGTCTAATTGTAAATGGAGGAAAACCCTATGGTTAAGGTAAGATAGCGGACAGTACTAATGATAGAGTTTGTCCTGAGAGCAAATCAGAGACAGATAGGAGCTTGTGTTGGGACTGCTATTTGAGGAAGATTGTTTTCTGTATATTGACTAACATGCTTTTAATTAATTAAAATGTTTTATGTTGAATTTCTCAAAAAATATTTCACCATAAAAATAGTAACTGTTTCTTTTTAACAGTTGAGAGAAGAAGAAGGTATAATATTAATTACCGAATCAAGGAGCTTGGCACACTCATCCCCAAGTCTAATGATCCGTGAGTTCAACTGTCTTTCTAATAATAATGTTTATAGTATTAATACAGGATAAAAGAGACAGTTGTGTATACTGGCTATAGGATTGAGTAATGGGATATAAAATCTTCCATGCCAGGTCACTGGCTCAGATCAGGCTGGTGAAGTAAAAAAACTCTTGACAGATTTTTTGTGCCTGCTGGAAAAACTTATGTGAAAGCATAATAATATGAAAGAAATTTCAGGATGTTTAAGAGAGACTTCCACATCAAGGGAAAACAAACAAACAAACAAACAAAAAAGAAAATGAAAAAAAAAGACAAGCCAAACAACAGAAAGTCCATCCCTCTGTCTCTGAGCACAATTGTGTGGTGTCTCTGGAGAAGGAAGTAGTGATGCTTTCAGCTCTTGCCATGGCCCTCTAGTGGGATAACACGAAGTTTACGTTGTCACTATCTGCCCTTTGATGAAGAGAAAAATAAAATCTGTTTAAGAGTCTGCAGACTGAGCATTTTTCAAAAGTATTCAATTTAATGCAGGGAAAGCACCAGTCCTAGAATGCAAGGATAAAAGTAATAATTGCTATAATTGCTATAATAATATCATTTTATACTAATGCATATACTTACAGAAACAAAAAATGCATATTGCTTGAACTATATGTGCATTCCCTTAAAGCTTATATTTGTCATCAACAGGAAAAAAGCTGCCTTGTAGAAAAGCCCATTGCAAGATTAACAATAACAATTCAGAGTGATTTTTAATGCAGAACTTTAGCCTTGGATTTCTCTTGTCACTTAGGGAAGACTTAATACAATGCACCAGCAGGATTGTGACTTGCATAAAATTGATTATAAAGATTTTGTCTTTATCATTTGCATGTCAATACAGATGTGCATGATACTTTAAATTAAAACATCTATTGATATTTCAGCTTTTTCAACCTTAGGACTAAGAAACTTTTAATTACTTTAAGGATTTCTGCAACAATAGAAAGCTGTGTGAGACGTACACAAGTAGAAGGTTGGCTTTACCTGAAGTGAAGCCATCAGAAAGTTAACATACTGCATCCATTTTAGAGAATTCACAAACTCAGTTCCTTCTGTAGCATCCACCATAGATTGGATAAATGGGCATTTTTTTTATTATTAATATGGAATTAGGTGTTAAAGCTGAATTAGAATAAAAAGCGCTTTAAGGACCTAAATAAAGTTTTAGACATGTGATCCATTGCAAGCAGAAACTGATAGAAGTGTTTTAATTTTGTTGTGCATCTTTCAGTATTCATGCCATTTGGGCAAGTAATTGAAAGATTTCTCAGAAAAACAGTGGATGGCACTGTTGGTTTGCAGCTATAAAGCAAAAATAGGAACTGGTTATGCTGCAATTAGAGACGGGCATGGGGTACAAATTCCAGCTGCACTTTTTGATTGCCTATAAAAGTGTTTCACTTACATGTTTTGGTCTGGATTCAGATTGACTTTGTGAACTCAATCAAAATATTAGTACCTAGAGTAATCATTTAAGCTGTTCTTAAAATGATTTACCTGAACCTGCAGTTCTGCTCCAGTAAGTGGATGACAGACTTCACCCTCGGTTTTTGGTGTTGCCTGATGAAAATGTTTCGGATATAGATTCTGAAATCACTGCCTTATCTTGTTTTAGTTTGCAAACCCGTGACTGAGTTCAGCCCTGTGACCAGACCCAGAGTGGTTTATGTTTACAAAAGAACAAGGTGAACTTAAGTACCTCAATTCTGAAGACTGCTGTCTTCAAAAGACTGATAATCAGTACTCCTTTGGAAAGCAGACCTACTGAAAAGCTTTTAAGTTGGTGCTAAGGAAAAAAAGGCATCAAAACATGCAGGGCTTTTGAAAAACCAGGTTGCAACATAATTGAGGTATAGCTTAGTGAAAAGATAAATTAATTCAAATAAGTATAAGCACTTTTTTAAAAAATTTGTATATTTAGGTGGAAAATATTAATTTGAACGTATTGTTTTGTTGGCTGAGGGGATTATTTTTATAAGTTAATGTAATAAGTTAAGGTAATAAGTTATTATTACCTTTTGGTATGGTCTTGTTTTGACAAATCATAACTCAGCATCCTTATTCTTTCTTTCAGTTCCTGCTTTTTACTTCATAACACCTTACTGTGCCCCCAGTCTGCCCTGTCTTCTTTGAAAGAACGAGATTTATCATGGCTTACAATACTTTATCTGTAACATTTTTATCACACATAGCATTTTTGCCTCATATTGATGTTAGAAGGTTCTTCTTATAGTGGAAACTTGGATGTAAAAGGAGAAAGCTTCCTGATACTTAGTCTAATGACAGTGAAGAAAATCAGCCTCTGCATTGAAGAGCAAATACTACTATAACTAAGCCATTGTGGTTAGCATGCCTGTCCCAGATGGCTTGCTTCAAAAAGATTACATTCAGAATAAGAAAAAGAAAAAGGACATTTTTTATGCCACTTGAAAACCTTTTGTGATTTATATTTCTTAGAAGAGCTGTGTGGGGTTTTTATTTCACTTTTGTTTTGTTGGTTATATGGTGAACTTGTTTGGCGCCTGCAGAGCTTCTGCAGGGTCTTTCTTTTGACTGGATTAAACCCCTATTCTTTCAATTTTTTCATTTTTTTTTTTCTAATTTAATGATGAAAAGTGTGGATTACATTACATAAATGAATGGGTGTTTTAAGTTCACTTCATCAGCATTAGAAAATGAAGATAAGTTACAAAGAACTATGACTCTTTTGTTTAATTTTCAATGCTTAGATATCCAAGTGCTAGATGATTCAGAAATGCAAATCAGTTTTACAGAATAATTCAAAAATAGAATTTTAAAAATGCCAGAAATACTCAGTTCTTTTTGCTGAAAAACTCATAACCTGCTCCTTTAATTATACCCGCCTTTCCATTTGTGTTCAACCTTTCAGAATCCACCTTTTAGGTGGCTAACAGGATTTCTTATTGTGATGGAGTCTGGCAATGCCTACACAAGAACAGTTTCATGGTAGTCGGGCTTAAATTACCAGAAAGCTCAGCGAGAAAAAGCCCTTTCCTTCAAGAATTCTAGTAGTTTTACAGAACTGGACTGTTAAGAGAACTGCTGAGGATTTGGGCATAAGCAGTGGGTTGCTCTCACTCTCTCCTTTCTACTCTCTGCATCTATCTGTGCCTGACCTCTGTGGACAGACCCTCTAGCAGCCAGCACAAACACACTTCTTGCAAAGGAAAAATTGTGTACACTCATGCTGGTATAGAGTGGAAACTTGCTGCCTCTTTCAGAATAATACACTTGGCAACGGTGCAAATCCTCAAAACAAGTACAAAGTCCTTCCAAGTACTTTGAGCAGATTTCTTTAGTTTAAAGCTAATTTCTCAGAAATAGGGAAAGAAATGTTCTGCAAACACAGTTTTAACTTTGCAAATGATTTGTTATTGGTAACTGATCTGTGTCTTGCAAACTCTGTCACTATCACAGTCTTTCAAACACTGCTTTTATTAATTAGTTCTAATCTTAGCTGATCAGATGCTCCCATCCTTCCTACACGAGTTCCACTTCCGTAAGCTAATGAAGCTTCTTTGACTTCAACAAAGTTAAATTAATGGAAATGAGCTGAAGTCTCTTTTCTATTTTTTGTTTCTCCAAAGTGGGAAACTCTACTTGGTGAGAGTTACATGCTTTGTTCTGGGCATTTGAGTTTTGCAGACAGAATCAGATGTTAAAGTTAGGAGGAGACAAGATTCAGAGACTAATGTGTTTTTTACTTTTTTTTTTATTTTCCATACAAATCTTGTTATTTTTGTTAAACCTCTGTTAATTAAACTCTCTAACACATCTGTAGCTTGCTAGAAACTTCAAATTTCTCCACCACATGGACACACAGGAAAAAAGAAGCAATCCTCCTTTGCAGAGGCCATTTCTGATGAACAGACCTACAAAACACCTTACTGCTTTCAAATGACTTGGCTTGGATGTAGAATTTCCCATGTATTTCAGTATTTATGGGCTGGTGCCGTGCATGCATTTAATAAAAATAAAGACTAAGAAAAACAAAAGCAAAATAAAAATATAAAAAAAAAGCAAAGCAAATTTATAGAATTGAAAGATCAAAATGAAGAAAAGAATTCCTGCCATATCTGAACATCAGCAGGTCTATATCTAAATTTTTAGCATCAAAACAGTTAAGAGTGCAAGTATTTTGTCTGTTTTTATACAGAAGTTTCAAATTAAATGAGGAACAACTGCTAATGATTCCTCAGTTTTTAAAGGTTCTAAAAATGTGTTTGTAGGCCTTTTCATTTCAGTCTTTATTTCTAAGCACAATCCACAAATCTCTAAAAAGTGAAAACTACAATTTCCTAGTGATATTTTTATAACTTTTCAGGTCATTTTATCTAGAATTTATTGTTTTCAGAGAAATAACAGAAACAAAATAACTGATCAGAGAATTTCTGAATTCTTATGTGCTTCTCGTGCTTCTCGTTAATCAATTTTCAAATGCCGAGTTGTTTTTTTCTTCCCATCATTGATGAATCTGCTTGCCTGCCTGATATGTAGAGCTAGATGCATTTCAGACAATTGGTATGCAGGAATCTCACCTTCACCAGCCCAAATTTGCCTTCATCCTCACCAGCTGCAGTGTTGCTCTTCCAGCCCTGTGCATCTGCACAGAGCAGGGTTTCTCTGCAGCCCTGTCCTGTGGCTGCTGTGTGCTGCTCTGGGCTACAATGGATGGAGAGTGCTGGGCATGCAGAATCAGCACAGACACCCCCAGTGTTTTGGTTAGATCCTGGGAAAGAGAGACACAAAGTGAAACACACGTTGACTTTTAAGGCCATCAGCTGTTTCTTGGCTGTGTTGCCTTCAGGCATGGGAAGGTTTAACTTCAATATTCCTCGTTTAATAGGACACCAACCAGTATGTGTACATGTGGGAAGTGATGTAGAAGCCATATGTGGGATACACACACATGCACAGACACACACACATATATACACAGGTTAAAGAGCAGCCTCTTAAACTAGAGTAACCACTGCCTTTTTGTCCTAGCTCTCCATTAGAGTTTTGCCTCTCACATCTGTAAATATTACCACAAGAGATATCTATCAATATGTATCTCATGCAAAAGCTGACCAGGTCCATCTCTCCGGCAGTTTGAATATAGGAATTAGTCTTTCAGTGAAGATTTATTTAAAACTATGAAAAAAAAATCATTACCATAGAAATAAAAACTAAAACTATCAAGGAAACATGACCTAAAAGTAAGCCATATCACAAGGTGATATTCAGTGTAACAATTAAGTGTAACAGGAATGAATTTAATCAAAAAATATTTCAAATACAGTCATGAATATATGACTTATTCATATGTCAGTCAGAAAAATCAACAATTTTTTTTTTTTCTGATTTTGAATTAGTAAAATATCATAACTGACATGAATTTTTTTGGTGAAAACACTATGAAATATTTTCTAAATACGTGATATAGTGAAATTTTTCTGCTGCTGTTACATTTACTCAATTATTTCTCTTTTCCAGTTATGGTTTTTTTTTTTAATTTCATAATACTATATCTTTAGGTTCAGACCATCAGTTCAAAGCTGTCTTAGTTTTGTTTTTAGTATTTATTAGAGACTAACTTTCTTGCCGAGGTAGACTGTGTTTCTCCATGTAGCACATAAAGCTCATATCTGAGATGGCAGTGGAGAGTCCCAGTTTGAAATGTTCTTGTCCTGCTAACTTTATTTATTCATTTAGCTTCTTTATTCATGAGTGGTCTGGCATAGGCAGACGGAAACTTCGCTGTCTTTCAAACTCCACTGCAATTTAGTCATAAACAGGGACCTCTCAGTATTTTACCTAACTTTCTAAAGAGGTGTGACAAAAATGAAATTGTGACATGGTGATGGCGGTCAAAGATTTGTCCAGAAAATGTGTGTACTAAAAGCTTCCTTACCCATTACAGTTTGAACATAGGTAAGCCATTTGAGAGAACAAAGTCCTCTCCTAGGAGGGTGCCCGCCCATGGGATGCTGGCAAGAAATTCTGTCCTCCCACCTGCTCGAGAGGTGCAGGAAGGAGAAGGCAGAGGAGTTGCCAAGAGATAGTTCAGCCATCGTGGGGGAGATTTATCCTGCTCTTGGCTCCTAGTCGTACCTCTGCTCTAGCTTTTTTGAGCAGGCAAAGTCTAAATCAGAATACATACCCAAAGATGGTATTTGGCTTTGTAGACAGCAGGCTTGTAGATAACAATTAATTTCTCTCTGACCTCCTTACCTTCTAATCCCAAAAGCTGTGCATTTCTGGCCTGCAGCACTGAGAGGAGGGGAGGTCCCAGTATACTGGAGCCTCACAGTTTGTATGCTGTCCAGAAAGAACTGATATCTGAATTTGAGCGCTCTTGAATCAAAAAGATGTTACTCCCAAATCTCTAGCAAATTATCTAAATTCTATGGTATGGTTAAACACTGTGATGCTTTATAAAAAAATAATTTTGTGTATTCTTCTTAGTGTCTTAAAGTTATCAACTCCATAAGATTTTATCCCTATTAAAGCATCAGGAAAAGCTGGGTGGTCTGGATCCCTAAATCCTGTACCTGCATGGCTTTTGCACTATACATTCAGAAGAAAAAGAAATCTCTAAGTGTGCTTAGCCTAATGAGGAGAAATGGAGGGGCAAGTACCAATCTCTTCACTCTCGTTACCAGCAACAGCACTCAAGGAAATGACAAGAGGCTGAGTCAGGGGAGCTTTAGGCTGGATATAAGGAAAAGGTTTTCACACAGTGGGTAGCTGAGCCCTGGAAACAGGTTCTCCAGAGAAGTGGTCATAGCACCATGCCTAGCAGAGCTCAAGGACTGTTTGGACAATGCTCCCAGGCACATGGTGTGATCCTTGATGTGTCCTGTACAAGGCCAGGAGTTAGACTCACTAATTGTGATGGGTGCTTTCCAACTCACCATGTTCTATGATTCTATGAATAAGGGAAAGTGATAATAGTCAGGCATATAATTTATATTTTTTTTCACTCCATAAATAATAGCATGTAAATATCTGTCTTTGGAATAGGTATTGAAAAAATGCTTGTTTCTCCCAGCATCAGATTCTTGTTTTAACAGCTTTTCTTTCTCACAGTTGTGTTTGGGACCAGAAGCTTGGCTAACCACCCACTCAGCCTAACCAATCTTGCAGTGAAGTAAATAGTTTGGATAAAGCCCGTATATCTGTATATTTAACACAGTGAACTCATCCTGTATCATATAATTCTGAAATTTATTAGAAATAAAACATTTTTTGTAATATTCTTTCTTGTTCCAAGACCTTACTTAAAGGAATGCATGAAAATTTGATAAATGGATACACGGAAAGTCTTTGCACAATTACATCTGGACAAGTGTTTTGCTGCTAGTAAGGCTGTTTGTAAGCTGGAAGTCAAACCATGATTTCCTGAATGATAGGCAGGTTTAATCTCATTTCTTTGCAAAGCTTTTTTTTTTTGAGTTGGGGTCTGCATGTAGCTGTAGGTTTTAACTTGTTTTTTTAATATTGTTTCAAGATTTTTGAACATGATTTTTGTCATTCCCTAGTCATTATGATTATAAAAGTGTGATTTTTCTGGTCTGTCATCAATGAGGAGTGGCATTCAGCACAGATCATTTTTTTCTCTACAAGCATAAAAGCAACCTCATTAGTAAGTCAGGTAAAAGGAGTAGTATATTCAAAATGATCTTTAAAAATTTAGGCTTAAGTCCTCAGTAATGTATATTTCCTAGTTCATTAATGCAGAAATACTGCACATAGATTTTAATCTTAGAGTTAATAATAAAAGCAATTTTCACTAAAAATATAAAAACTGTAATGGTAGAATCATGATATTGCATTTAGCTCTCCCACAAAAAGTCACTTTATTACTTTCTTTTGACACTTATTTTCATTCTGGGATTAATTTTACTATATAAGGGCTTCTTAACTATTCTATTAAAATTTCCATTCAGAAGCAATAATATCTAAGAGTGAATAATAGTCATGTAAATCATTATTTCATATTAATGTAAAAGATTTTGTAAGTTCTTATGAATTCTGCTGACATGCACAATTGTGAAAAGGTTATCTCTACATTCTGCAGTGATATGCGCTGGAACAAAGGAACTATTTTAAAAGCATCGGTGGAGTACATCAAGTGGCTACAAAAAGAACAACAGAGAGCCAGAGAATTAGAACACAGGCAGAAGAAATTAGAGCATGCTAACAGAAGACTTCTACTCCGAGTCCAGGTTTGTATAAGTGTTGCCATGAACTACAAAGCTTTCTCAGTATTTATCCCCCATCAGAATTTGTTAATCTACATAATTTTTCTTCAAATGACCTTTATTAAAAATAAATTGACTTTACCTATTTATTTCTGTATATATTGGTGAGGGGGTTTTCTTTAGATTTCTAGGAAATTTCTTTGATAATTATACCTCACATAAGGTAACTACTGGAAAAGTAATAAAGTATTTTTACAAACAGTTTCATGATGCATGTGTTAGAAACAAAGACAAAAATAATAAGGAAATAAGTATATTCCTGCAGCCAAAAAATCAATACTGGACACAAAATTCCCTTCAATGTTTTAATTTTCCCTTTCAAACTATTTAATGCATTACACTCCCCAGTAAAAGTGTCTTATGTTGTATCTGCTTTTGACACAGAGGCAGAATATAACCCTTCATGGTTCGAAAAATAAGATTCTAGTATTGACATACACCTATGGAAATGGGATGGGTAGATAGGTAGGCAGACATAAAACTGATCATCTTACATATGTTGATTTACTCATATATCTGTATAATATAAGCATTATCAAGTAAAGCATCTTCTTTTTCACTGAATAGCAGCTTTATAATGAACTGTCTAGTTGCAGCATTCTTCTGCTACCTTCATTGGATTCAGTATGCAATGGTTTTAGAGAGGCTGTCCTACCTCTCCTGTTCTTGTAGAATAGTTGCTTAATGACAGAAAGGGGTACAAAAACACTTGAGTGGCAAATTTTCTTAGATAAAAAAATTAATATTTAAAAATTTAATCTCACAAGTGTGCTACAGGTATAATACATTTTCATACATGATTTGAATATTTCTGCAATTGTTCTGAAGAGACTGATTTCTCTTTTAAAATTGTTGTCTAATTATTTTTGTTTGAAATGTTAGGAACTGGAGATCCAGGCACGTGCACATGGCCTTCCAGTCATGTCTTCGCTCAGTGCTGTTGATTTAGCTGCACAGGTCATCAAGCAACACTCTTACCCAGAGGAGAGCTCTGTAGACTACTCTCAACCAGTGCCTCTGGTACATGGACAAAATTCTGATGTCTGCGATGGATCCACAGCCTTTTCCGATCCACTTTCACACTTCACAGATCTGTCCTTCAGCGCAGCTTTAAAAGAAGAACAACGACTAGAGGAAATTTTATTGGATGACACAGTGTCACCATTTGGAACAGACCCACTCTTGTCCTCCACATCTCCAGCTGCATCAAAAGGGAGCAGCAGAAGAAGCAGCTTTAGCACAGATGATGGAGATGATTTATAAAAGCAGAAAGGGTCTCATACTTCTCTAAACCATGTGTTAAAAGACTGAGTTGAATATAAGCATGGTGTTTGCTCTTATTTTAAATACCTATAAGGAGAGACACTGTAAAAATCAATTACTACATGACAAGGGTTTCAATCAGCCCTTACTTCACAAGAAAATAAGATGGACATGAACTCATATCACTCTGCCCCAAATTCACCTTCTGTTCACAGCTGACATTTGCATAAATCTGTCTTCACTGGGAATATTTTTAATATCACTTTGTGACTTTTTATAGTACTATGAAAATCATTACCACAAAAGGTATATCCATGTTGCAAAACTGTATTCAAACTCTTTTCAATATTCTTATACTTTTCTCTGCTACAAATATGAGTTTTAGTAATTTGTTAATTTCCTTAATTTTTTTGGTAACTAAAAATTCTACAAAATGTGAAGCAACAGAGAACTATTTAAGCTGGAAACTGCGGAGTTGTTACAGGTTTTAAAATCTAAAAAAGTCAAATGGTAATGCTTCCACACAAGTAAGCATGAAGTTTAAACTGTGTGGTCTTCTTTTTAAAAGGAGAAAGTCCATTAAGCTTTCCATGGAATTCCATTAGTTTTTCTGGTTTTGTTTGTAGAAAAAGAACATTTTTTTATGGAAACTAACATAATGACAGTGATTCAAATGAACTCAGACAGAAAAAGACAGCATTGCAGCAGAAAGTCTGTGTGGATATACAAGGCAGTATAGACACTCCATGTTACAGTTAGCACAATTTAAAACAACCACTACTTGTGACAGTGCTATGTCAGCTACTTATTCCAAGAATATTCAAACTATGTCCTTTTTTATGTGAAAGAAATTGGAATTCAGTTACAACACTGGGCTGTTGGGTGGTACTTTCAGTGTTCTTTGACAGCACATTGAGGTTTTTCCAAAGGGACTCTATCCATACATGTGCTTTTGATCCATTTGGAAGCAGAAGAAAATGACAAGATTCCCATTGCATAGACCATAAACAACAGAATTTAATTTCATATTTGGCTTTGGACTCCCTGAAGAAAAGCTGGAAAAGAAGATTCGTCAAACTGAAGGGAATATTCAGAAACACTGATGTGATGCACTACCTCTCATAACCAGCTCGCTAGGAGGGGGCATTCAGAAAACTCACTCCTACACACAGTGAAATTCTGGAGAGCGATGTACGTTCCTGAAGAACATTAAATGAAATAATTCCAACTGTAATATTAAAACATGGGAAAATAAACTGGAACGGGTTCTTCATAACTCTTCCTCAATCAAAACCAAAATCACATTAGGGTATTGTTATGGTTTAACCCCAGGAAGAAACCAAGCCTCACTCAGCCATTTGGTCACTGTCCAGCCAGAGTGACTAGGGAGAGAATTGGAAGGGTAAAATATGGAAGGCTCTTGGATTGAGATAAAGACAGTTTAATAAGGAAGGCAAAAGCTGTGCACAAAAGTGA
The DNA here is from genome assembly GCF_049639895.1 of Pseudopodoces humilis. Taxonomy (NCBI): domain Eukaryota; kingdom Metazoa; phylum Chordata; class Aves; order Passeriformes; family Paridae; genus Pseudopodoces; species Pseudopodoces humilis. The sequence goes on along the minus strand of NC_142204.1, from coordinate 48,741,222 downwards.
AGCAAAACAAGGCATTAAGTCACTGCTTCCCAGGGGCAGGCAGCTGTTCAGCCATGTCCAAGAGAGCAGAGCCCCATCACATGTAAAGGTGACTTGGAAAGTCAAATGCCATCACTCCAAGTGTCCCCCTCTTCCTCCTTCTTCCCCCCACTTTATATATTGAGCATGATTTGATGTGGTGTGGAATATCCCTTGGTCAGTTTGGGTCACCTGTTCTGGCGGTGTCTCCTCCCAACCTCCCATGCACCCCCAGCTCCACTGCCAGTGTGTCAGTATGAATGCAGAAAAGGCCTTGGCTCTGTGAAAGCCCTGATCGGCAACAACAAAAACAGCTATTATCAACACTGTGTTCAGCACAAATCCAAAACACAGTCTCCTACTAGCCACTGTCAAGAAAATTAACTCTACCCCAGCTGAAGCTACCATAGGAGTTCTGTCATGATGCAAAATATGTTTCAAAATTGCTTATTTATTTTTCTGTCACAGCCTGCCTCACTCCAGAAGTGTCACAGGTTTGGAAACAGTAAGAAGAGATTAAAGTGGATTACATCTTGCATGAACATTTTAAGTTTTTAAAAATGTACTATCCAAAACCAGAGCAATTGTTTCTTATTATTGCCTCTTTTGTTATTGGTACCTGGGGCCTCCTTACAGTCATTGTGAGGTTTGTGCTCCTACCAGGCCATAGCACATGCCTGACCAGCCTTGGCAGTGTCACAACAGTTTCACAATTGGAAAATTAGGAGCTGGATAATAAATCATGCCAAGATGGCTATGTAATATGATGGTGTGTCCAATTTCACAAGAATATTTATAATTTTAGGAATCTCAAGGTTTTCTATGAGTTTGTGCAGACTACTTGGATGTAAGGCGACCTGTAAGCACAGGCCTGACCGTTAGAAGAGGCTTTGATACACTCACACTTCATGTATGAAAAAACTACAACAGACAGGGTTCTGGTAATTTTGTTTTGTTTTGGTGGTTTTGTTTGTATTTTTTTTTTTTTGTTTAGGGTTTTTTTGGGTTTTTTTTTGGTTAGTTGGGGATTTTCTGGTTTTGTAGCATATCAGAAAGACAAAGAAGTGTTAACCAAAGATAACTGGATATAGGACTGACTGCCACTTTGGATTAATTAAAAGAGGAAACACTTTGTCATAGTTTTGTCAAAGACAGAATATTGACATTGAATACAAACATGATGAGTTAAAAGTAACCTTTATGCCCATATTATGTCCAGCATAGTATGAATATTGTCCATTTCAGCTGATGAAAGGAAGGGATATTTGGTTGATATCAAATGCCATTTATCTTTGTACTGCAGTTTCTACTACATTAGTTTTAAATATACCAGTGTGGATTGCTCATAATGGAGAAAAAGAAATTAAATATGAATGTATTACATGATTTTCCCATTGAACTTTTACATGTGAGTTAGACCATACTTCTGAACTATACTGACTTTAAATAAAATCCTGAATTTCATCTCTTTTATAAGCACTGTTCTAAAAAAACATTATAGTGCATCCATTAAATTTTTTAATGTTGATTTTCATTCTTCTGACAATTGCTTCAGTCTAAAACACCAGATTTTTTCTCTCTTCTTGCATGAGAAACTTAAAATAGTCAAAGCTCTTTTTGCAAGGCACTGTATTGTATCTATCATTAAAAATACACAAGCTGTCCTCCTTCACACAAAACCTCCAGCTCCCTTTCCCAAAACAATAAATGCATCAATCCTTCTGGTATTTCTCCAACATTGCATTTTTGCTAATAGGAAGTCATCACAGTTAGTATTTCAGTTAATAATTATGGCCCAGATTACAGGTTCACCCTTGAAATTTAGTGGTGGTACAGACTGCAAAACCAGACTAGGACATTCTGGGGATTAATAGGTATTTGAAGGTATTAAGGAGATACATGTGCTGGCAGTCACATCCCAAACTTTCTGGAATAAACACTCCCTCTCCCACCACAGTCTTGGAAATGGTGCTGTGAAGCTGATAGGACTTCTAGGGCAGAGGCAAGCCCAGTCCTACCAGCTTCTGCTGAGGAAAGGGATTTCACAGCTACAGGGACAAATCCTGACATTTTCTGTTGGGCAGAATTTCTTTGCTGTCTATGCAAACTTTATTGGGTTGAGTTGTGGTGCAAGCAAAATATACTTTTTAGCTTTTTCTAGCAGAGAACTATTTAGTGTAATCTTATGAAAGAGATTCATAATATGCCTGTGGCTCTGAGCCTAGAAAAGAGTTTGAAGTCTTACAGATCTTGACCTCAAGCAGGGCAGGGGGTAGAAGAACTGGCTATTTTTGTCAAGATGCATTAATTGAGGAGTTACTGCTTGTTTTCAGTAGCAGCTGTTCAAAGCTAGTGGACATATTCCTACAGAATCCACAAAACAGCAATTACACAAAAGGAAAGGGAGTTGAAATACTAACATCCTGTTTAATTCATGGACATAGATGCTATACTAAGAAAAGAAAACTAAATTATTTCATTTTGCATAGCATGAATAGTGTGAATAGCTACCATAAGTGCAAACAGTTTTAACAAACAGGAACAGTTGCTTTATATAATAAAATAACTAAATATAATTCAGTTGCTTAATCTTAATAAGAACATTGATATTATAATACTTCCTGAATTTAATAGAACTGTATATATAAATGGAGGATGTAAAATTATTGTAATTTAAAATTATGTTAAGTTTCTTAGACAAGTAAAGGCATTTACATTGCTACTATGAGACTGTAGAATATTTTTATAATAATTGCTATTTTTCATTGTTAACCATATAGTATCTTGTTTTCTAAGTCATTGTATGGAGACAGAATGTACTTTATTACACACTATATATGCAATCTTTTTACAATTACATTTTATACTTGCTGGCATTTATTGTTTATTGTATGAATATAATTAAAAGACTGAAAACATCTTTTTATATGTCCCTTGTGGAACTTCACTGTCCAGACCCTCAAAAATGCCACCAAAAGGCAATATAGTAACATCCAATAACATCTGAGATACCTAACAGACAAAACACTTCACAACTGCTAAACATTTAGTCCATTATGATGCATCATGATCCAGTAGCATCCCATTAATAAAAATAATTGATACATTCTTTAATATGGTCTCTTGCCATCTGCTTATTCCTGCTGCTAAGGCTTTGATTTATGGAAAGTGTTTCAGAATGTTGCAAAATTGCTAGCAGGCATGATGATATCAGTTAAATCACTAAGAAGCTCTACAAAAACCTTTTAATGTACTAGATGTTCCCCAGACAATCTAGGATAAACAGAATATTGTATTTTAAGATGTAAAACATTTTTTAAAGCTGATAATTAGGTAGCATTTGGCACTAAAAGATACTCACTTAAGGAAGTAAGTAAGGATTCGGATTTCATTTTGAATTCCTAATATCAAAAGTGCTGCCTTCTTTAGAAGATATTTGGTACTTTGTGCATGAAATGATGTAAAAGTTGTTGAGTAGTAATATAAATTTAAACTATAGTTTTGTAATAGTTTATCATTTCATGTAAAACAGTGCTCATTGTTTGTGTACATCAGATAAACATTTTATTTGTACTAAAGATTTCTTCAGTCTCTTTATTTTGTCAAATCATTAAGACACCCCATCAGTATTAAAATTGAATATTAATATTATTTAAAGTTCAGTGATTATCTATGGAAAGAAGCTTTGCTTTTTTACATATTTATTATGTACTTAGGATTTGACCATAAAAGGTACTCAGCTCCTTTGTGAAGGGACTGAGATCCCCCCTTTGCTTTGTAGAAAGCCAATGCTTATCCTGTTTAGGACTCAGACACTTAATGATTGAATAAACAACATCAGAAAATATAATCAGAAGTTATTTCAGAGATTATAAAAGCCCTATGTGAAACACTTCTTGAATAAAAGTAGTGAGGTTTTCAACAGACAGACAAACAGATTTAATGTCATCATCATTTGTGGTGACAACCAATGGGAGATTAGGGGAAAATGTATGAAGTTGTGGCAATAATCAGATCAAAAGTCTAATTATAAAGGAGACTGCAGCAGTGAAGTATGCTAAGGCTTATTGGTTAAATCACTGGTACCCATCAAGTTAAATATATATCAGTTTCATTAACTGGAAACCACAAGACAAGTGTTCTATATTCAGGGTGGTGATGATTTTGATATAATCTACCACATTGTGGTTAAGTATATGATTCATGTAATAAGAAGAAGATGCCTCCAGGCTATTGTTCCTACCATGGATTAAAATTTACATATTGCTTCTCCTTATGTCAAAACATCTGGTGCCTGCAAATGCTAACATTTTGTTAAAAAGTTTCACAAGATAGGAAAAGTGGATTGGAAACATTGCATGTGAATCATTCAAGCACTATAATGGAATAAGAGGTTGAGTTATGAACAGGCAGATTGAACAGTAGCATAGTCAAATAGATTCATATGCTTATGAGTTCAAGACAATACTTTGTATAAGAAGGGGAAATGCCTCAAATCATAGAAATAACCAGTGAGTTTTTTTCAAATGTCACTGAGATATACAATCTGTCTTTCCAAGCTGCATTTTCCTGCCCAAATAAATCCCTGTATCTAAGCATATATACTAAATAGCTAAGATTGTATTAAATATATTCATTTAATTCATGCAGTTTAAGATGTTGGCATCCTTACTTGCCATTAAGTTTCCTCAGAAAATTTCTTGACTCATATTTACTTTCCTGTTTTACAGCACTATATATCAGGGTTGAATCTCAAAAAATTTCACTGGCAAATTATCTTAATTATCTTGCCTCCTTGAAAAGCCTATGTGTCCTTGCATTAGCACCTAGACCTAGACTTGACACCTTTTTCCCTTTGATTTTCAGGTGGGACTTAAGATGTTAATTTTCAGTTATTGAAACTTTGTGGGTTTGTTTTTTTTTTCTTTTTGATGCTAGGTTGTCAAGAAAGCTACACACCACAGATTGCTGTGATTAGCAGATACATTGCTGTAGGAAACTTTCCTGTGTGTGAAAGGAGGCAATAAACAGTGTTTTCTGTGAAGGGCCTTGATTCAAGTGATATCATATCTATCCATTTTCTGGAATCAATGCGTAAATATCCCTAGATGGATATTGTGCTTGCAAAAGAGGAACCGTTCAAAAAGTTGTGGCTCCCCAAAGTGCTTTTGAATTTTTAAAACATACTCCTTGGATCAGAAATTTACTTTCAGGCTTCTGGAATTCTAGAATATGACATTCATGTGGCCTGAATCACCACCCAGTGATACCTCTGGGATGTTTCAGGACCACGTGTCTGGGAAACTGAGGCAGCAGTGACAGCAATCGCTCCATTCTGCCAGTCCCACTGCCAGGAGATTCAAATGAACCAAGCCTCTGGTGGGGAGCTCCATGGTCCCATCTCTCCAGGGAAGGGTATCTCTTCCCAGTCTCACTTTCCATCTGGATTTCTTCTTAAGATGGCTGGTCACAGGGCTCCTAATCATCCTGCCTCAAATGAGGAGCTGGGTCACTTTTCAACCCTGCTGATATCCAACAGGTTCAAAATCTGTAAGCATTTGTAAGTATATCTGACATTCTGCAATCTGGTATTGGCCCATGAAAGCAAGCCAGGATTTGGCAACAAACCTGAGCTCTTCTTCAGACCTCCCAGACTTCTGAGCCAAAGAAGATTTGAACAAGAGGGCAGCCAAAATCTCAACCAAGAGCACTCCCTCCTACAAACCTGCTGAGAACATTAATTTTGTTAATGGTGGTTAACAGGAGTTTTAGTTGGTTTTTATTTTTAAGCATTTTACTGAAAACCACGTTTGTACATTGTATTTACTTGTGATGGACGTGTCTTCAGTTTCCAAAGATCCAAAACTGTTTAAGTTTAATACCCAGAATTTGACAAAAATCTGTTAGCTGAAGTATTTTACATACTCTTCCAGGAGTAGGTTGAGTTAAAGGAAATGTGTCTTTTTAAAACATAATGTGGAAACCTTAAAATTTCTTAATATAGTATCTTTTCATCAATTAGTTTTTTTGTGACATGTGCACCTCCTGTCATCATTAGGGAATCTCAACAAAAAAAATTCTATTTCTACAGAGCCACTTGGAAAGTAAAGGGAATAACAAAATAATTGCAGATATACCATTCTATCATTTCCTCTGGAAAATAGTTTCTACTGTAGAACAGTTAATATACACAGCTGGCTTGCTATGAAAACAAACTGACACAAAGCAATTTAGTCTTACTGCAAAGTAAAGTAAGCATGGTCAATTTTAAGCATGGGCCAGAGAACTGACTCCTGCAATAAGCACCCAAGGGGCAGTGTCTCCACTTGGAAATTTACACTCCAAATTACATTAAATTTGACTTACTCTTTTGCACTGGGCAGAGAATCCTTTGGGCAAGTAAAAGCAAATCATGAGACAACTGAAGTCAAGGAGCATGGAAAACAAAAGAAGGTAAATTCTTGATCCCAAAATGTCACAAATGGGATTTGGTACACCCAAAGGAAGATCTCTGCTCAAGGGCAAATATAAGCCTGAGAAGCAGGCAGAGGAGTACTAGACTGGGCTCTGGCAGAACCTGTCCCTTCCCAGAGGAAAAGGGAGCTTATTTCAGGGTATTTACAACTTCCAGTAGGGTAAGTTATAAGCACCACTTCTTGCCCATTTCTCACATTATTCTCTCCCTCTTCAAACCATGACTAATTCTAAAAGAGACAAAATAAATTCTCCCCTCCCTTCTTCACTGCTCTTCCTCCTTGAGAGGTGGAAGTGTGAAGAGCATCAGCTCCTCTTGCTTCTCAAGGACCAGCTGCAGCTCCAGGTGAACATGTCAGACCAGTCAGTGGTTTAACAGGTTGGTAGCTCTGGAACAGTGCCAATGCATTACTGGTAACAAGTATTTATGTGATTATTTTAAAGGCCAGAATGGGTTTTTACATATCTTGATCTTAAAAGTTACCAATCAGGGAAATAAAATAAACATATTTACCCTTTAAGCCCTGCTGCTTCAGAAGAGCTAATTTAATTTTGATGCTCAGAGTATTGAAATCCTGTAAGAAATAGATACTTGGTTCTCTCAGACCCCTGAAGTCCCAAAATGGATGGTTGTTGGCTTCAGGCACTCTTATTGTTGCTAGGGAGTTAACAGGGCTTGTTGGTAACCTTGCTGGTGGGACCAGATTTTGCATCAAGAGCATGTTGACTGAAGATTACCTTCTACATAAGAGTTCATGCTTGCACTTTCAAAATTATTTTTTGGATAGATAAGAAAAATACAGTTATTACTGCAACCATGAGCCTCATGACCTGTTTTGAATAGTGAAGTAATGCAGAGAATAAAGTATATTTCACACTAAAATATTTGCAAAAATTTTCCTATTTGGACTTTTCTCTTCAAAGCCCATTTCCTGAAGCAGATGTTTGAAATATGAACACAGGCTATGAATTACTTTGTTTTGGAGAGCTAAGTTCTTATGCAAACTGAGAGAAAGTGATTCAGGACTATTCATAGATTGTTTCAGTGAGATGGTAGCTTTATAATTTTCTTTCTTTATTTCCTTAAAGCATTTTTGCTAGATGCCAGTAGCAGCCAAAGAAGCTAAAAGTAGAAACAGAGAGAGTGATGTGATTTACAGACAAATTGGACTTCTGTATATACTCAGAAATATGGACACAGATTTTGTGTACAGAAATAATTAAGGTCCTAAGTGTCCTCTGCAAATTCCACATACCAGCATAGCTCTGCTGGTATGTGGAGCTAAGATGTTACTCAGAGAGCAGCACGAGGAACTGATCTTATAAAAAGCACTGCAGCAGTATCACACTTTCCAAGACTTGTTTCTTTCCTCCTTTATGAAGTAACTTCATAAACATCACATTTCTATTCCATTATTAGAGCACATCTCTTGTCAAGAAGGCTGTGAAAGCCCTGTTCCCATTTAGTGCAAGGTCCTGCATTATCTCCTTTGTCTATAAAATGCAGGGATACTTAGGTCTGTATTATAAATAATAATACATGTATGCAATGGATGGTTCTAATGATGTAGTTCAGTTTCAGGTTTTTACAGCCATTCATAAACTGCTTCAGCAGACTTCTTGTAATTTATGATATCAATAGAGCCCCTTAAATTACATCTGAGATTCTGCCATGTATTGCCCTATGAAAGAAAATGGTTTTGTATTCAATATCAGTGTTAGAGGAGTGCTAAAGGGAGAATGAACCAAAAGTCAAGTGCCCTTTATTGAGAGTGAAAATTGCCTTCATGGTGTGCAATACGTGAGAACTGGACACTTGAAAACAACTGCTGTAATCCTCAACTTAACTGCTTGCTTTGTAGCTATGTGGAGCTCCCTAACACTGGTTTGCGATAAGCTTGTCAGAGTCACAAGAAAGGTGAGTGCATCTTTCACTGTGCTGTACTTTTTGGACCCACAGCTTACAACTCAGAGAATGTCAGGGTCAAAATACCTCGTGAACATTTTTGAATTGTCCAGTCTTATTCAGGATCTTCTATGTCTTGCAGGGGCTGTCTACCATGCCACGACCTGCTGGGGGGAAGCAGAGCTCCCAGCCTGAAAATATTAATCCTGAAGGCCATGTTGTCCAGAGTAGTGATGGCACTTGTAAAAGAGCCAAATATTCTTGACTGTAGCATGAATCTGTACTGACAGTTTTGAGTATTTCCAGTCTTGACCCACGTACAAGTACAAGTTGTCTTGTCTGCCTTTGTTAGGCAAGGGGATAAATCCCAATGCACCCATTAGAAGATGGATCACAGCATGGTAGGTTATTGCCTCCACAGGTTTTTTTTTTCCCTTTATTCGTCTTCCTCCTGTAAAAACCCTCTAAGGAGGTCAAGAACTGCAGGTGGTGAGGGGACTCTTCAAAACTAGCCAGAGAGAACTGGCCAATTTAGCACTGAGTTATTTTAATTCAGGTGCTTTCTTCTTCTGCAATGTGTAAACCTTCCTTGAGCAGAGGACTCCTGGGGGTTGTGGCTGGAGGGGATCCATTACTGTCTTGGCTCCATCAAAGCTCTTCTGGGGACGGGGAGGTGACGTGAAGGCACTGAACCTTGCTGGGGGACAGCTCATGTGGTTCCCCACCACATGAGTGCTTTTATTCCTGTCTAAGGAATTATATTCCACCACTAAAAATCAACAGAAAATGAAGTTTTATAGAAGCTATACTTGCAGAACCAGACAAGCTTCTGATTTCAGAACTGCAAGCACATTCAACTGTTTGTGTTTCAACAACAAAAGCCATTTGTATAAGATATTAAATCTGAATTAAGAAGAAACACGATAGCCAGGATACTGGTCAAAATATTTGAAATGTAAATGGATTTTTAGTGGGTTATTTTTACTATTTGCATTTAAATGGAGTTTGACCTTGATTGTTACCTCGGAGGAAAGGCAAATTTAGAGACATTCTTTTGCACAAGGTGCAAAACAAAACCTTAGCAGATTTTATATATGGAAGAAAAATCTCGTAGTTTTCAAGGGTGTTCAGCTGATATTGGAGGGGATAAATCAGATTTATTTTGTCTAAGCAACAAGGGAGACACAAAGAAAAGACTTGTTCTGAACATCCCATCTAAGTTTAAAAATACTTTGTCTTGGCCTGAACTTTGAGTGTTAAATATACTGACACCTTGAGATCGAAATGCAGCAGAGGCAAACAAGACATGGCATGTGAAAATTTCTTGGCTTTTTAGATAGTACTCTAATCCTATTGTACCTAACAATTTATATAGCAGAACATATCAATTCATAAGAATATTATCTAGACTACTTTTTATTGCTTTTACTGTTTTATTTCTTTTTTTTTTTCCCAGTGCAATTTAATTCTAGTGGCACTGTGTAATTTTCATCAACAATAGAAATTAAATGTATACAGTAGAAAATGGATCATGTTTTAAAAAGCTCCAACCTGTCAGATGTCCATTAATCTATATATATATTCCATGTAGGAAGTAGAAAGCAATATGAGTTTTCACATTCTTTGTATTTAATATTTACCTGTGGGCATGTATAAAAAAATTCTAATAAATCCACAGCTACTTACAATTTACAGAATGGGACTAATGCTGGTAGTTGATCCTAAACTGACACAAACCAGATATTCTCTTAATGTTACTCCAAGGAATTTTAAACTGACTCTGTTAAAGCCAAGGTTATTTGCCTTGGGGATGCCTAATGGAAGGGTTATTATAACACTGTCCACAAATAGGTGTCTTGAGAGAGCCAGGGCCATAATACTTCATTGACAGCTAATAGATTGTGCTATTGCTGTATCATAGTCATCTTTAAGGCCAAAGGTCGCACCTCTTCCTTAATATTTAAATAAAGATACTTGACTGGAGCAGAAAACAGCTTATTGCCAGTGATGGCTGCTGCTCAATTTACAAGAACCTTTACAAAGTCATGCTAATTCCTGGCCTCCTTAGAATGCACGATAACCTTTCATAAATCCATCTTTTCCAGATGTCCTTGGAAATGACAGTTATAAAACTACAAATGATTTGTAATGCAAAATGGGACTGACAGACTTGGAGATTAGTTCTCAGTGTACTAAAATGACTAAAGTCTATAGCTAACAGAAGACTTAAACTGCATCAATAAGTATCTGCCAAAACAGCTCATGAGTATCTTCAACATGTACAGTCAAAGCTGGAAAATAAGAAGTACTCATGATTGTAATATAAAAAGTGGCAAATTTCTCTCTAAGGGTCTCAGAGCAGAACTTTGTGTCTGTGGGTCAGTCTGGAAGGCAGATTTTGAATTGCTCATGCTTCCAATTCAACATTTCATTTATCTGTATCTTCTCACTCACAAACAGGACTTTTCATGAACCAAACACAGTTTTTTATGAGATGAAATTCTATTCACATTTACACACATCACAGTTCAAATTGATTACAGAGTGTATTTAAATTTAGAAAGTGCTGCTGAAAATACATTTTGTTAAAAAAGAAATACTCATTCCACCTTTAGGGAGAATATCCTCTTCAAGGTTTTGAAAGTATATATATATATATATATATACACAAATAATGTTTCTGAATTTCACTATAATACACTATAATTTTTATATAACTAAAGTCTGAACAAAGGCTAAAAAAATCTTCAGAAATAACAGTTGTTGTCAGGATTACCTAGAAATACAGTCTTCTACCTGAGGCAAAAATTACTTTCTAATACTAAAAAAAAATTAAGAGGAGACAAACCCAAGTCAGATAAAACATTAGGGTGACAGCAACACCTCATGGAACCAACTGTAGGAGAGCAACCTGCATTATAGCTTCTACTCATGACCCTTCTCTTTGGTTTTCTTTCTTAGTTTCAATGTACTTGCTCACTTTTGTTCTCAGGTCCTTTGTCTAAAAGACGCTAAGCCTAGGAAGTATTAATTTTTGGAACTTGGAAGCATTCATTGAATTAATGAAGTATTAGTTGAAGTAAATAAGAAATGTTATCCATCAGGTTAAGGATGTATGTTATTATGAAAGTAATTTTGTTCATCATTTCATATTGTTAAATCTACCTGGGTAAATAATAATATATGTTAGAAAAAATAACATAGATTAATTGGTCACAAATATGTTCCTAGCTTTTGTACATTTGGGAATTAGTTCACAGTCCTGGTTTCTACAGTGGGATTTGTAATTCCAAAGTTTTATATGGATTATCAAAATATATTTGAGCCAATTGTCTGCTCCCACATATTCTACCTCCCCTGTACAGTTTTTCTTTCATGCCAACAATGGTTTGCCAAGACATAATGATTCCTGCTCCCAGACTGAATTAGTGAAAATTATTAGTCAGTCACTCTGTAATTTATGAAGAAAAACTTATTCATAAATATTAAGGAATAGCATTAATAAATCCATTTGAAAAATAATTCTTCAGCTTTCAATCTATTGTTTGTGAGCCGTGATCTTATTTTTCTCTGAGCTCTATTTTGTTTATTTTTATCAAAAAGTCTGATTTTGTATTCTGAAGCTCAGACACCATCTCTGTGATGTCACCTGTTACGATGAGTCAGGGAGGTAAGGGAATAGAGCCTATGCAATAATGACTTTGTCCTATCTTTTCTTTTTATGGCTTGTGGTGTGACTCTTGGGGATGTCGTGTGCAGGCCACAAGTTGGATTCAATGATCATCATTCCAACTCAGCTTATTTGGTGGTTCTGTGATTCTGTTGATCCAGCTGGGAGGTCTTTTCTCAGCTGTCACTATTTGTTCATTCTCACTGCACATCCTTTCTCTTCTTGTCTGGGACCTTCCAGCTTGCCTCTCCATAATTTATTGCAAGCCATAGCTAAACCAACAATACCAAGAGGAGGAGGACATGGATTTTGGCAAGTGCTCTGAGTGTCTGAGGACCACCATGCATTTGGTAGGGATGTGCATGATCATGAAAGGAAACTGTGTGTTGGCATAAACTTGTTTGTAAAATAGCTACAGGAATCTGAGATGAAGCCACACTTCAGATGTTGGTTGTCACTCCTCAGGCTTCTTAGCAAGAAATCCAACAGTGGACTCAGGTGCAAGGAAAAACAGGTTCACTTGAGCAAAGCTCTTAGAGGCTGTAATGAAAGTGAAAAGCAACAGCCTCAGAAACGGCCACCTTGCAAGCAGATTCCTCACCACTTTGGTAGAATATTTTCTAGGTGTTTTTCCTGACAATTCAAATAATGATTATGTACATGGTTAACCTATTTCCCCAAGAAGTATACTCCCTTGCCTATTCCTCTCATTTGAGGGACCTAAGAGCAGAGTGTTTGCCTTTATAGATGTTTAAGAAAAATGTACTCAAGAAGTAAGGAAACAATTCTGATATTTTAAGTTTACAAATTTTTATCCATTTGAATTATCAGAAAATGAAAAATAAAAGTGTGAAAAAATACCACAGTGAGAGAATCCTTTGGTTTGAGATTCCTTAATTCCAGAAAAGAATCTCTGAACTCACCACATGAACTTGGAAATTAAAAAGAAAGGGAGGGAGCTCCATGTGAAATGGTTTTACTCTGCCAACCTGTTTTAAACCACTAATTCAATTTGAGTAAGAAAATTGAAACCATGTGCCTCTTTGTTGCAATGGTTGGCAAATTACACTAGGTTAACCATTTTCTTCCTGCTTATCCCCAATATGGTGTCTTTTCTCAATTTTAAAACATTTTTGCAGGACTAGCAATGAATCTTTTCATGTTTAAAAGATCAGCACATATTTTATGCACAAAGATTGCAGTGCCAAATAAATTTCTGCGGTAGACCACCTCCAGCAATACTCTAAATAATATTTAGAGAGGAGTCCACCTACAGGGAGAAAGTAGCCCAGACACCTATCTGATCAGAGATGATGAGGCAAAGATGATGAAGTTATTCACTAAAGTAGACTCTGTAGTTCTTCTGCCATAAGCAATATATTCAAGGAACTGATTGATAAGACTTGTTTTCATGCAATAAAAATTTGAAGGATGAAAAATGAAAACTGAAGATACACCATGTAAGTGTAAATGTGATCAGAACACAAAAACAGGTGGTTGAGAGGAGTTAATACAGCATATGAACCATACCATTAACTTGTCTTTTGTCTTCCAAAAGGAAAGGGAAACCAGAATGTAAAACAAAAAAAAATAAAAATCGAGGTTTCATTCTTTTTTTTAGTGTCCTTGCTAACCCAATCCACTATATACTTGTTTCCTCAGTGGCATACTACTGTCAACTAGAAAACAAAGCTATATGAATAAATTTTATGTTACTAAAATGGAACGTATTGAAAAAGATAAATGCTGTCTTTGCAAATTGCAAAGTGCCAGTTGGGCTTGCTGAAATACCAACACACTAGTAACAAGTGGGTTATTTAGGCAAATTGCTCAGAACTGTTGGTAAAATTCTTGAAAGAACTGTGAATAACCTGTGTGATGAATGGGGTCGAGAAATCTCATCATCTTCATGTATCTGAGGACAGCTTAATTAATTCAAATGAAGAAATTAAAGGTGTATGAAGGGGATTAAGGCAAAAGCTGAAAATAAAAATAGATCTGCAAAATGTTAGATCTCTCCTAGCCTCAAAAGAGATCAATTAAATCTTTACAGGAGAAAAGGCACTGAAGAGGTCTCCTGTGAAACCAGCAAAAATCTGAAGTGTAATATTTTGGAAATACCATAAATTAAGGAGAATACAATGTGTTATTTTTATATGCTGCAGAACTCCACAGCTCCACCTCCTTTTCCTTTTAAAAATGCTACCCAAATAGCTTAATGCTCAAAACTCTTTGACACAGTGTCCTGGATTTTAACACTTTCTGCCTATTGTATTTTCCATGTCTGCAGCAGGTCCAGAAACCAGTCCTTTCAGAGTTATTATTCTCCATAAATCAGAGAGGAGTGATTGATTCCTTTATAAATTACATGTACCACAGGGCAGACTGGCTGGTAAACACTGTGATAGTAAACAGGCCTTCTCTTTATACCTATATTTTTGAGAACCCTGCACAAAGTTTAAATTTCTGATTAACTGCTTGCTCCTTCTCTAATTAGCATTAACACTAAAAACACTATTCACTATTCATATTTGCTCATCTCCTTATCTTAGATTAAGCAGTGTTTAATATGTGGTTAAAATTATTCTGCACATCATCAACTGATCTATGTGAAACAGCACAGAGAACAAAAGAAGCTTAATCTTCCATGAAGCTTCAGTCAAGTGAAACTGTACATAATCCAGAGACAAGTTTCTTTTTGATAACCTGCACTTAATACACAGCGCATGTCCCCTCTCTCTCTGCCCTTGCATTATTTTGAATCTGCTTATTAAAACAAAAAATTGCTCTGATTATTATTATTATTATTAGCGTTTTGCTAGATTTCACACACTTTGGGCCTAATTGTGCCAACTCTTTGCATTGAGCATGATGGTTGAGCTGTCCCATGGACACAACACTGTGCTTACAGACACGGCAGCAGCATGAAAGAATAAGTTATTCATTTTACTTAGTTATTTTATGGCAGCAGCCAGAAAGAAAGATTTTGTGAGATGAGACTTTCAATAGTGACTGTAGGTGCAAATGCCTTGAGACAAGTAGTTGTCATTTGGGCTGCTAAGACAAAAAAGAAATTGAAAAAATAAACAAGATACCTCCCATTAACAAGTAAAGCAACAGGATATAAATATATGGAATTATTAAGGTGTGACAGCACTTTCTTATTGGTAACCTAAGATGCATCACTAAGCCCTGAATTCCTCACTTAAGTAGGTCAGTGATCTCAACAAACAGGAGCACTAAATCAACCCAAATTTTCTCTGACTTGAAATATTTAATATTTAAAAAAAAGTCACATGGGATTTATGGCAACTTTAATTTCTAATGTCATGTCCTGCATAACGTGATAAATTAAAGCTTGAAACGGAGAGAAAGGCACTTTTGTCCCTTTAGCCTGTGGCAGCCTCGGGATGCCGGTGGTCATTCCCGCAGAGGACGGCAGCCCCTCGCCCGGCAGCCTGCCCTCCGCACGGGGGAGAGCTGCGGGGGTGCTGCGGGCTCGGTGCGTGGAGCCCGGCGCTTCTGGTTCGGGGCAGGGCGGGGATCTATCCCAGGGAGTGCTGCGGGGCACGGGGGAGCAAGCGGTGCGGTGCGGGAGTGCGGGGCACGGGCGGTTCGGTTCGAGCGGTGCATTTCCCTGCGGGGCCGTGCGGTGCGGTTCGAGTGGTGCGGTGCTATGCGGTGCGGTTGGAGCGGTGCAGGTCGGTGCTGTTCGGTTCGAGCCGTGCGGTTCAGTTCGAGCCGTGCGGACCGGTGCGGTTCGGTTCGGCTGGAGCCATGCAGCCCGGTGCGGTGCGGTTCGGCTGGAGCCATGCAGACCGGTGCGGTTCGGATGGAGCCATGCAGGCCGGTGCGGTTCGGTTCGGTTGGAGCCATGCAGACCGGTGCGGTTCGGATGGAGCCATGCAGGCCGGTTCGGTTCGGTTCGGTTCGGTTGGAGCCATGCAGGCCGGTTCGGTTCGGTTGGAGCCATGCAGGCCGGTTCGGTTCAGTTGGAGCCATTCAGGCCGGTTCGGTTCGGTTGGAGCCATGCAGGCCGGTGCGGTTCGGTTCAGTTGGAGCCATGCAGACCGGTGCGGTTCGGCTGGAGCCATGCAGGCCGGTTCGGTTCGGTTGGAGCCATGCAGACCGGTGCGGTTCGGTTCGGTTGGAGCCATGCAGGCCGGTGCGGTTCGGTTGGAGCCATGCAGGCCGGTTCGGTTCAGTTGGAGCCATGCAGACCGGTGCGGTTCGGTTCGGTTGGAGCCATGCAGGCCGGTGCGGTTCGGTTCGAGCCGTGCGGCCCGGTGCGGGCCAGAGGGAGCCGGCCCGCCCGGCGCGGCGCTCCCGCCGCTAGAGGTCGCTCTCGGCCCAGCTTTGCCGCTCCTCGGCGTTAATTATTTTACTCCAAGGAACAATTCTGCCTTTTCGATCGGAATGCCTCGTTTTAAGCGGCGTGCTAGAGAAAGATATAGTGCCTCCTTAGCTTGTTCTCCTGCTGATGAGTAGCTGTTGGGTTGAGTGAATGAATCATCCCGGATATTTTAATACGCAATGGATATACTTTAGCAGAGAAGTTTGACTTTCGCCTTGGCCTCCAAAAGGTGGAAAAATTGATAGGACAGATAAAACAATATGCCCTGGTAAAAAAGAGAGAGAAAGGCTTACTATTGAGAGAAAGGCAACATGAAGCTTCAGACCCTCATGAGGACACCTAGGATCTGGTATATACTTAGATCCATAATTGCAAATGTAAACCCTTTTACAGTTGTTTCTATTCCTTTGTTTTGGGGGAAAAAAAAGGCATATTTTTCCCTACATGTTGACAGTGTAAGTTCTAGTGTATAACTACTTCCACTTTCTCTTGCATTTTTTCTTTTAATAAAAATTGGGATATTAACTGTGGTAGTCATCTTTTTTATTACAACCTTATTATGAAATAAAAGCCCTATCAAACTTCTTTGTTTACCATGTTCTTACTGCTTTCAATGCTTGTATGATGTTGCTTTCCTTATTCTTCCTACACAGATAAAGCACAACACTATCCAAGTCACATAATGTTATGTTAATAAAAACAAAGGGCATGAAGCAAACTGAACAAAATGCAAACACAACCCCATCCCCCTGAAAAAGGCAAACTGTATTTGAAGAAAGCACAGCAAAGCAAATTGATGTCAGCTGTAAGGGAATATAAAGATCCATGGGATAGAAAGAATTTCCCGATTTCCAAGGAAACTAGAGGAAGACGAGTGGAGAGAATCTTCTTAGCACAGGGTGGAGAATGTGGGAGGTAAAGAAGAATATGCTGCAACAAATCATTGACAGTAACATGCTGAGGGAAGTCAGAGTAAGGGAGGAGATTCCTGTTAAACAGAGAAGAAGACACTGCAATGATGGGGGGACATAAAAAGGGGTTTGAATTAGCAGTAGCAGGATGATATAACCTGGCCAAAACTGGGAGACAAAAAAGAAGCCAGAATACTGTATCAAAAAATACTATGAACAGAGCAGGAAAGCACTGTAAGGAAATGTTATGGGGCCGTAATCATACCATTGAGGCTATGCTGAAAGAATTCAAGGTGAGGTCTATTTCCTACCAACAAACTGATAGGTGGAGTTACAGGGTGAGTACATACTCCCCACAATATCTTATTGGAATTGTTAAAACGTTAGTGTAGGTCTGGATTCTGATTTCACTTATATGCTTTCACTGTTGTGCAGCTGGAAATCTCACTGGAGTTACTACTTATTTACAGTCCTTTGAGATCACACTCAGGATTCTGAAAAGCAAAGAGGTTCTCAGTATTCCTTTTATGATTCTCAATTGCTTGTTCAGTGATGACAAAAAAATCTTTCTCTCAAAGATGAAAGATCTTTTAAAGGGCCTTATTTTCAATTTCCAGCTCCATCTCCCTCTCTGTTCCCAAATTTCCAGACTGAGTGTAGAATACTTTCTACAGGCCAATTTTGCCTCGTGGCATTCTGTTTGTCTAAGCACATAAAACTGTGCAGGTGCTAAGCAGTAGAAAATCATGCCCTCATAATTCTTAGTATACTTGGGGTGTTCAAATCTTTAATAGACCAAAACCTGGACCACGATACTCCCACTGCAAGGCTTTTGCAGAGCTAGAGACCGTGGCCAGGCTCTGGTAGGCTGATACATATTGTGAGGCTGTTGGCCTACGTTATTGAAATGGCTGGCACCTGGTGAGACACTGTTGTTTCATCACTGGAGAGTGGAACTGAGTTATGCAGCTGCCAACTTGTGTGTTTAAATTTAGGTGTTCAAGTGAAACAAGAAGTAGATTTTTGAAATCAGAGAAGACAACATTGAGAGTAAAACCACTAGCTTGTAAAAGAGCATGATCACTAAACTTGGAGCTTTCCTGCACTGAGCATCTTCTTGACCCAGTGCAGAGAGGTAAATCCCTCCTTCCCTAACTAACAGAAATCCTGTGAGACTAGGAAGTTTTCATAGTTCTCTGAGCCTAGTGGCTGCAAGTGTCTTTCCATTATGTAGGAGGAAGGTAGTGTTAAGAAACCTTCTTCATCTTCTCCTTCTGCATGAGGAGGTCATTTTTGTTTTGAAATCCTAGTAGACATTCAATGCAGTTAATTTCACCATCATTTACAGTAGCTCCACACGGATCATTGTAGCCTGAGGGCTATCATTACTGCTAGGGCTTACAGAAGGGGAAAGAAAGACAAAATTCATTATTCATTTGTACTGAAGGGAGAGAAAATGAATCCAGAGAGACAGAGTGGTCATACACAGAACCCAGTTTTCCCCATTCACAGTGTGTCCAGTGGGCTAGGCTGCCTTTGGCATGCATCAGGGATAAAGAAATACATTAAGTACAAGTGTCTGCCCAATTGGCTGTGCAGCTCCAGTCCATCTCCTGGGGCAGAGCAGACCCACTACTGCTTTGGAGCAGGGACTGCCAAGTGATGGCAGGGGCCTAGAGCTCAATCCTTCCCTGTGTGGGGAAACATCCCAGCCTCGTAAATGATGGGGAAGGGCTGCCACGTCTTTAGCTGGAGCTGGACACAGTTGCCATGCACACATAGCAGTGTTTTCTTCAGCTTGTGACACAGAGTATGTGCCCCTTATTTTGTCTCATAAATCCATTGCTGTTAACTGCTGCATTAAATAGACCCATGACCTCAATATTTTTAGTTCATCTTTTCCTGGACCTGGCTTGGCTATTACTATAAATTAAGAAAATAAGAAAGGATTGTATTATCTCTGGAAGTGTCCTTGTTCGTCAGACCCCCCTACCTGCTATCAGTAGTAGCTACAGCTTTCAATGAACCTGATTCTTTGATTTCCAAGGTTTTGGAAAAGTTTGGGTTTTTTGGGGGGGTTTAGGTTTTCTTTTACATTCACGTAGGACAAAACATACCTAGTCAGCATGGCAGGTTTATAGATGATGTTCTTTAACAGCAGTGCTGACCAAGCTGTTATCCTATGTTACCTTTTTTGGGAAGATATTTGTCCACATGTTGGTCCCCACAAGGGTTTCTATGTTGCTTCTTCAGGAGGGTGTTTCTTGGAATGTTAGACCCACAATGACTTTGGTGGAGGTTTCTGGGAAAGACTGTCAATGTTCAAGAATAGCTTTTGAGAAGAAAGCCATCATGTATTACAGTAAGTTCACTTTACCAGAGTAGAAGGTAGGCCTTCTCTCCAGATGCTGTGGAGAACATGTGTGGTCTGGAGACATGTCTGCATTTTTTAAAATAAAAAGGAGAGACAAATTTGCAATTAAAAAGCTCAAATGAGAATGGCACTGGGTAGGGAAAAACTTACTAGTGTTTTGTTGCAGAGGAATCGGTTCCAGAGGCTAAATGTTCTTCAGTAGAGCTCAGTGCTTTCGGATCCATATTGGTGGCTTACTCACTGTTGTATGGACTGGTAGAATTGCTTCTTTTGACATTGGTTTGGCACGATCAGGTCAGGTATTCATCAGTGACTTTCTTACTGAAATATGGGCTAAGCTTTACAACTACCAGCCTAGAAAAGAGAAAATTCTATGTGTATAGAAACTACTTTGCCTGGGAAATACTAGAGGTAATACTCCATATGTAACCACCAGTGGTCCAGGATCCAAAACCTATGGAGAGCTCGAGACAGAGTCCACCTTCATCCCATTTGCTGAAAGTATTACAAATTTTCACACTAAAAAAAAAGTAGATTTTGTCATTGACATTCGTTGTTAGTGGAAGCTACCCATTCTGTCTCTGCAAAGCAGAATATTGCCTTCTGGTCACACAGTTAGGGTTTTGCAGCAGATCAGAAGGATTTTGAACTTTATAACTCTGCTTCACAAGGATGTTAACACCAACTATCAGACAGTTTGTGTATAGGTATGAAGAGGTAGTAAGAGAATAATATTGCAACTGAGATCCACTGTGAATACAAGGAAACAAAATTCTCATGATATTAATTCTGACTCAAAGGAAGTATTTGGAGATGGCTTATTCCCTGTATGAATTGTACTATGGAGACTCTTTACCCATTACATTTGTATTGTTTTCATGTTTGGGATATTATCAGCCTGTTGGGCTGATATTAGATTTATATTTAAAGATAAATTTAAGAAGAAAAGAGAATCAGACAAATTGAACTGCTGAATTGCTATAGAACCATCTCTCTTTAGTTTCATTTCAATCCAAAAATGTATAAAGAATGCCAGAATACTTATTTAAACTGTGGATATATGTCTGCACATTTCTTGGCACTGAGCTTTCAAAAAACTCTTTGTCAGTAGCCATCTGATACATAAATGGCTTTGTTTACAGCAAAAATGCTGGCATAAATAAATAGGAATATTGAACCAGAACAATTGCCTTTAGCAGCCAGTGCTGTAAATCATACACAAGCTGTCATCATGAGTTGAAACACGTCTGCATACTTAGTACCATGTTTAGCTTGCTTAATCAGAACAATATGTAAACCGTTAGTGCACAAGAGCTTGCCAAGACAAAAATTATTTACAAGTTGCATTTTGTGTTTCTGGAAATTTTTAACAGAGGAGAGGAGAGGAGAGGAGAGGAGAGGAGAGGAGAGGAGAGGAGAGGAGAGGAGAGGAGAGGAGAGGAGAGGAGAGGAGAGGAGAGGAGAGGAGAGGAGAGGAGAGGAGAGGAGGGGAGAGGAGAGGAGAGGAGAGGAGAGGAGAGGAGAGGAGAGGAGAGGAGAGGAGAGGAGAGGAGAGGAGAGGAGAGGAGAGGAGAGGAGAGGAGAGGAGAGGAGAGGAGAGGAGAGGAGAGGAGAGGAGAGGAGAGGAGAGGAGAGGAGAGGAGAGGAGAGGAGAGGAGAGGAGAGGAGAGGAGAGGAGAGGAGGAGAGGAGAGGAGGGGAGAGGAGGGGAGAGGAGGGGAGAGGAGGGGAGAGGAGGGGAGAGGAGGGAAGAGGAGAGGAGAGGAATTTGTTTTGATATTATAAAAAATACATTTGGTATAGTAATCAAGCATATACACAAGCAAAATGTTTTCCTTGACAATACAATATCCCAGTTGATGTAAATCAGTGAAGCTGTATATATTAGCTATAATTCTGCCTGTTAAGTTTTTATTTTCACTTAAATTCAGAGGAATATAAACAAATAGTTAAAAGCCACATGTATTTTTTAGCTTGATTCCATTCATCAGATTGTTGCCTGTATATTCTAATCCTAACAGTCCTTTAATCTGTGGGTGGGTATAGCCTTTAAAGAATATGTACACTGGAGTAGATTCTCAGCTGTATAGATTGGATATTTGATTTGAGTTGCAGTTACTTTAATTTGTATTCCCAGGTCTTTGTTTACAAGAAACACTAAAATCCGTTTATTTAACTGAGAGTAATATGAAGCATGGGCTGCTCACGTTCCTCTCTCTACAGCCCTCTGATGTCACCTTAAGCACTCTCCCTGATTAGGCTTTTGTGTATGGATTTACCTGGAGACACTTGTGTTACTGTTGCTGGGAACACTTAATAGGAAAATACCTCCAGTGACATGAGATTGTGTCTTTAGCATTGCTGGAGGCTGGTGGTAAAGACTAAGTGTGCTATTAACAGCAATGCATGAGACAAAGTGTGTCTACAGAAGTTTCTGATGGCCCTTCAGAGTCTGTGTTAAAGGCTTAATTTGTTTCCAGAATAATATGGCACTCTCTTCAGGCAGGGGTGCTTCTCCCAGAGATGCAGCAATGCATGGAGGCTATGGAGCAGCCACTGGTAAAGCTGTGCAGATAAAAATGGACAGGAGACATCCATGGTGCATGTTCTGGTTGTGCATCAGATGCTGAAGAGGGAGAGCCAAGATGATCACGTTAAGGGATGACAGGGTCAATGATATGTCCTAGTTCAGTCTTTGGAGAAGCAACATGTATTACTCTGCACAGCCATTCAGGTCAACCAGAGGAAAGCAGCATTTTGGCTTCACATTGGTTTGCCTGATGCTGGAGCTTGGAGAGAAGTGGGAGGAAATGAGATTAAACTTTGCTGCTGTGATCAGCTGCACAAGGACCAGGCATTCATCACTAGACGAAATACTGTGATCAAGAAAACAATTTCCAGTGCTATGAAGAAAATTTCAATAACCACTCTCATTTTCATATGATAATTTTTTATCTATTTTTGCGGACTATAAAGAGACAGAACTTTAGCACAGATTCCTGCCTTGAGTATTTGCTGTTTACAAATCAGGTTTTCTTTTGTTTCTGAGCATGCTGTTCCAGCAGAGAATCCTTTGTAAATCTCTAATTGCTCTGTAGGCCACACACTATCTGATCCTGGTGGTCTATGAAGAGCAATAAAAGTAGACTTACAATAGCCTCCTTTAAATAACGCTTGGCACTTGACCATGAACATGCATGCATTCTGAGGTTTCAATTTATTAAAAATCTAGCACTTTTTATTGAGAAAATTAATGGCTCAAAATCACAATGAAATACCACTATTACAGCTGATCTTACCTAGAAAAATATGGCACTAAACGTAATGAGAATGAACTGCTCTCTTCCCATTTTGCATACGCTGCTGACATCCATATGTGGTGTTACAAAAACTGTCTTTGGCCTTTTTAGAAAAATCTTAATGTGTATTTAAATGAAAACATAAGTGGGTTACAATCCTCTGAAGTACTTTATTCAGTTAACTCTTTTTTCTTTCCTCAGTAGAAAGATTTGAATTATGTTATGTTGTTTTGCTCCCTGAAAATACCTAGTGTGATTGCTATGATGATGCCATTTGTACCACTCTGGGTACATTTATGTCATATCTTTCATTTATAACTCCTTGTTTCAGATTTTTACGATTAAACCTTTAGGAGTCCAGTCCTGTAAAAAAGACTTAGACCCAAGTACTGGAAAAAAAAATACACATGTGCTTGAGTGCTCAGCCTTATCCTTATAGTAAAGTTAAGCATGAATGCACTACTGTGACCTTCTCTGTTTCATTAGACAGGCTAACTGCAATGGGACAACTCGGTTCATGGAATTAATGTTAGATGTATTGTAAAAGTCCAAAGCTGGAGTTTTCTCTGGGATGAAACTATAGGATCTAGAGTTCGAATGCAGCTGATCTAAGGAAAAAAATGGAAGCAGATTGTTTCAGTTGTTATGATGTTGCATAAATGAAAGATATGGGAATGGTGTTATATTAGATACCTTGTTTTGGTTTATGAAACAAACAAAAAAAAATTAAATTTTGTGGGTCATTAGTTTTTTAAAGGCAGAGAAGTTTTAAGAGCTACTGTGAAAATGCCAGATAACTCATGGTTTTTTCAGCTGGTCATTTATACACAGGTACACCCACAACCTAATTTTAAAAATAGTATATTTCATAACTGCTCACAGATTGTTCTGTATGTGCAGCAGCCAAATAGACATGAAATTCCGAAACTGATTTAATGGAGCAGTTGTAGTCTATTGGGGTTAAAATTTTCCTGTCTACAGGAATTTAAATATGCATTTAAATAATAGCCCATAGTAATTCAAAGAATCCAATGCTGTACAGAAGAAATAGAATAGTTCCTAATAGGAAGTCAGCTAAGTTATCATAAAGGTATTTAAAAAGCCCCGTGGCATGTGGGTTCATAGGTCGGGGAACAATGCCATAGAAAACCACAGCTTGCTCCTACCTGGGCTGTCCACTTGGCTTGCAAAGAGGAGATTCAACAGCCAGATTTTTAGCCTCCTGCTCACATTCCTCTGTGATTATTCATTCACACAATGAGTCCTATTAAAACCAAAGGGACTCCCTGGGAGAATAGCATTACTTGCCTTTGGGTAATGGGTTCTTGATTTGACTCCAAGAAAGTAAGATTTAGCAACATTGTGCTGCCCAGCTGTGGTAAAGTGTTTTGGCAAATTGACTTATAGTCTTGGCAAATTAGATATGCTGAAAGGCATTTACACTGCTTCCAAATAAGCACGTGCTTGATCATCTCTGTTTACCAAAGAGACTGTCTTCAGTGGGGCAAATATACCAAACAGAAGGTTCTAGTCTTTCACAGCATTTGGGGATGCAGTTTTCGTAGATTAATATTCCGCTTTCTCCTATTTTCTCCTTCCCGATGTATTGCATGATTTAATGGCATCTCTGAGCTTCTGTGTATTTTCTGTTCTCATTCATCAAAGTCCTGATCTTGTTAATAAACAGTCACACAAGCATCTCACTGATTACAAAGACACTAATCACAACAGTAAAGTTACAAGTTTAAACCCATGAAGAACGGTGCCTGTAGGATTACTGACTTAATTTAATTTTTTTTCTTGTTTGTTTAATATTTAAAATTGATTTAAGTAGTTTTTGTCATTATGATTAAACACAGGTGAAGAGAAGCATTTTTGGATACTTATCTTCCTTTCATCTTTATTAAAGTTTTTCTTTTATTGAACTGGAAAAGTATTAAACTTTTCACCTTAGACAGCAGGTTGAAGTATGACACTGTAATTGTAATCCAGATGGGAAACACAAGAAGACGGATAAAAGAAAATGAACTGCAAAGGAGCCCAAGCTGACGAGGTTGACAATGCTGTAATAGTACCTTCAACTTAGTTTCAAGCTGTTTGTTTTTGCAATGAACGTAAGTTTCCACTGTAACATTTTTCTGTATGAAAACTATAGCAATACTTTGGTTTCCATGGTGATGTTTTTCTTTTTCGTACATATTTATCCTCAAAAAGCAGCAAGCTCGCCCCTTTTTCTCTCTTTTAGCACTTGATAATTGAAATAAAAGCTGAATTATTTTGTATGCCAGGGTGTCTCAAACACATTCCTCTACCAGTGAAAACTCCTGCAGTATTACAGTCATTTAATGTAAGCAGTTTATTTGAAGCATTACTTCAGGAAAGAAATTCCAGAATTCCAATTTTTTAAGTTGTAAACTTGAGAGTGCCCTGCCTTTCCTCCCCCAGATTCAATTGTCTCCAGAAGGTATCAGAGCTAAACTTTCAAACTATTTCAGGGCACACTGCCCTACACACAAAGCTTTTGGCTTCACTATTATGCTATGCAAGAGATGCAGCATTTTTGTTTCTTGCCAGTGACCAAAGAATACTTGGAAGAGCAAAATGTCTTATAAAATTAAGCGTTTTGGAAAAAGAAATGCTCTGTCTTCACCTGGCTTGCAACACTTTGCATTTACACAGCAGCGCTGTTATTTTTGACTCCTTCACGACAGAGCTGAAAATAGTAAATAAACTAGGATGGCTGCTGTGTCAGTTTTTCTATGCTTCAAATCCATCCTTCACCTGGTATTTTGTTAATATTTCTCAAATGAAAAAAAGTTAGAAACTCAATCCAAAACAATTTTTCCATTCCTGGGTTCCCAAGCTGATACGTTTTATTAGCAGAGCTTTGTATGTTAGAGGAAAGACACCCTGGTGAAATATGTTGTCTAATTAGTTTTGAATCTAAAAGCACCAAGGATATGTGACATAATTAAATATACAAATGCTACTTGAACCTAAAGAGTTCTTACAGAAATTGGGGGAACATCAGAATGATACCTTCAGAAAGGTGTTAAGTGGCAATGAACAGGGTTTGAATGTTATATATAGCATCCAGAGTGGGTGGATCCCCCTCAGGTGATTTGTATGCGTGCTTAGTATTTACAGCATTCTGCATGATTCCTCGTGCTTCCCAGAAAAAGTGAAAAAAGGATCCTCTAAATCCATGACAAACTGGTGCCATAAACCAGTGCTGAGATGCTTGGCCAAACTGTGAGAATAGACTGCGATTTGGGATAGTGTCACCATGTGGTTATGGTGATGAGTACGGTGTACAACCACAGCCAATTTTTAACTTAATGCCTGTGAGTCATTACAGCATTACTCCAAATTCAATGGGCTTTGGAAGCACAGTGCAACTGGAAATGACTATCAGGAAAACAAGAATTAAAGAAGCCTTTGGAGGAGTTGTTACATGAGAAAAATCACAGGTGCTTCTGTTTCTGTTCTCTTTCTGGCCAGCAGAGCTGAGCTGAGTAATGGCCGAGCCACCTGCAGCATAAGGGCTGCAGTGCTGTGTGCAGTGAGAGCTCCTCACTGCCATGGGAAAGGTGTGCCCAGCCAGGTTCTCTGGCCAAGGGCCTGTTTCACTATCTCTCGTCAACCCCTCCAGACCTCTGGAGATGGGAATTACGTGCCAATGAGAAAAAAGTAGCAATGCAATTCTGATGTCTGCCCTGTGCTGATGGAACTGCTGCCTGCCCAGAAGTGAAGGGGGATGACATACCTTTGCTCTTCTCCTCAAACATCTCCTTCCAGGAGTAGGATGCTGAGGTGAACTCCTCTTTCTGAGTGGCCTCTGAGTGACCCCGTCTATGATGCAACTCCATCCATGGAGATAGGTTTTGAACTTCTTTGGGGGATCAAATATTCTAATTTTTGGCTTGTTTGTTTGTTTGTTATTTCTTGAGAGCAGAATTTGTATACTGTTATGGATTTAGGAGTAAAGAAACAAAAACTGTTGAAAATGTAGATCAATTGTCAGATTTCTACCAAACTAAAAAGACAGCTAGACAGGTGCACATACATATGTACACAGTTCCCACCTACGCTGGTATCAATATATTGGTGGATAATGAAGAAGTATGGAATATCATTAAATGTTGGACAGACCAAACACAGGGTTAGATATACACTTGTACATCTATGTATAAAAACTGTAGAATTTGTGCATGTGAGTAGCTGAGGTTTCTGAAAGCAGTATCTAGGTTAAATTTTATAAAACTTTCTGAACTCTTCAATATTCTCAGTTTAACTCTCTCCATTCTTAGTTTTCGTATAACCTAATAAAGACAATATTTTTGCTTTCTGGCAACATGTTTGCTAATGATACATACAGGTAGTTCAATCTAGGCCTTGGGCATTTCTTCTGGATTTATTTATCTTCCTTTTTAGAGCAGTGGTGGTCTTTCATATATGCATTAATAATGTTTATATTTCTAAAATGGAATGCAGACTTTCACTTGAGGTAAAAGATCACAAGGTCAAGGAAACTTGGAGATTAGATCTTTTGCCTAAGTAGGCTGCAACCTAGTAATACTTGGGAGATCTTGATAGCTAATGTTAATACCCTCCCACAGAGCCAGAGGCCAAGGCCTTTTTTAGGACCAGCATTTTTCTTAAAATTGCCTTCTAAAATTTCTTTCAATAACCCACGTGCACCAGTGAAACCACAACTAACATAACTAGCTGTTGGGAGCATGACCATATTTCAGGTTCATGTTACAGCCTCAGCCTGATCCAGATGTTGTAGAGAGGGATGCTGTTCTGCCAGCTGCCTGCTCACATCTCCTGCCCACTGCTAATGGAAATGCATTGGTGGCCATGAAACAAGAAATGTTATTAAACTCACTAGTAGTATAGGCAGGTCAAACATGTGATGGTGATTTCTAGTAGAACAAACTCACCTATCAACAGCTTGGAAATTAAGAAAGTGAAAGTCAACACCTTCGAGATTGGGCTGTTTGGGTAGTAATGTCCCTAAACAATTAAGTCTAACAAACTGCAGAAAATCTCTGGAGATAGGTTAACTCATGAGTTTTGAATTAATTGGTGGTTACATTTAATTCATTCAGATATGATGAGACTAAATTAGTAAAAATACTGGGGCTAATGTTCAAGTATTCTTTCCTAGGAAGATATTTTGCACTAGATAAACATTGAGCATCATCTCCATAATGTGCACATCATTTCCAAAAGGAGTCCAAGTATATCTTGTTTTCCTCTCAGTGTCCATACTGTGCTTTGATATTGAAACTTGTAGGCCCTGTTCAGCCTAGTTTACTTTTGTGCCTGTGCCTAAGTAAAGAACTTGAGTTTAACCATCTCTGTTGGACTGTAGTGTCTGTAATAGTTCAAGACTATAAGAAAGGCAAAGTGAATGGAAGAGGTTGCATCTGTCATTAGAGAATCAAAGACAGGCGAAAGATACAGATGTAAAATAGTTTCTGCTACTTTTACTTTATTTCTTTCAAAGCAAACAAACAAACAAAAAAAAATCAACCACCAATGGAAAAATATATTTTAAAAATGAGAAGGAAAGGAATTGCCTAAATTGTCAGCTTTTTGACTGAAGTATTTGAATTTTTTTTTACCTAAAATAGTATTTCTAGTTTTTCAGCTGGAAGCAAATGTTTGTTTTGAGCAATACCAATCTGCTTCATATTTTGAGAGCCTCATGGACATGATAGTTCTTAGAATCTTACACCCTCCTTCTTCCCTTTCTTATAGTTTACTGTTAGGCCACTTGTCTCATGGTCAGCAGTGGCCATTCCCTAGTAATGAATTATTACAATACTCTAGACAGAATTTTTAAATTTCCCAACTGGCAAAATGGCCCTGTTGCCGGGCTTTGTGTAGGAATTTTTATTCTTGCAATGCTGAGAAAGGAAAATATTTCCTTTCCTGTGGTAAGTCTGCAAAACTACTTGCTCATTCCCCTGAACTTCCCTGTGTTTCTTTGCAGAAAGATCATTCTTTGTCTGGCAAGGTGCTGTGTATTTTGTGTGGTCCCCTGGTATCCCTGAAATCTAAAATCATCTCTTTTTTTTGTGCTGAAGGACATGGAAGGGATACTGTGTGTGGATGTTTCAGCTGTGTAACTCTGTACAGATCACAGAGGTGTCATCCAAATGTGCAGCCATTTATTGCCTAAACAGGAGGAAATGGTTCCTATGAATGGTGAATGAAATGGAGACTATTAATCCTCCTGGAACCAAGTCCATGTCTACAGAATGTGTGTAGCTTGATGGAGATGAGAAAGACAGAAAGGATAACTGAGAAAAAATCAGTGGCATTTATTTAGTTGCAATCATAATGAAAATGGAGCCAAAATCAGTCACTGCAAACCCAGACAACTTCAGACTTGAGTTCTGATTCCAGCCAGTTTCTAAAAATAACATGAAAGCTGGGGTGAAAACTGATAAAAGCTTGGAAGTACCAAACTACAGCTGGTCACCGGGCTTGATTCACTGCTATATTAAAGCCCCTTTAAACATCCTTGGCGGGGGAAAGGGACTTTAAAGTGAGTGTGAATTATATGGTTAAATACTCGCAGGTGATTTATTGCAGCTTGTATTGCTGTACAGGGTTATGAAATATATATTTTCTA
Source organism: Pseudopodoces humilis (assembly GCF_049639895.1). Lineage (NCBI taxonomy): Eukaryota > Metazoa > Chordata > Aves > Passeriformes > Paridae > Pseudopodoces > Pseudopodoces humilis. The sequence continues at coordinate 48,711,568 of NC_142204.1, read as the reverse complement.
GTCCTGTTTTCCTGAGTTGTGCAGGTCTAAGGAACTCATGTGTTTGCAGGACAGATACAGCTGGAACACACAGAATGAGGCATGCTGTGGGGGGTTCAAGCTTAAAACAAAACCTCAAACTTCCCAGTATAGAAGTTTGCAATATACAAAATTATAACAATATTAACATGTAATTGTTTGCATTAAGTGCAAATTAAAAATGTTAGTAAGAAATTTAGACTTCATTCTATGTAGGTTTCTAAGTCTGGCAACAGTAATTGTAGATTTATACATAAAATTCAATGTACATACTCTTCAGAGAGCTCTTTTTTAAAGTTGGTAAAAGCCTAAATTTCCCTCTATAAATGCTATCTAATTAAATTATTTTGCCTTAGTTTTAACATGATTAGGTAAATTGTTGGGACAATATTTTTCTCTGGGTTCCACCTAATCCAACTGAATTTGTTTTAAGTACCTATAATTGGTGATTTTCTAGATCAAGGGTTGAACTCAGATCAATGACAGTTACTTGTGTATATTGATTACTAACCATGCCTATGAAAATATCATTTGTTACTTCAGGAATGATAGTAGAAGGAACAAGCTAACTCCAAACTGAAAGGAGATCAATGTGTTGCATGTAGATAAAAAGAAGCATGTTACCTGAGAGAGCATCAATTTTTCATGGACTGTGGACAAAGCATGAAAGGAAAAGGAATTCTGTGGGTCACACACTTAATTACTGAGGTCTTGTATTATTTTCTTCTAGCGTAAGAGTGAACTAAGTTCATTTTTTTCAGTCACAGAGAAGGAGGAAATTCTCTAAGCCGTTCTGGAATACGAGGGCATATCCATTAGAAATGAAGATACGTGCTGTGGTATTAAACTCAGTGGTTTAGAAACAGCGACTGGAGTATCATGTTATAATAAATACTCCTAGACAGACATGCTAAACCAGCCAGGGATGAACAGTTTATACACATAAACATCCCAATTATGTCCAGGCCTCCAGGAGTAGATCACTTCTTCCCTTTTCCTCAAACATATGAAGTTAGAAGTAAAGCATTCATATTTAAAAAGTAAAACTAATTAAAAAAGTGTAACATATTGGAATAATAATGACAAACATATTTCCTTGCAAGCACATATTTCAGACTGTTTCTTCCACTGCTCTGATCTTAACACTCAGGTGGATAGGCAGATCATGGCAGATTAGTTCTTTTGCTGTAAATGTGCAATAGAAAAAGGATTTAGTCCACATGTCAGCAGCACTTTCTGCAGTTTAAGGAAGGATGAAATATTCTACAAGGGAAATGGATGTGAAGAACAAAGTACATGTTGTGCAGGGCTGCTCTGCTGAAGTGCAGAGCAACCCAGGGGCAGGGGAAATGAGCTTGCCAAGCAGAGGAGCTGCAGATGTCCTAGAGCCACAAGGTCCCTCAATCTCTGCAGACAGGTCCATGCTGCCAGCTGGCTCTGGGCAGTCTCAGGGAAAGCCCACTGCTTGCGCTGTAGGGAAGGGGAGAGAATGAAGGAGTGATCTCATGTGCCTGGAGAGCGATCTGATGGAAACTTCCCAAAGCCAGATTCCGTAGTGTTTTGGAACTATGACTTTTTGTCTGTCTTAGTTGCCCTTTCTGGCACTCAGGTGGCAAACTCCCACAGGCTAGGCTGAGTTACTAGACCTGGAGATGGTAATTCTTCCTTCTTTTGTGGCAATAATAGAGGTACAAGTGTACAGAGACTTAGCTCATCCCTGATAATCATAATTCCCTGATGAACTCCAGACTTGTCTGCTGGGATCTTTAGGAAGTTACTAAAGTCTAAAGTAAAAACAATTTTTGTGGTGCTCTAATTTTGAGGAAAACAATGCAGGTACTATAATCAGTGAAGAAGTGATAAACTGAGAGTCTAAGTTATTAGCCTGCTTCTAACTACTTTTTTTGTCTGAACCTATGACATTTCTGTAGCATTTCTTACACATTGTGTTGTTGTGAAATGTGTGGAATACAAAAGATCTGATTTCTTACTTTTGCATGAGTATTAAATTATTTTTTCCCTCCAAACGGGAAGGTGCGGGAAGGGAAGGTGCGGGAAGGTGCGGGAAGGTGCAGGAAGGTGCGGGAAGGTGCGGGAAGGGAAGGTGCGGGAAGGTGCGGGAAGGTGCGGGAAGGTGCGGGAAGGTGCGGGAAGGTGCGGGAAGGTGCGGGAAGGTGCGGGAAGGGAAGGGAAGGGAAGGGAAGGGAAGGTGCGGGAAGGGAAGGTGCGGGAAGGGAAGGGAAGGGAAGGGAAGGGAAGGGAAGGGAAGGGAAGGGAAGGGAAGGGAAGGGAAGGTGCGGGAAGGGAAGGTGCGGGAAGGGAAGGTGCGGGAAGGGAAGGTGCGGGAAGGGAAGGTGCGGGAAGGGAAGGGAAGGTGCGGGAAGGGAAGGGAAGGTGCGGGAAGGGAAGGGAAGGGAAGGGAAGGGAAGGAAGGGAAGGGAAGGGAAGGGAAGGGAAGGGAAGGGAAGGGAAGGGAAGGGAAGGGAAGGGAAAGGGAAGGAAGGGAAGGGAAGGGAAGGGAAGGGAAGGGAAGGGAAGGGAAGGGAAGGGAAGGGAAGGGAAGGGAAGGGAAGGGAAGGGAAGGGAAGGGAAGGGAAGGGAAGGGAAGGGAAGGGAAGGGAAGGGAAGGGAAACTTTCCAGAGTAAATTTAGAAATAGTGACTGTGGTCTGAGCTTAAGGTACAAGATAAAAGAGAAAAATCTTTTATTGATTCCACATTATTATTTTTTCTTGTGACTTTGTAACCCGACTTGTGGTATTTTAATTAATTTGTAAATTTGGCAATGATAAGTGAAATTATATGTTCTCTTAAATTCAGAATAAATGGAATAGTTTTCAGTTATATAGTGTGAAGGATTTCCTCTCTACAAGCTGACATAATCCTAAACAGCCTGTACCTCTTCTCAGATTTGCTTTTGACAGTGACAAAAGAAATACAGAACAAAAATAAACACAGGTTTTCTATTTTATTATCAAAGGCAATCATGAAGAGTTTCCAGATTATTCACTACCACTTCGAATAAACAGTCTTCCACAGTGTTACTTCCCTAAAATAGTTTGGATGGATGTAACAAGTCAACTACATTTATCCACTGATAAACATGAGAAGTTGAAAACTTGAATACTACTGTGGCTCAGAGAACTTTTAACTAAAAGTAAACGAGATAGCCTAACGTTAATCTTTTATTTGTTTTTAAAAATTGAAGAAAGTCATAAAAACAACTCACAAAGAGGAATTTGGCATCTGAGCAAAGTGAAGGAGTGAGATCCTCATCAGAAAATAAAGAAGTTTTGATATTAGCCAGCTAAACTGGATTCATTCTGATTTCTTTTTTTGCTGCTGTTGTTTTTCCTTTGCTTCCAAGCATTAGACAAATGCTAGTTTTCTGTTTTGTTTTAAGCAAGATGACTAAATGTAGACACTATCTAGCTTGCTAAAGGAAAGATTGGTCTCAGACAACCCTTATTATATGGTTCAGATTTTAAATCAAAATTAGAAATAAGACTGTCACCCTATTGTGAACCACAATATATATGAACCACAGGGCAATTTTTATATGTACAAACACTGATTAGCATTTAACTTCAATTTGTTAATTTAATTAGTTTCTTTTCAGATATTTTAAATATTATTTGAGCAGAAGTCATGTATTTAAATCTTTCATGTGAAGGTCATATGGGAAAATCGTGTTTTGCCAGGTGGACTGTCTACAGTGCTCAGAGTCTTGATAAAAAACAGCTGCAATGGCCTGATACTGGTTGAGACTCAAAAATCAGACTGTGCAAACAAATATATCTTAGCCCTAGATACTTGCCACATCTGCCAACAATTAGTTATATATCAGGACTAGAAAGGGGCACAGAATAAACAAGATCTGATTTCAGAATAAGCAAATAAACAAGGAGCTCTGCATCATTATTCATCTAGTGGATGTGGAATAACATAAATTGCAGGCTCAGGTTCACAGCTGTCAATCCTTGAGGTTTAGCTAAAAGTATTAGGTAACAGAAATTGACAAATACTTTGCAGATGCTCTGGAGCACATTATCTCACCTGCTTGCAGACTCAGGAGTGCCACCCCAAGGCTCAGCCAGGGTGCTCCTGGGAGACAGATGCTAGGGGCCAACTGGTTGTGGGAGGAGAAAGAGCCACTTCTAAAGAGCTTCCTATGGTGGTTTTTAGGGATTCTACAAAGGGTGGTGACTTATGCCACTAGTGTTCAAGACATCTATCTTTTCAGAATTAGACGAGACTCTAAAACAAATAAATACTAATCTATTGAAGCCTGAAGGGGTTTTTTAAACCAAGTGTTTTATGAGGATTGAGGGAAGGAGGAAAGCTGAACATCAGTGAAAATACTGAGGTTTTCTGGACTGCAAAGTTAAGTTGCTGTGTAAAGAAACCATGAATCCTGATTCTCATTTTACAGAAAAAATATTCTAAGTATTTTGATCAGTTGCTTGAGAGCATGAAAATGGAACAATGTTGAATTTATGCAACAAAGAAACATTTAATGACAATAAAATTGACAAATAATAGGTCATGTTTACTATTTAGACAAAGCAAGGCTTTCTAATACTGCATTTCACTTAAAAGATTGTATTCAACTAAAATCAAAGCAGGAAAGGAATTTACCTGCATGTAATGTGGGATATTATATAATGACCTTCATTCAGACTCAGAATCATTAATATTCTTTAGCTGGTGACCAAGGAGGACTTCAGATTCAGGTCCAACAGCAGTGAAATATGAATAAGATCTACAGTTCATTGAATCAGTGATTCTGAGCCTTAATACACAAGTGGCATGAGAAAATCAGGATTGTGGAAAAATAAGTTTTCACTCTAAAGTATTACATTTTATTTTTATTAATTCTTAAACTCAGCTGTGCTGGAGAAAACACATGAAGACTCTGCACACTGTCGGGTCTCTTTGATACCCCAACTTTATTCTCTCTAGAGAATCCTCTGATAGTTGGTAACAAGAAGTAACCTGCTAACAAAAAAGAGTGAGCTACTGCTCCCTTGCACAATGCAGTTCCTGTAGTGGATCAGGACCAGAGTTCAGAGCAAATAAAGAGTAGATATTCTTCTGTTGCCTGATCTGAATGGAATATGAAAAAAGGCATTTTTGTGTTTATGGAATGTGAATTAATGAGCATTTTTTCTCATCCTTAGATTGATAATGGTCATATAATCACACATTCCACTTGAATCAGCTTCAAGATTTTAGCTGATTCTGGCCAATTTTCAGGCCAAGTCAGACAGCAAACAGGTGGAGGGATGTAAGGGTATAAGTTTTTTTTTCCTAAGCTTTGGGGAAATCAATTTTTGTTCAGAGTAACTATGAATTAGGACATATCCCTTAAAGGGACCTCAAAAATTATCTTCTGTCCCCTTGTACAATGTGAGAGTTACTGCAGAAGTTCATAATGATCCATTAAGGTTTTGTGTGAAAACCAGGCTTAAGAGTTGTCATTTTGCTTTCTCATGGATTAGTATGAAGAATATGTCCTGGACAATATTAATGCAGTCATGTCCAAAAGGAAAACTAAGAGCTTTCCTCAGAAACACAAATTTCAGAGAGGAGAATAAGATACCTCTCCTCCACAGCCTCAGATAGCTGTATTCAAATTGCAGAGCTCACAAGATGATGAAATAGAATAAAACCTAAATTCTAATCATACTTTATATTGCCTTAAAAACTCACATATATACAACGGAATATTTTGTCTGAGTTAATTAAAAACCACTCTTTTCATCTTATTAACTATGCTAAACCAAACCAGTTGAAAGTTGCTTAAAAATATGAAATAGGAAAGGAACTCATTAAAAAGTGAATTAGCATTTCACTGATTTGAGTTTAATATGATTGCATTTATACAGTACAGAAAAATTAGCACTTTATTAGAAGTCATTTGTATACTTAACTGCTGTATGAATTCACCTTTGATGTAGTAGAATATTATTTGTATTAACTGTTAAATATTATAAGGCAATTAGTCTTGCTCTGTTCTGCTTCTAAATAGTGAGTTATTAGATGAACCTGATATGATGCAAGTCTTATGATTTGCGGCCCAAAAATCTCTATTAATCTATTGGGATATGTCTCTGTAGTGACTTGTCTGTATTCCAGAGGAATTATTACTTTAGGAAAAGTCTTACAAACCTGTTGCTGCTATGACAAGACCCTAAACCTAGTTTTTCTCTTTGGCCTGAAGAATCTGGAAAGTGTCCACAAGAAACTTGGCATGATATTTCTTCTGGGAAACACATTGTTGCTGGCACATAAGCTGTCCCAACACCTGAATGCTCCAGGGAAGTTCTTTTCTGAATTTAGTGTCCTAAAATAAAAATTACAGTAGGAAAAAAGAAGAGTATAAATATATTTTTCATATATCTAGAGGATATGTTATCAGCTTTATGTTATAGTCTTTCTTGATTCTTGAAAAATGTAGAAAATATTTCTAAACCACATTTCAAAGTCAACTCTTCTCTTCTTCAGGACTTCAAGTGGTGTTAGAGCAAAGTGCACCAGACTGATGTAAATGTGCCTTTTAAAATGAAGCCAGAATTCTCCATTGAGTCCTACCATATTTAATTTAAAAGTCTTTAAATTAAAGCATCTTTCTTTACATTCAAAGTGGGGAAGGAAGGGAAGGAAGGAAGGAAGGGAAGGAAGGAAGGGAAGGAAGGAAGTGGCGGAAGGAAGGGAAGGAAGGAAGGAAGTGGCGGAAGTGGCGGAAGTGGCGGAAGTGGCGGAAGGAAGGAAGGAAGGAAGGAAGGAAGGAAGGAAGGAAGGAAGGAAGGAAGGAAGGAAAAGGGATATGAAAAGAGGCAGGGAGAGTGAAGAGGAAGAGGGAAGGAGGGAAAAAAATAACATTTCACAATACTTTTGCTCTTTGAGCTATTCAGGAAATGCTGAACAGATTCAGAATATTCTCTTCTGACATTGTTGGTCTAAAAATTCATATTATTATCAATGACCAAGGGCACATTCAGAGATGTTGCATTTTTTCAACAGTACTGCAGTCTCTTAAAAGGATGATCTTCATGTCCATGGTTAAGAAGTTTGGAAGGTGCTCTACAGTGACTGTTGATTTTAAGTGAAGTTCATACAGAAGAGCATGCTTCCTAAATAATCTTCCAAATGTCTGTTTCATTCTTAATTTACAAGGGATTGAAACACTAGAAGCTGATTTCCATGTTTATTCACTTTTCGTTTCCCTTAGAATTCAATCTAAATCTTGCCAGGTTTCATTTGCACCATGTTAATTTTACAATATGCCTACTTTATAAGGAAATGTGTTAGGGAATCATAATTTATTCCCACAAGTCATTCAAAAAATTGAATTTTGAAAAGATTTCAATCCTTAGCAATGTTTAGCTTCTTTCAGAAAGACAATTTACATGGGGAAATCCCAAACTACTACTTTTAATCTGAGCCAAATTTTTTTAATATCTAAGACTCATATTTTAAAAACGTAGAAGCATGATCAGTTGCAACTGCCATCATATTCTGCATTTCAACAAAGTTTGGTGTTGTTTTAAACAGGGCTTTTATCCCTGTCCTGCAAGAAAAAAATAAAACATTAGGAATATTGTCTAACTAGACAAGTCTGTTGGTCTATCTAGGTGCATATGGCTCATATGTCTCCAAGGATCCCTTTTAGCTTTTTAAAAGGAGGTAAAAATCCTAAATTTCTGTTATCCTTTTTTTCTCAGTCTTGAAGCAGTTGATAAGTTTCTGTATGCCTGTGTACATCAGTCAGCTATGGATGCATACTTATGTAAAATAATGGGTTCATTAAGGACAGCTGTATTGAAAAAATATGCACACCTAATTTTTAAAACCCCCTTTTGTTTACATGATTGTTGTGAATTAATTCACATCTCTCACGATCCCTAAGACCTCATTTTCCAGGGCTTGCAAACCTTTGCTTCTAGAATGCAATGTTTATTTCTGAAGGCGAAAGTAGAATCTCTCAGATAACTTTCCAGATTCCTGGAGGAGACTGTAAGTATCAGGATAGAATTTTATCTTTTAATTTTGTGTTAGGAAGGAGACTGTCAGCTTGCAAAGTAGATCACCAGTTGTGGTCACAGGGAGCCATGTTGTTTAAAAATGGCCTGCTGCCTTCTGCCACAAGATACCTTTGATGGAAGAAACTGTCATCTTTTCCTGGGCTCTTATGGAATCACAAAGGCTGTGGAGTTACTGTGCTCTCTATGGCAAGTTCAGACATGAGATTTTAACATGAGGCACAAATTTCTGGAAATAATAAATGGGATGCATATATATACATACATATATATATATATATATATATATATATATATATATATATACTAGACTCTAAAAATTTTGATAGCCATCATTGGTGGGTATTCTGAGGATGAAGATTAATTTAGTCAAAGGCATATTCCCTCAGTAGTGAGATATTCTGCAGAAGAAGCAAATGCTTGCGTCTTTATATGAGTTTCTCTCTTGGCACACTATCAAGCACAATGAGAAGGAAAAATCTCTGTGGAAAGAAAAAAAAAGCTTGAAGCCCTCCTCCCCCCCTCCTCCCCACCCCAGCCCTTCTTCACTGCCCAAATCATTTTTCACTATTTAAATATGGAAAAGCAAAAGTCTGAATACCTTATAAAAGAAGGTGTTGAGAGAAGATTAATAAAATACGTGTCATATTTTGCATTTGTGGCTTCTATTACAGAGGCATCTGCACAGACTGTAGAGCACACTTCTGTCATCTTTTCCCTAGACATAAAATAGTAAGGAAGGCATAGATCAGAACTAAACATGTTTTGATTCTAGTCGCATATGTAGCACTGCTTAGAGTCATCTGTTACAGAGTTAACTTTCCTATTTGTTACTGGTTTAGTAATAATGGATGTGTGTTAAACAGAAGTCGAGCATGGTTTTGGAGCATCATTCAAACTCATCAGGCTGTGTCCATCTTCCAATACCATCCTTGTTTTGTACTTAAACTTTTCTCTTTCAGATGACTTCTGTGCGAATTCTTATAGTGTTGCAGCAGTATACTCCTGTATGACATTCAGAACCCCTAAATAGGGAAATTATAGTACCTGTCAAATTGATGTTCAAACACCACTGTGCTTCTGTGGGATAGTTTTCATTTACTTTTTAAATTTTTGTTTTCAAAGGTAAAGTCATGTTTGTATCAAGCTGAGCTGAAGACATTTATTATCTCAGTGTGTTAAGTAAAACAGCCATATAGTATATAAAGACAGATTATTGGCTGAATATTTTGCAACCAATTTACAGTCTCAGAAGGAAACTTTTTTCTCTTTTCAGTTCTTTGTAAAGCCATGTGTAATAACCTTGTTTTCTGAAAAGCATATGCCAACAATTGCTAGTATTAATGTATTATTAGTGTAAGTAAGCTCAAAACCAAGCACATGTTTAATTCTTTCTTCTGTTGTGGGCTGCTTTGTCTAGAGCATGGATGGGGGCTGACTGCTGCATCTATGCACAACCAGCTCTCTGAAACGCTCCCTTGTCCTTGGAAGCCTCATGGCTCTTTCTTCTTGGCTAGGCTAGAGGTAAAAATCTTTATGGGTTGGTGCTTGGGCATGGAATGACTGCATTTTTCCAAGGTGTATAGAAGAAATAGTGGATATTCTGAGTTCATTGCTTGCCCTCCTGGTTCTGAATTTGCTTTGCTTTTTCTGGACCTGTCAACTCCTCCATTTTGGAATCAAGATGCAGGAGATTTGGTACTGCTCATCAATCACATTAGCACTAGAATGGGGTCATTTGATAGACATGGAGCTTTACTTTATAGACAAAGGCTATTTAATTCTGCTTAATTCTTTATTCTTCTAAACTACATTAATAAGATTTCATATTTGAAAATTATATGGAATTAAAAGAAGTTGCATGTAAATTAAGGACAGAAAAATAATATTAGGTTTACAAAATTTGATAAAATGCAGTAAAAAAAAATTCACATAGGTGAGAGACAAAGCAGAAAAATAAAAAGTAGCACATTATGAGATGAAGAGAATATGAAATGGAGGTATTCACCTGGAAGATAATACTTGAAAACCAAATGGGTCACAAGGACTTATTCTGAGATATTACAGTATATTTGTTGAACTTACAATATGGTACAATGTAAAAAAATCCGAAGAGGAGTCGTGTCAGTGAAACTGATTTTGATAGCCAAAAATCCTTTTTGCCCTTCTGCACCTCCAGAATATCTTAAGACAAAGTCACTGTCTCTTCTAAGTATTTTATTCTATTCCAATTAAAACCTCAGAGTTTCCACAAAAGAGGAACTTCTTGGTACTCTACATAAGAAAAGGAATAAAACATGTATAATAATTCTTCCTGCCAGCTTGTACAGCTAATGCTCTTTTGAAAGGTTTTAACTGCTTTGTTTTCATAAAAATAAAAAATAAAAAAAAAAAAAAAGATTTTATCAATGATTGCCTGAAGATAAAAGTGGTAGTTTACCACTTTCTAAAGTCAAACCTGAAACAGGATTAACTAGACTGTTTTAACCTTAATATCTTGGTGTTCTGAATGTAACATGAAACATATGGGTGGCCCAGCATGACTCATCTAGTCTCCGCATAGTATCCAGCAAACCTTAGAGATGACTTTATGGTATGGATTTGCTTATTTTTTATTTTTTTTTCAATCCTAACAGGTAAAGTGGTCTTGAAAACCGATTTTATTTTGCCAGATCTGGTCTCATTTACAGCTGTAATCAGATGAGATTTTTCCTGACAGAAGACAAAGTAAATATTTCCCATCAACGTGATTCATTTGGGACTGCAATGGAGAAACCGAAATTGGGTAAGCAGTGAAAAATGTCAAGCTGTTTCAAATATAGAAGTCTATGAAAATAATAATGAAAATAAGGTTGCTGAACTATCTGATTTTGAAAAGAGTTGTATTTGCATGCACTAGAGCTTAAGGATCATAGACATTAAGAAGCAAGCAGGAATGAGTATGCCTGGAGACCGTGACAAGGACCAGAACATATAACTCTTGTGATCTTTGATTTTGGAATACTTTCCCTGAAAGTGATACTTCAAGGACTGTCATCAGAAGTTCTAACCAAAATGGTTGTTTCTTTAACAAAATTCAGTTTATTTCTCCTCCTACAGGGCCTTTTAATTTTATTTATATGTACTGTCAAGAATGCAACTACTTGTGAGGTGTCTGTGGGTGCTGTGTACTCCATTTTGAACACTCTCTGGGCAATACATTTTCTAGAGTATTAAACAGCCTGAAAAAACTCTCTTAAAAAAAAAAAAAAAAGGAATATGAATTAAACACTCAAACCCCCACATTTTCAACCTTTTAATTCTCCATCAGTACAAGTGAAAATGTCTGTCACAGCTGTCATGACTCATGTACTCCTTTATTTTTAAAATGGTGTGTGACTTCTGACATTATGGTACTTCTGTGTGGGAAGATAGAAGAGAAATTTATCCACCTTTACTGAGTTTTATCTGTTAACTTTTGATGAGACTTTTTTTTCCTCCCTTACATAGTGAATGCAGGGACAAATGAGGAATATTGACTGGTTTTCAGCTGTCCATAGTCCCACAACATAATGAATCACAGCTGTTCCTAACAGAGCATTTCCTGTGTGTGCAGATATTCTTAGGAGGAGAGCAGAGGAAGAGGCTGGGGTGTGTTTCTAATCCCACAGGCTCAGGTTTGTCTCTCACTGCTGAAAGGCAGTGAAGAATGTCATGTATGGAGCAGCTGGGTAACTTCTCTGGATACATCATGGGTTTAAATACAATAGTGCTATCTGTATATGAAAGAAAATACCTTGGAAAGCAACAAGCTCACAAAATGAGGTCTTCCTGACTGTGTTGTGGAACCAACTTGTGTACCTCAGCACAGCTATGAATGATGCACTTTAACAAATCAGACCTTCAGAAAATGAGGCAAAGGGAGTAATGATGCATGAATGGACCAGTGGTATGAACTTCTGTAGTTACCAAGTGGGTACACAGGAATATGTTTACCCTTAGGTAACCTCTTTATATGCGTAGGAACTTCATCTGAACTATCTTGAGTATAAAGCCTCTGACCTCCATATTATTATCTGAAACTAAGATCAGAGCTGAGGTCCTGATTCCTAATAAATGCAGAATGTTTTTGCTTTTGTTTTCTCTTTCCTTGAGCTGCAATATGAGGTATTACTTAGCCTTCAGATGGGTCAATGAAAAGACCCATCATTTTCCTGGATCAAGAAATGACATAATTTAGGGTCCAATTTGAAGCTAATTGAAAGGTCAAATTTGGTGTTTGGGCTTTTTTTTTATTTTTTTTTTAATCTTTTTTTTTTAAATAAGTTCAATTACACTAGTGGTTTCTTTCCTATTTAAATGAGAAAGGTATGAAGCAAACAGTTCTGTCAGAGGAAATAGGTTTGAATCATCTGGTTTTCTTGGTCACTTTCTCTGAGTCTTCTACCTTCACTGACTTCTAAAGTTCTTGACTTGACCCTGAAGTTCTTTCAACAGTCAATTTTGAGAGGAAAGATCAATACAGACTTTCTTGCCAGGTTGCCACTACTTACATGGAGTTGATTTGCATTATCACATACCAGCACAGAAAAATACATAAATTGGTAATTATTAAGGGAATAAAGCATGAAGTTTAGAATATTATTACTTACAGGTGACCTCTGGAGGACAGAAACAAGCAATTTAAGGAGTATGTGCAGTACAGTAGTTAATGAATATAAAGCTTTATACTACAACACATTATTTCTTTTTATTTAATTTTCAATTTATTAAATGGCCTTAATTCCAGTGGAGGTGACCTCCTGCTGGTAAAATGGTAAAACCATTGCATTTGGACATGATAATTCATGTTTTAGATTAGAAGAAAAAAATCAATTCCATCAATTCTAAAAAACCACTGTCATTGAATATATTGGTATCTTCAAAAAAAATCATGTCATACTTTTTTGAGGGAAGTTATTTCACATCTATCTTAGAATTCTCTTTAAAATTTGTGTAATAAATTCTGTAATAACATAAACACATTCAGATTAGAATAAATGGCCTACATATGAAGATTTCTGTACTGATAAACAACAGCCTAATTCATCAATGAAAGAAAGTTAAAGTGTAATCACTACGGGAAAGCAGAGATGATAAGAAAAACTGATGGAAGCTCAATTACTCCTTCCATTCTAGCAAAACTGGTCCTAGATGTAAATATAAAACTGTTGTCAACATCAGTCCCAAATGAAGTATCTGGAACGGTGATACCTATCTGTTGGAACCTGAGATGAGTTCCTAGACAAAATAATCAGTAAAGTTTATTAAACAATCTACTCACCCTGAAACCACATTTGGGGAGCTGAACTGTTCTCTTGAATCCATTGACTGCAATAGCAGACATCTATGAAGCTCACACAAGATCATCTTTCTGTGAAGACCACAATTCAGTATCTTCATCAAGGCAAGGAATCCCACCCTGCTGTTAATTCAGAGAACACCTCTAGTGTGACTTTTACCAGTCCTGAATGTCTCAAATAATCCAGGATGTTTCAAAGAGCAGTAGATGCCTGCATGACGACAATTGCACTGAATCTTTCTAAGGAAACACCTACATCGGTGGGAGAGACAGAATTATACAGAAAAAAATTACACTCATGTAAATGCAGCTTTAATTGAAAATCACAAAACACTTTTCACCTGGTTGTTTACAGATGGTTTTCAGGCTCACTCTTGGCCCAGGTGTACTTTGGACCTTGTGTTTGCATCACATGGTGATAGAGAGAATATAGTTTCTCTATGGTTTTCTTCATCACATTAGCATGCCAGAAAATATTTATCAGGCTTTTAAAATTCCAAAATTTACAGACTGATACTATGATATAATATTTTCTATTACTGACATTTCTGCTTACTATTCAGAGGTTTACCAACAAGACTACAAAACTAGGGCTGAAAGTTTACTGAACAACTTGCGTATGTGTTTTATTTTGTATGATGATTGGTTTCATATTATGTTGTGTGAAATCTGCCACATCATACTAAAGGGATATGCTGAAAGTGGTATATATATGAAGTCTTTCTCTTCATAGAAATGCACTGTAGAAATCAATGGCATACCCTTTAATGTTCCTAAAATTTTTAGCCTGTGTTCCCTGAAGCTGACCTAGTAGAAAAATACAAAAAGTATTTCCCAAGTAGAAAAATTCAACTGGCTGGAAATTTCTACCTGACTCATGAACAAATCCTGAAAGGATCCTTCCTTCTCTAAATATGCCTGGTAAGTGGCCTCATGAAAAAGAGAAGGATACATTCTTTTATTTCTTTCATTGAGAAAGAAAGAATTCCCTGAAGTGGCATTAAAACTGTATGCTACTTCAACCCTCATGCAGAGTTCATGGACAAAACTGAAAGCTAGCTACAAATGCTAATAAAAAAACCCCCTGAACTTGAAATAGCAAAACAAAACAAAAAGGCAAACTGTATCTACCTACAGGTACAGTTATAGCAAGTCAACCTCAAGTTATATCAAGCTGGGTTTGACATAGTATATGGAGAGATTTTAAAGGATATTATATCAGAAACCTTCCTGAAGGTTTTCTACTGTTTGTGTCGGTTCTACATAAAAAATTCAAAAAAAGGTTAAAAAACATAAAACCTCCCAAAAAACACCAAAAATCAACCAAACAACCATCCAACCAACCAGCAAACCGACCACTCAACCAACCAAAAATCCCCAGAACAAAGAAAAAAACCAACCAAAAAACACCCTAAAAAAACGAAACCCAAAAAACCAAAACACAAAAAAAACCCAAGCTAAAAAAAAGGAAAAAATGTAATTACGGGTGATTAAAAAATCCTCTAATTCCTTTTATAAACAACAATCTCAGACAAAAAATAATTTGGGATTCAGAGGAAGAATTAATTTGGAGAAAATAACTGGTTTTTTTTTTTTGGTTTGAAGTTTGCTAGGTTCTGTGAAATTAGTTTGCTTTCTGTTTTTCATACAGTGCAAAATGTAATAAGTGTGTATTTGTTATGATTAGTACTGTTTTTCATTGAGGGCTATTTTTACACAAAATGTATTATTTAAAAATATGCAGACCCAAATGGCAATTTCTGACAAATAGATAACCTTCTCTAATCATCAAATGTGAATGTGCAGATGATAGTACCAAATAATAACAAACATTTACTTTTTATGTTTTCATGGTAGTTTGTACACCAAGCATATGATATATGGATTAGTTTTACCAGTACTAACCTTGAAAAGGTATTCAGGTGCTCTGTCTTAGTGTATACTTACTTACTCATCTCAAAATTTGAAAAAAATATTAAAAATAGATCTAAATACTGAAGACATAAAACTTTCATTTAATAAAATTTCTTATGATATGGCAATATTAAGAATATGGTAAGAAAAAATTATGTATTTTTCGAGTAGAGTTAGCCAAGAGAATATCAAAAGTTATCACAGAGTAAGTTTAAAAACCCCCATCCCATCACTTTCATGTGTTATCCTAAGATTTATCCTCGGAATGCATTATAGGTTCTGTTTTCTATTTATTTTCCAATTTTTAAGCACCAGGAGAATTAAAATTTTGTCTTCTCTCAAAGAATTATAGCTATCCTTTATACCACGTATTTTGTACTCTTAAATATTCTGTATTTTGATTGGATTGCCATTCCACTTTTGTCTGAAAGGTTATTGAGGCTGTCAACAGGAAAAGAACTAGAATTACCAGCCAATCAAATTACAGAATACTTAAAAGGTCAAAGTAGTACAGCACACTAACATAATTCACAGAATATATGAGGCATTAAAACCCTAATACCTCATTCTCGTAACAAAGGTTGTAATGAGAGCAAGAAATGGCACAACATGAATTCGTTCACGTGACTGCGATTATAACAAGAACCTGAAATGCAATAAACTTAACCCATTCTTGCTGCTAAGCTAATACTGTACCTTAGCTTTGTTTTAAGCCATCTCAAATATTACTTGGATGATAAACTTTAGGTAAGATACTGGGTAGCAAGTTTTGCTTATGCATCACCTCAAAGTAATTGTTAATCAGAATTTTAAATTTGTTGCCTATGACATATGCACAAAATGCTCCAAACCAAATCAGAAGTTATTATTGGATGATGTTTTAAAGTTTACTTGTTTGTTTGCTTAGCAGGGAGTTTCTTGATATCACCACTGGGGAAGAGTTACATATATTTCATCATCTAGTATTAAACTGAAGTTGTGTTGTTTAATCAACTATTCCAAATAACAGCAATATAGAAATGCCACTCACAAATGTAGACATGACAGGTTATTTGTAAAGTAAAATTCATGTGTTTCGCAGTTTCACAGAAATGGCTTTTACAGGAGTCTTTACTATCTGTGTCATTGCAGTTATTAGAACATGTAAAATCTTAACAAGTCTTTTTTTCCTGATAGAACATTCCACATTAGATCACAAAACCTTTCAAGGCAAAGACAACTGGCAATGACAAGTAGTCCAACCCCTAACTTTCCAGCATTTTTTTGGGGGGGTGTCAGGGGGTGGAGCATAATGGTAAAAGCATTTTTATTTTACATTTCTTTTCTTCAGTGATGTGTGTAGCATAACCCATTCTATCCAATCCTATCTACAGAGAGGAAATAAAAACAGATTTAACCTACAGACCTTTGGTTAACTTCTTCCTAAACTAAATATAAAATGTTACCTCATCTTGCTCAGATTAAAAGGGGAGAGGGGGAACTCCCCCCTTCACCACACGTTCACTTATTGAGAATCTCTTCTATATAAAAAGAAGAGTCTGCATAAAAGACAATCCAGAGACATCTTTGAAGGTTCTCTTTCAAAGCGTCTCTACTTCCCTGAGCGTCTGGGGATTTCTGTTATTAATTGAAGTTAATTTTCTAGGATATCAGTTTGCCATGCACGTGGGAAAGATTGATAGCCTCTTCGATTCTCAAGAGTGTTGGAAATGACACTGTTCCATCACCGGGTGTCTTCACTTTTATCATCACAAATCAAATTATAAACATCGGGGCAACCTTGCTGGAATCTGGCTTCGGGAGATTTCCATAAGATTAATTAGGCGGCCAAAGCAAAGATGGTAAAATCTAAGGGCGGGGGGGTGGGGGGAGTGAGGCAGGGGGAGGACGGGGAAAGGGGGGAGAGAGGCACCATTCATTCCTTGTAGAATGGGAAGTCAATTCAACAATGGGTAATTAGCGTGGGCCATGGATTCTCAAAGGCACTGAGGACACTGGACTCTTTCTCTCACTCTGATGTTTAGTGCGGTATTGTGGACCCCTCATTTAATTAGTGCACTTTGATACCCACAGGAGCTTGAAGCTCCAGGGCATGCTAAACACAGACTGACACCAGCAAGCTTCTGCCTCCTTCCAGTCTAATTAGAGACACAATGAGCTGCAAAGACAATGTTTTACTCCAAGATTTCTTCTGCAGATACCTCTGGCAGGAAACAATCGTTTATTTTGTGTCTATATTGGTATTCAGATTAAATTGTTAGCATGCAAAAGATGAGCTAAGGGCACATATCTATTAAAAATGCTTAGCAGAGTTCAGAAATGATGGAAGCAATTTGTGGGGAAAAAAAATGTATTTTCCCCTTTGGAATTTTTTTTTGTTCTCTTATCTAATTAGAAGTAAATTATTTGAGTAAAAAAAACCAAAATAGGCTGGACTCTAAAGCATTTCTTATGAAATTATTTTCCCCCTTTGCATTAATAGTTTCTACCTTTCAGAAGAGAGATTTTTAACTGTTTGCAAAAGTGAAAGGCAGGTAAAAAGGAAATAAAAAATTGAGTACTTCTGTTACAATCATCTGTTGAAATGAACACCCATCTACTTTAACAGGACATTGTGCATAGAAAATGTTACTCATATTTGCAGCTCTTTACAGGAGAAACCCCAAAAAGTTTGTGACAATGACTCTGTGTGTGTGCATGTGTTGTGCGGGTATATAAAGTTATTTTTGATGGACAGTTCTATGCTTATTGGAAGAATATAAATATCCCAAAGGAAACTGCGTATTGAAAATTAGTCTCAGCATACACTAAACACTTGCATGTGCAGCTTAACAATAGATTGGAGAACCAGTACTCCTAAAAATTCAACTTCTACATTTGTAGTATCACTACTTTCCTCTTTCTCAGGTAATTAAAGAGAAACAGACCAACATGCATCAATGTGTCGATTCTCAGACTAGAAAGATACTCTGCTGGTTAAACTATGGTAATTTGGGCAGTTACACAATTTAATAAGTGGTTATAATGGGAGAGGGATTGGATGTGAAGACATAGGGAAATGCAAAACAAAATTTCTATTCAAGTTTTAGATCTATGAATCTAATCATGGACTGAGGAGTAAGGAGGGGAACAGTCTTGCCCTGTTTCCTGGCGCCACGTGTGAGATCCTTCCTTCTGCTTTTGTTTGTCCCTTGATGACACCTTTTTTGCAGGCTGCTTCCACTATTTGGGGTGACAGGAGGGTTACAGACATCCAGCTACCCTCCTGTATTCCTCTGCAACCTCTGCCCTGAGGGAAAGAGCATTCAGCAGCCCCACAAGCTGAAACCCAGGACGAGCTAAGGGCACATATCTACTAAAATGTGCAGTGAAGGGTGATGAATTGAATTAAGTACAGCTCATGGCTGGTTACCAATGGTGTTCTCCAGGACTCTATATTGGGGCCAGTCCTGTTTGAGATCTTTATTAATGACCTGGACATGGGGATCAAATGGATGCTCCACAGTTTCCTCTGCTGGAACTCCCATCCCAGACACAGAAGCTATGTCTGTATTTGTAAGTCAAATGAAAGGAATACTCTTGCTATAAACCAGCTATAGATATGATTTTACCAATATATTTGATCAGTAAAACTTATAATGATTGCTTTCTTTCATAGATATTTAAACAAATGCCTCAGGCAAGTTTGTGGTGACACAGTAATGAGTGTTGACATAAATTTGGAACCATTTATGAAAATGGAATACACGGAAGTATTCCAGGAAAATATTTAAGTAATCTTGGTTTTATGGTAGTTCCTGCTGTAGTAGGTCCAGTTCACAGACTGCTGGCACTCATGGCATTGTACGCTTTTGACTTGCACCACCTAGCACTTTCCTAAGCATCTCCAGACACTTCCTTAAGACAAGCACAGGTCAGAGAGTACCCCAAAAAGGGTGTATGAAAAACTGTACAACATGACTAACTTCTCCATGCTAAAGTCCTCCAACACAACCCAAATGTCTTTGTAATCTCCAAGGACCCACTTGTTCTAATCCCACACAGGAAGGTGTGAAAACAAGTAACCTGTTCTGGACTAAAATCCTGCCAGTCAGCCAGGCAGCAAAGAAGTATTCACATTATTTAATGATCTTTGAAATGAGGAAGGTGCTCCAGGTAACTAGCACGTTTTATGACTGTGACATTCAGTGGCCCCAGAGGAGATCCAGAAGCTATGTAGTGGAGATGGAATCAGGGGGCACAGCTTGACCAAGGACCTGCAGCTGGGCCATGGCCCCTGCTGTTTTCTCTGTCTGACAGAGCAATGGAGGGGACAAGACATGAGCTGTCCATTACAAGGATTGTGAAAAGTTATTCTATTTCCTAGTGAGGGCTGCTGTCACTGTAATTTGACATTCTTTTTCTCATATGGAAACAATCCAATAAGATTGATGTTGGACAGAATTTAGGCGTATGCTACTTCTCATTTAACAGTTTTGTAACAGGCACATATTTCGAAGGACCAGCTGGGTGGCTTACTTTTGTAGGAAGCTGTAATCAATGATATAAGCACATGAAAGTGTTAATTTTTCTTTAAAGTACCATTTCAGTTTTCTTCTTTACTTGCAATCACTCTGGCACTCCTGGCCCTAGAGAACTTGCCATTGGGGTGTGACTGATGATGTTCCAAGGCCTTCCTTGAGGGAACTAAGCTGTGCTGCTGCCAGCTGTCCAGCTAATAGTTCATGATTTCACCAAGGACCAGAGAAGGTGGGTCAAGAAAGACTCTGAAGTGTGACACAGATAGGAAAGAGCAAATGAATTTCCCTTTCCACTGTGCCCAGCATGAGGTGGGGTTGGCAGTTGATGGTAGTAAATCCTTCTGTACTCCAGAACCACAATAACCACAACCACGGTCATAGGGCTATTAGGCAACATCTCAATTTGGTTGGTTTGTTTTTATTTTTTCTAATGAAATTTGATTTTACCACTCTGCTTTCCATCTTTGAACAGAGAAAGAAATAGTAATGAGTATATGCAGTGGATATCTTCTAGTAATAATCCTTTACTATAGCTAGACTTTAAAAGCAGGATCTGTTCTCCCCAAGGCTACTTATTCCCTATCTGAAACATTAAAGTAACTGCTGAATAATTAGCCGTTGATACCTTGGAAATTAATGTTTAAAATGCAGAGGAAAAAAACTGTACATTTTCTTCGAGAAAAAAATTCTGGCTGTAAGTTGAAAGTGCCTAATCCTTTCAAATATCCCCCACTTCCCAATGAAACAAAAAAAGATGATATTACTATTTACCATATATACAAAGCTTTTTGTCATTTTTGATGCATTTCTGAAAGCTATAAGGCAATTAATTAGGCAAACTCTAGGATTTCAATGTGTTATTTTTCATATGCTGGGTTTTTCTGACATGATAACGTGCATGATATATAAAAATTATAAACAGGTAGAGGAGTCTAGAAGTGAATGGAGAAACCAAGCAATAATTAGGTTTTAAATATTTAATATTGTTGAGAAATAATTAGGATTCAAAAGTGGACGTAGGTATCAGTCAACAATGAAACCCAAGAAGCTTTCTTGGGTGCATGTGGGTTTTCCAGCCATTCATTCCTGTGTAATTAAAGCTGTCATTCTGAATACACCTGTCTGAATCAAATCAATGGAATCATGTCTTCCTGAGTATGTACAGCTTCAGAGCTTTTGCTGTTTCTTGTTGGTTTGCACAGTCACAGGAAAATTAAAACAACATATATAATCAGAATCTTTAAAATAACCTCAGATTTCTGCTGCTGCTTTCTGGGAATACAGTAAATTATCATGTGGGGTCTGAAATGTGTAGCTGTGGTTGGAAACTGGAATTTCATAAATTGGTGTTTTCACTAGAAAAAAATCTTGCTGCATTTGCTGTGTCCATTGGTAAAGGACAGTTCTGAGAACTCCAGCTCTCCAAGCAGACCAATATCCCAGGTAAAGGGTGCTGGGTATTTCAATAACTTGCACTTGCCAGCAGTAACTGGAATTCTGGGAGGAAAAAGATCTGATAAGTTTGTACAACCATGTCTCATTGACAGGTGGCTCCTTCATACATAATTGTTCAATATGACTAAGTAGGCTATAGTCGATAAGTGGTTCATGTTCAAGTTATGATCAAAGATGACAGGGTCCAAAATCCAGGATCCTGCTAATTACATAAAAATATTTAAAATAATCTCTAAAAAAAGACTGACTGACATGTACTACAGGGTTCCTGCATTATTTTAGCTAATAGTAAATGAATTTCTGAAGACTAGTATCAGCAATAAGAATCAGAGAAATAAGAGGAAAAGGGTCTTATGCTCTCCTTGCTTCTTTCTTATTGTCTCCCTTATTTTCATTTGAATATTTCCTCTGCCACCCTTCTATCTACTCCTTTTGTTTAGAAATTCATCTCATTCCCTCTTGAATTCCATGATGCTTCTTGCTTCAGGGGCCCTTTATAGTAATTTATTCCATACACTTCTAATCCTTCTGTGTAAAATAGTTATGCCTTAGCTTTTCTTTTCTTGTTCCCAACTTTCTAATTTTTTAGATCATGTCTTCTAACTTCTGTGGTCTTGCAAGTGTAAAGAGCCTGCTTGGATCAATTTTATCAGTCTTCTTCATAATTTTTAAACTTCAATTGGGTTACATGAAGTCTCTTCTTTTCCACTGAGAATATTCTCAACTTTCTCAGTCTTTCCTTATAACTTAAATCGTTGATATCTGGTATCATTTGTATAATTGCTCTACACTGCTCCCCTGAAGAGCAATTAAACCTTTACAAAGACATAGAGGCCAGCACTGTATAAATTACTCAAGGTAAGGATCTGAAAGGTAAAAATTATTCTTAAATAAAAATAATTCTGATTCTCTTGATTTAGATGGAAGTTTCCTCTAGCATCACTGTTCAAATTCCAATTCAATTTGCTATATTTTTAATTTCATTTACATAATGAAATGAAAAATTATTTGAAATTATTTGCTCTGTATAACAGGCAAATTGAAAGAGGAGGAACAGTTTTCTGCTCTAAAGATGATATAACAAGGAAGAGGAAGAAAAAATTGGAAAACAAAGTGTTATGACCAAATTGCACTTGACTCTAAGGGCTCAAATGCCCTTCCTACCCTTCTACGGGTCAAAGACTGAAAAAAATAGTTCTAGTAGTGAAAATAAAAAAAGCTCCCCATTTACAAAACCTTGGAAAGAGCACAATTCCAGAACTTGACACTGTCTGTACTTTCAACTTAGGTATAGAGAAAAGTACTTGTGCTCAAACCTATAATCATTGCACTGGCTCACACACCTTTCCCTTAGTGAGCACAAGGAATAGTTTTACGAGTAAGAACATTTTTTCCTTGTCTCTTCATCTGTGAGGGTTAGACTTGCTCACAGCCATACTAATTTTACTGTGCTGAGTACATGTTATTTGTGACAGAGGCTGAAACTTTTAGACTGCAGAGTGGCACACTTACATGTTTCTTGTCTGTTGAATATAAATATAAATATTCCACTTTAACTAACCACACATTCTACAGTGCTGTCCCAAAGTATGAGATACATTTTAAATATGCTCATTCATACATTTTTCCTGAGTCAAAATTGTTTAAATCTTTCTCAAACACCTTTATTAATTACCATTTTCTACACAATAAAATAAAATACTTATTTTTCAAATCCTTTCATTGACCTACGTGTCTTTAGAACATTGAAGGATCTGGATGGCCTTAGAGGACTGCACTCAAAAATCTTATGGTAGCATATGCTCTATACTGCCTTCATATTTATGGTAGATAAATATAACTGATCTTTAAATGTCCTCCTTTTATGCCTAGGAAATGTTTCAGTACAAATAGAAAAGCACTGAGCAGCTAACAGTATAGCACAGTGTATATTGCTGCTGTTCTGACACCTCAGCTGGCTCCCTGACAAATTGTTTAAGAAATGTCCTGAACAAGAAATAGCATTGGCATTAATGTCTTGCACCTTTCCCAAAAATAGGATGTTTTGTATTAGCTTCAGTGTTGTGTTCTTACTTCCCAGCCATCTATCAGGCTAGATTTTACGCTACAGTAAATCTGCTTATCTTCAGGAATGCAGAAAGGATTTTTGTCTTATACAACTTTTGAGGATATTTGCCTCTAGATTATTCGTATCTTGTCTAGGTATTTAGTTACATAAACTACTCAGCTGAGAGGGACAAGTGATCTGCCTTGCAGTAGGATCTGGGCCAGAATCTGTAGACTCCTTTATCCAATCCTGAGAAGAAAGAGTTGTGGCAATCATCCCAGAGAAATAAAACACTATCTAAAAGAAGGATTCTCCAGAGAAGAATGGAAAACTTGCAAAAAATTCCCTTGTAGTTCTCAACATTTCCTTTCCTAAATTAGTTGTTAAAGTAGGAGATTTTCACTAAAAACTTTTTTCAAGAAACCAAGATATTTTTGGTAGGATGATGTTGATATTATTTCTGGATCAAGCACAGTCTTCTCTCCTATACATGCAGTCCCATCTTTTTTTTTTCTGTGATAAGCAATCAAACGTCTTAATTAGTTGTAAATAATCTATTACCCACAACATGCACATAGCTACATTACAAAATTCCTCATTCCTTCCATAAATCATTATTAGTTTGTCACCCTGCTCTTGCCACTCTGAGTTAGACAAACCAAGAATTTTTCTTCTTTTGTGCCACTGAGACCTACCATCAGAGAAAACATTGATTTATGGAATATTCTAAATCTGTTCTGTTACAATAACTGTAAGTGTATTTCTGGCAGAAAAGTCAGGATAAGAAGAATACACGTGTCTTTTCCAATATGTCTCCATTTTCTGGGCTGTTATTCCTCACTGCTGTCCACTCATCTTTCTGTGGTTTGATGTGCTCTGCCAACCAAAGTTTGCCACTCAGCAGTGTTCATGGTGTACACTTCCCTTGCCATCAACTCTAACTCTGTCTCTACACATACCTCACTTATCTTTTTCCTGTACCTCTCTGTAGGCTCTTCTCAGCTCTCTTCCCTTCACCTCCCTGCATTTCTTTTCATTTTCTGCACTTAAAATTAACCATGTTTCATTATATAAATCTCTTACACTCATTTATCATCTCAAGGATATTTGTTTCTCTCCTCATTCAGCTTAAGATTCTTAATTGTTAAATATCCATCACATATAGAGTCCTCTCTAAGTTCATCAGTTTTCACAGCTGTGTGCAAGTCACATCTCCAGTGACTGATGGCAGAACTATACTCCAGAACACCCTCTGTTTCATACAAAAGTGAATGCTGATATAAACTGATGGATGTTTCCGGCTAGCGCAATACAACAGTTTTACAGGAAATCACACAAGTAGAAGAAAGCCATGTGAATCTGGTGGTGATAACAAATTTGGGATGACTGACACAATATACAAAAAAGAAAGGCACACTGTCCATTTGCAGGTGAAGCTCTTTTGTGGATGCACAGCCCAGTGTGGAATGCCTAGATATAGAAAGAGTCTTTCCATGAAGCTTCACAATGAATGAAACAAGGAAGGTTTCAATTCTGTGCACCTACATAGGCAACTCAAAGCCATCTACACTCCCTATGAAATCCTGCTGAGAGGAAACTTTTGGAAATCATGACCAGGACCAAGAGGGGAAAATTAAATGATAAAATTTGTTAATATTTCCTATTATTTCTCAATTTTGAAATATCTAAATTTGGACAAGCGTCTTTTTCCCCCTAGGATCCTGTGCTGCCATAAATCATTACTTCTAGGGACAGCTTTTCTAATAGATGACAATGTTAAGATAAAATGACAATTTTTTATCCTTTAGAAGCTTTTCTTCTGACTTACTTGGAAGACCTCATGGTATCATAGCAGTGTGTGAAGATGTGTTGTTAAGATACATGTGCAAATAGGAGGAATTACTGGTTTCTTTTCACACTCATCTGCAATACAGAAACAGCTCTTTTATTACTGTTTCCAAAGGTGATACTATCATATTCCCAATAGATTGGAACACAGAGACTTTAACTGGTTGGGTCTACTCACACCTATGAAAATTTCTCTTCGTTAAGACACTTAAACTTTATTGTCCTTTGTCTGTACTTCACAGGACCAGATTAGTAGGAAATATCTGTTCTGTGAAAATTTCCTCCCCCAACCTATGACTTTTCTATTAATCCTTAATCTAGTATTTTTCTCCTATAACGTTTTCTCTTTTTGACAAAAAAAATTAGTACTTACAGTAATGGGTATGGTCAGTAAGTGTCAGCATTCATATCCTCCCCTAGATTATTCACAGCTGTAATGAACAGTACAGGTTTTGGTTCTGATCTTAGAAGTACCACTAATAAATAGCCTAACTTCACTAAAAACTCAACATTTATTCTCATTCTTACCTTTCAATATTTAAAGCAAATTTTAATCCATGGCAGTACTGCATTTATAACCCTGTGGTTATCAAGTTTCTTTACTGAATCTTATCAGGCATTTCATCCCAAGGCTTTTGAGAATCAACTGTCAATTTGCTTTACTTGTTCAAATTTTAATAAAGTCTTTAGAATTTGCAATGATTTTTATTACAATTTAGATTGTTTAATTATGTTGCAGGCAAAATGAACTGCCATATAGCTTTTTTTTTCAAGTTAAGAATATATAATTGCTATTAATTCTTTTTGTTTATTGTGGCATACTGCATCAAGGGAATGTCCTTTATCCCTTCAATATATTTCTCATTCTATGATACTTGCCAGGGACTGAATCATGAAACATTGTCAAAGGTAACTGGAATGCTGGTGAGAAGTGATATGAAATCTCAGAGAATGATGGTGTCAGACTCTTGGTCTGCCAACACCTAGGAAATAAACAAAATATACAAATAGAAGTAGACTAATCTGGCAGAGATTACTGGGATATCTGCAGTCTTTTAAATACATACTATCTTGTGTATGCTGCTACAACAAAGCATCTTATTCAAATAAATTTATGTTACTAGAGATGCTCATGAATAATGAAGATTTTGAAATGAAAAATAAGAACTATAAAACCTTGGGGAAAATAATTTGCTTTCTGTACTATTTATTGTAAGAGTAATTTCTCCCCTATGCAACATGTCCAACAAGAGCACCTTGGAGTATTTAAACAACATATTTCGTTGTGAGGACTGTTTTTATTTTTATTCCTTTGAATTAATATGCTATGCCTGTTTTTCTGTTGTCAGAGGATGGAAATAATCTCAGATTCATACAGTCAAGAGAAATTCTAGAGTGTTTAAGTTCAAATAATTAAGATTCCTGAAAGAGAGAAATATAAATATTACACTTTCAAGGTGAAAGGGCTTGTATACACAGTAGTCATCCATTCCTTCTTCTTATAAATTACAATTCCTGACACTCCTGGTAGACAGAAAGATGGACTGGGCTATCTTGTTAACTTTTGTTAATTTTTTTCATTTTCTTTCTGCCTTTTCTCTCTTTCTTCTCAATATTCTTTCACTCTCTTCCTCACTTATCTCCTTTTCTCTTCTTCTCTCTGTCTCTTTCTCACTTTGCTCCCCTTTGTCTTTTTTTCTCCTTCACAGATAATGTATTTCAGGTATAATGCAGTTCTTCTTATTTTCCCTGATGAAAATACTAAAAACTACCTAAACTCTCTTAAAGAAATTTTGGGAAAAGGCCTTTTTCACTGTGCCTTAAGATCTAGAATTTATAGTGAAATCTTCTTCCACCTCTCCCCTATTTGTATTATTATAACAAAATAACTTAATGGGTAACAAGAACTAAATTTTGATTTGAGAATTATTTTCTTATTTGCATTTTATGCTATTTATTGGAATTAGGTTGAAAAAAATTTCCTAGATCATCAAGTCCAAATTACAATAATTTGTCATTGTGGATATATGTGTCACAGAACTCATGTTCTCATAGGATTATGCTCTAAAAAGACAAAAACAGTATAAGAAGTGGAAGAATAATCATACTTATTTCACTAAAAATAAGGCCCTTGGATGCATTTAACTGGTTACCAAAATCAAGTCAAGTTATGCAAGCACTGATCTCAGGTTTCTACTGTTGGTTATGCTTAATATCTTAGCAGCCTTTCCCTCACTTGTCCCTGGACTTTGATGGAGGGTGAAACCAAGCAGTTGCTGAGAAAGCAGAGTCCAGACATGCTGTGAAGAACCCTGTACCACAATGCCCTACAGGATGCTGTGTCAGAACCATAGCACAACACCAAAGAAACATTAGTAAAATTAATTCTCTGTGTCCAGACAACTTTCGTGTTGGACAGGTTTGGGGTCTGGTTGACCAAGACACCTTGTTACGACAAATAACTTTCCCAAGATAAAACTGGACCTTATTTTAAGCTGGGCTATGCTCTTGATCAGACACCAAATGTCCTTCATCTCTGCTTGATAAGTATACTCCAAACACACAAAATCCTGAGATACCAGTAGATTACAGTGAGACCTTCATATCTCAACATATGGTTTAGAAGAAGGGATTATGTTCTCACCAGGATGTTTACCCATATTTGGCTCTTTTGATTTGAAAGACCATGCGGCTCTTGAATTGGCCAAATTGCACCATAACCAGGGACTGTAGGACTCTGACCTGGAGTGTGAAATACCCTCTGGTATTGCAAGGAGCTAACCAGAGAAATTCCACCTGACACAGAGCCACAAAACCCTAATGAAACTCTCTCTTGTGGACAATGCAGAAGGCTGTAAATATGCCATTTTCAAGCTGGGGATTCAGTTGCTTTTATTAATATATAGTGTAATCCAGAATTAAAGCACCATCACTCAGTGCAGCTTTAATCCAGGAGATTCTGAGGTCTGCTGTCTTGGGAAATCTGTGAAATTTTGAAACTGTCTCTGAAACTGCATCCCAGTTACAAAAATGACCAAAGGTTCACAGGCACTTGACACATGCTGATTTTGAGGTAAAAGAGGATTGCTCTGAATAAAACAGAAGGGAAAACCTTACAGCAACTTGGCGAACAATCACCTGTCATCTTAGAACAGGGCATATAATAGACAATCTGCTTCAAGTCCTCTGTCACTTCCTCTGAATTTAAATTCAAAGGTAAAATATAACAATGTTATTCCTTTTTGCTGCATAAAGACTTCTTTTTACTCATAACAAAAATAAGAAAAGATTGCTATTACATGCAGCACTTTGGCAATTTTAATCTGCACTTTCCATTTTCCCTTCCACATCCAGAGGGCTATTGTATGTCCAGTGGTTTCAATGTATATACTACTGAACATATAAAGAAAGAAACATATATCGTGCCAAAATCATTTAGTTTTTTATTACAACTTTTTCCTTCCAATTTTCTACTTATAATGAGTGCATAAAAGACCCCTTTTCACCCTATTGTTTTTAGTCTAAAAGCCACTTTATTCTTAATAAAAGGAATAATAAGTGCCAGTTGTAAAATACTCTGTCAATCACTCCAGCACTTACAATTGTGTAACACCTTTCTTTAGGACCTCTTAGAGTGCTTTAGAAAAGACAAAAACAAATAAAATAAAATTACAATTACATTTAAATGCAGAATTAGACTATCAGTTTTAGATCACTTGAATCTTGTTACTAAAGGTTGAAAAGAGACAATGTGCCTCTGAACACCCTGCAAGTAGCTGAAAGCTGCAGTAGCCTTGTCCATGCTGATCTTTGAATGAGCTATTTCACAAGACACTCATTAAAAGCAGTCTGAATTCTAACAGAAAACATCTTCTTTTTCCCTGATTCCACATAGCTGATACTCTTCATCTTACATTATTCCCACTTTCCTGTTTTTCTGCTGCATATTGTTTCCTCTGTGTGCACTGGTCATGGTGGGAGAATTATTTCTTGAGATAAAAAGGTAAAATTTAGATTCCTCAATAAATCCTATATTCAGGTTAATTGGGAAGGGTGAGGAGTGAAAACTAGATATGATGAAAGCTCAGTATGCTGGGACCAATGCTTAGCTTGTGTATATGGATATTTAATTTAGGTTTTGAGATGAATGTAATTTATAAACTCAGGAAAACAAAAATGTGTGTCAGAATAGACAATATTCAGTGATAGAAAGTACTGGCTCCCCTTACAGACACTAGTTATATGTGTTTGAGACACTTAAATTAGATATCTGTAGGACATGTTCCCATGTCTTTTCAAAAGAAGCAGTGCCGCTGTGGGTCCTCAGAAAGGCATGTCAGTAGTTCATCATTCAGTTACCCTTTTTTACAGTTATTTTTAGTAGCAGAGGTCTCATTACAAGATCATAATCCATGGGTTTATGAAACTACTTGTTAAAGGTAATGGGAATGTGACAAAAGTACTGAGCTTTTCTGTTTTATTTTGTTTTTACTACCAGGCAAATCAGCTCCTCAAGATATGTTGCTTTCTTCTCTAAGGGCCCCTTCAGATTAAAAAGAAATGACGATCATCTTAATTTAATTGTAAGAAACCTGGTGAAACAGATTATATCCATTTTCTTTCTCATGCCTTAAAGTTCAGCAAGTCTAAGGGGAAATTTTTCAGTGCTTTTTCAATGAAATACATAAAACACTGATGAAGGCTATTAAAACTCATGCACTATTGGAATGTAAGGAAGCCATCCAGTCAAATCTCATGAGCAAGGCCATGCAATGCCTATTGTATGATTGATCAACTGCATTAACCATAAATAAATAGGGAGATGTTGATAAGAACTGGCAGTATTTGAAGAAGGAGTAAATGAAAACTGATCCCAACCCATAACAAACAAAAAATTAAATAAATAATAGAGTCTAGCTGACTTGGGCCTTATGCCATCTGAGACGTCCTCGGACTTCCTGTCTGACCTCTCTGACTCTTTGAAAAGGCACAGGTATTCCATAGGTTCTGTGGAGAATTTTCTAACCCCAGAGAAGGATCTCAAGGCACCTCAAAAAACAGCTGATCCATATACTTAGGCAATGGAATGGCGCTATTTCCTTATGGGAGTTTCCACTTGCAGATATCTAATTTAAAATTCTGTTTAGGTATTTTCATGCCACCTTGGTGTTAAGTTCAGCTGCACAAAGAGAGATGACTAGCATCATCTGAGGATCCTTTGGCTGTCTGCAACATCCAGAGAAGATTGATATATGTGATGTAGATAGGATATGTATATATCCTTCTCGAGCTAGCTGGCAGAAATCAGGTATGTTATCTTCATCAGTTTCAGATGACACTTAGAGGCCTATATTTCAGCAATTGAAAAAGATTCCTATATCTCTGAAGAGTATGACAGCAATCAAGGAAACTAAGTTCCATGCTCTAGGCACTGGATGCTGATTTATGTGCCCTAATCTATTAAAAAAATAAAATACTTCCAGTAGCAAAGACATACTATCAGGGGGAGGGCAGTGTAGGAGGGACAGCCTCACACAGTTTTCCAAGCCCTGGGATGTGACCCTGATATGTGGCTGATAGGGCTTTCTTCAACATCTTCTCCTCAGCTGCACAATCTCATTCCCACATCATGATCTCTGCTATGCCAGCAAAACCAGTTGTGGGCCTCTGAAGTAAATCAGAAGGGGAACTGATCCATTTCTGGTGGGTCCTTTTTTACTGTGTCCAGGTCCCTGCCTGCGTTCACCATGCAGCTGTACAAACAGTGGTGCCAGAGCAGAGAAGGGGAGGAGGGAGAGAATGACTTGTGGACTGCAGGAACCAAGACTAAGTAGGCTGAAGCAGACCTGCCAATGCATGTGTAACCACAGCCTCCATGGCTCTCTGATCACACCCCTGCTCTGAATGTTTTCCTTTTGAAATTTTCCTTTTGCCTGTTTACCTACTGAGACAGATCAGTCACTTGGCACCTGTGTTTGCTTCCTGTATTTCTGCTTTTATTTTTCCTCATGGTCAGTGGCAGAGTTGTACCATCACTCTGGCAGCAATAAAAAATTGTCTTTGGAATTCCTCCAAAAAAGACCCAGTTGACACTCTGAGTCTGGCATATGTTGGGGGTTTGTTGTTGGTTTTGGTTTTTACCATCTTTTCTTTCTTTCTTTCTTTCTTTCAGATAGTTGGTGCTTAAGATCGCTATTTCATGGGGTATGAACACTGTCCCCATTGTAAGATTCCAGCATAGGGATGGTATCAACATGTCTTCCATGTAAATGGGCTTATTATGCCATCAGTTCATTTTCATTATTTTCTTTGGCTTTAAAAGAGACTAATTGTCCATACAGTCATAGTCAGCCTCTATGAGGATGCAAATTAATTTATAACTTACTACAGTGAATCTCTTGAAAATGTATGCAGGACTCTCAGAGCAGTAGTCAATGTGATTTAAACATGTGCTTAAAAAAAAGCCCCCACTTAATTCCTTTGTAAACAGGTCATTAGTGAAAAATTCTAATACCTGCTGTGTATTCAGAACTAGTGCCTCAAAATTTTAAGAGTTTGAGATCCAGGGTGGGATTAAAATGGGTTTGCTGCATTAAAAATGGGTGGATAGCTGGTCCCAGAGGGTGGTGGTGAATGGTGCTGCATCCAGTAGTCAGCCAGTCACTGGTGGTGTCCACCAGGGATCAGGGTTGCGACCAGTCCTGTTTAATTTCTTTAGTGATGAGGGGGTTGATTCCACCATCAGCAAGTTCGCAGATGACACCAAGCCGGGTGTGCGAGTGCTGATCTCTTTGAGGGTAGGAGGGCTCTGCACAGGGACCTGGACAGGCTGGATTGATGGGCCAAATCCAGCAACATGAAATTTAAAAAGGCCAAGCGCTGGGTCCTACACTTTGGTCACAATAACCTCCTCCAGTGCTACAGGCTGGGGACTGAGTGTCTGGACAGTGGCCAGGCAGAAAATGCCCTGAGGGTCCTGACTGACAGGTGGCCAAGAAGGCCAAAGGCATCCTAGGTTGGATCATCCTGGCCAGCAGGACCAGGGAAATAATTCTTCCCCTGTACTCAGAACAGGTGTGGCCGCACCTTGAGCTCTGTGTCCAGTTCTGGGCCCCTAAATTTAGGAAGAATGTTGAGATGCTGGAACATGTTCAGAGAAGGGCAACAAGGCTGGTGAGGGGTCTGGAACACAAATCCTGTGAGGAGCAGCTGGGGGAGTTGGGGTTGTTTATCTGGAGAATAGAAGGCTCAGTGGAGACCTTATTGCTCTCTACAACCACCCAAAAGGAAGTTGTAGCCAGGTGGGGGTTGGTCCCTTCACCCAGGGAACCAGAGACAGGACAAGAGGACACAGTTTTAAATTGTGCCAGGAGAAGTTTAAGCTGGACATAAGGAAAAAAATTCTTCACAGAATGATTGGACATTGAAATGGGCTGCCCAGGAAGGTGATGGAGTTACCAGCCCTAGCTGTGTTGTAGAAAAGACAGGATGTGGCAATCAGCGCCATGGTTTAGTTGATAAGGTGGTGTAAGGTCAGAGTTTGGACTTGATATCAAAATTATTTTCCAACACAGTAAATTCTGTGATTCTGTGATTTTTTTCATAGAAAACATGGTATCAAAACTCGACTCAAAGCATAGTAAAATAGTGTAGATTTTGAGGAAAACAATTCCCAGACAAACATTTTCTATTTTTAAAGCTAATAAGGGGAACAAAAAACTCAACAAACTCTTTAGACAGACAAAGTTTAAAACAAACACTTTTTAAGAAGGGTTCATTAAGATTACAGCATTCCTCTAAATGTTTACTATTCCAAAAATACTTTAGAGTTGTCTATGTACACATCTTAAAAGTATTCAGTGTACAAGCTAATAGTCTGCTAATGTTTAAATAGAAAATCTTCAGTTTTAAATAGCAATCTTCAAGTTTGACTCTGTATGAAAAAAAAAGTTAAAAGCTTATGAGAAAAGCCAGTCAGTGGAGAAGTACTAACTTGAAAAAAAATATAATACATAAATTATATGGATATAAAACAACCCAGACTCAAATTCAACCTGTAAGAGACTTATTATAAAAAGGGCCAGCTTTAAAGATGCATATCCACGGTTTTTAACACAGAGAAGTAAAAGATTATATTTTTTTTTAAATACTATATTATATTTGTAATTCTACACAACTTCACAGTATTAAGTAAAATTTTTCAAACTTAAAACATGCCATTTTTATTAATGGTCCATTTTAAAGCCACCAAATATTTTTATATCAATTACTAAAACAAGGTTTAACGCTGTCAAAAAGCATTACTGCTAAAAACAGTCATCTTCTCAGTGTTTTCATCTGCAAAGCATTACAGTTTATAAAACAATTTTGACTTGGAATACGTAAGTCTCTGTACGAAGGCTTCCATATGTTAAAAATTTTATTTGTGTGTTTGATTTTAAATTGCTTTGAAAAAACAGACAGTTGAGGTTTATAGAATGGAATCTTTCTTTTAGGAAATAAATGTCTCAAAAGTACAGGGCACCAGCAGTAAAAACATTCTTACCGCAAATCAGAAACACATTGAGAAGTGTTTGTCGAATACACCTTCTGAAACCAGAATTTGTTTCTATTTGCCAGAAAATTGAAAAATCTGTTGTATCTTGGCATGCTTGTTTGGCCCCACCTCAGGCTGTTCATGCAGTAGCCGCACTATTGTGCAATGAGGCTTTCAGGACTTCCAAAGATTTAAAGTTTCTCTTCCATTTTATTTCTAAAATGCAATGTGTTTTGCCAGTGGTTTTCATAGAACCCAATGACACTGTTGTTTTATGAAGTGAAAGGCAAAAATGTGTAGTCCATGATATTTTATTTTTAATAAAATATGAGGTATTTTTAAGAAACAAAGACAATTAATCAGTGTCTCAGCTTCTGCATGGCACTTAGCCAGGAGCCACCAAGCAGACGCTTGAAGTTTAGAGATTGTTTTTGCAAGGCTAATTTAAGGTGAACTTAGATGGATTCAAGATTTATAAGCACTACAAAGTCTTGACTGGAGCAAAGTTCAACTAAGTAATCCTCAGCTTACTTTGCAGATGAAGTGCTGCAGCTGAAACTTCCCTATGATTTAGTCTACACTCAATGAAAATTTTCAAAACAGGCAGAAGGAGTGAGTTTCACTGTTTCACTTCAAAGGTCTCCTAATAACTGAGAGGATTAAACTCTTTTAACCAGTTAAGAAGGTTAGATGATTTTGAGTGAGTAGCTTTACATTCATCAATAATTCTAAGTTGAAAGTTTAAAGATATCATGAGCATATATGTCCTTTAACTCTTTCAGGGCTGCAGAGCAACAATGCACCTGTTTTGGATCCACATTCAAACTGTCATGTATTTACATGAGAGCTGTTTTTAAGTTGCTCTACTGAAGTTATTGGTAAGAAGATTAATTAAATTGCTTTACTGAAACATTTAGTAAAATTAAGAACCTTTACACGACTTCTTTCCCTGCTAAATAAATATATAATGCCTGCTTAAAATCTTTCTAATGTGAGCCGTGCAGACTTTGATGTTAGTACCTTTTACCACTAGCATGCTAACACCATATGTATATTTTATCAAATTAGAAATAAGTTTCAAATGCTCAGTTCCAGTGACAAAGGTACTGGTGAAGTAAAAAAGCTGAGGATTTTCAAACTGAAATGAAAAAGGTACATGCAGGAAATGGCTATAAATTTCTTCTTTTTACAGGGGAAGACAGGAAATTATACATGATAATAGTAAAAGAACTATCCTTTATCATATCAAGTGGTTCTTCTTAAGTTCTTTTTGCTCACGTTTACCATTATTAGTGCAGTCAGAGAGCCTGGTTAATAAAGAATTACTTCTGCATTATATGATTGTACCTCAAATCTTTTGCAAAGAAGTCAGGATAACATATGTGCTGTGAATTCTGAAAGAGTGGGCGACAATTTATTGTGAGTTTTATACAGCCTATTTTAACATTAGTCCACAGAACTACCCTAAAATAATTTTTTAAAAACTCTCAAAAGACAGAGAGGGAAAGAAGAAGTGAAGAAAAGGCCATGTAGGATCTCATACACTGTATCCAAAAATCCCATTAATATTATTATTAACAATAAAAACAACCATCACATGCCTAGGAGTCATAATACTTTTTGAATAAAATATCAGAGACAATTGGGAAAAGTAATTACAATTTTGATTGATAGAAGGACCACCCATATCTTCTATCTACCCAGCAAGGTATAATATAAATGGACTTAATTTTTCAAATGAAAAGTTGAAGGAGTGGGAAATGAGTCAAATCTCTTATTATGGATTTTAGGAATGACTAAATATTTCCATAAACAGGAAACATTTTCTCTTGGAATGTCTTAGACACAACCACATCCTGCTTCTGGAACACCACTAGCTTTCTTTATAACCTTACACACATGAAATATAGAAAAATACATCTAAAAAAAGCATCTCTTAAAAAATCAGAATACTAAAAAATATCTGATGGAATATCTTCATCAGCTCTTCTTTCCTAACCATCAAAAAAGAATGGAAAGATGTTGATTTTTTTTGTTTGCTTTGTACATATAAGCTTTCAAAATGTTGACAATCTTATTGATGTGTGTTAGTGAAAAACTAATAGGTATTTGACTCAGAACTATGATCACATGGTAATTCATATAAAACTTAGGAAGTTCATAATTTCAGTAGAAATCCCTCTTTGTATTCTTTAAGCACTCAAAGATACTCTTTAGCTTCTATACAAATTACATATCAGGAAGCTGAAGAGGAGTTTTCATGTTCCTAATCTAAATAAGTGGTTTTGCACTGTGACATGGCTCCAGAAACATGATCAGGGCTGCATATTTGTAAGAGTTTTGATAACAATTGCATAAAACATATTTCCAAGTATTTAAAATACCTTTTTGCAATTAGACTTAGTGAAGTCATGCTCTGTTTTATTTGTTCCCTTGCTTGCTCTATGAATCTTGCATTTTTAACTACTCTGTGTTCCCACTTAAGCGTTCTATGGTGCCTTTGTGGATTTGCCCTTAATTTTTCATTGCTCTCAAGTTTTCCATAATTTACTGAAGCATTGTTGAAATAACTGTGTTAAAGATTGAGAGACACAGTAGGCTGCAGCCTGTTATGGGTAGACAGTAGCCCTGGCTGATTTCCATTGAACTGCTAGAATTCAGTGTGATTAGGGAGACTTGCCTGGTCTGATGCTTTGCAGAAGTGTCAGTTTATCATCTTGAAATGTACCTAGTATGCATTGAAGCTTAGAGTATGTTTGTTCCTTGTGTCTGCTTTTTGGGGAATACATATCCCCCTGGAGAAGTTGCTAATATTTTAAATATTTTGATAATTAGAGATGTCTCATTCCAGAACCTTTAAAGAGAATTTGAGATTTCATTTTCCTTAATGATGTGCATAAAAATAAACTGAACTGTTAGATGGGTAAATGGGATCTACAGGGAAAAAAACAAAAAAGAGAAAATTGGCTGGGTGAGCAAATGTAAAAATGGTGACTTAATAAGCATACCGTAAAGCATCGTAAGTGCCACTGGAGGTGTTTGTTTAATTTCATTATTATTTTCCACATGACTACTTATGTGGTTTTCAGTTTAACTGGGAGAAGACCAGTACTTCATTGAGAAATCAGCTTCAAAGGCTGATTGTTAGTCAATGCTAGAATATCTCTTCTGTGTAAGAGGCACAACGTGATGTGGCTCCTCAAGGCTGCACTCCAATCACTCTTGGAGAGGCGAGATTTAGGCTGGGTGAACAGGAGTCCCTGTGAGCAGCACTCATGCATTTTGCTCATCAGAAGAGTGCATAAAGAGTTTTTCATGTCCAAGATTTCTTAGGCATTCTAAAATGTTACTTTTTCTACAGTAGCTGGTTCAGCCTGCTTGGTAAGGCAGCTGCTTCGTTAACCAGTGCCTGGCCATGCCACACAACTGCTGGGGATTTGTGTTATTAACACCGTCCTGCTCGGCGGTGAGCAAGGCAGCCAGTGGGAATTGGCAGTGCTGGGCACTTCGTGAGATGTGCTCAGCACCTTCCAGTACTGAACCCTAAATAATGGTCTGGATTTAAAGCAGCATATTAAATTTCACAGTCTTTTTCATAATCAGGTAGGGGGAAAGGTCATGATATAGCCTCTAATGCCTGGCAAAGCTACATCTAGATGTATGAAAAACAAAATATAATTTAAGAAATGTACATTAAAAATTGATCTAACCACTGCAAAGGCACTGAAAAAGCTTCAATATGGATTCTTTTGCAAAAGTGGTTCTAGAAAACATAGAGGGCTAAGAATAGAATATATACAATAATTTAACTATGGTATGTTAATCTGGAATAAGGAAGTTTGTTATGTTTTTAGTGCAAGAGAAATAGACAATCTTAATTTTTGGGAAATTAATATTTTAATCCTTTCAAAAGGAATTTAGATAGTACTGTGGTATCTATTCAATGATAATGATCAATTCAATGATAATTGTCAATGCTCTAAGTAATGTTCTTTCCATTAGAAATATTTTTTTTTTCATATTTAGAATTAACAAGTAGGAAAATAATCAATTACCGGCATGCAGCACACACATTTCTCTAGTATTAATGTTACATTTGAATTTTTTTCTGACAAAACAGTAGAAGGATTATTTTTTACAGGCTATTACGATTCTTTTTTCAGACAATTTCTGACAATTTCTGAAAATCTGCAGTCCTTATTTAAGCAAAACCCTCAGTGAAGCCAGTAAGTATGTAGTAAAGAAAGATGTTACCGGTACTCTGAATATAACTATATAATTTTATCCCCTTAACTACCTCAGAAGTTCTAGGGGATGGGTAGTGCTCTATTATACTGATTTATTCCAGAGCAAATTGCCCTTGCATATGATACAGTTGTTGACTGGGGTCAAATATGGGCTGAGGGATGGAAGAATTTGGCCCAGTGTAAGAAATGACAGTACAGTCCTGAGCAGCCATGCATGTACTCATTTCAAGTTGCTGTCTGAAGTGCTGGAGTATTTTGAGCTCTTAAGCTCTTTTCCAAATTTAATACCAGATATTAGTCCTACTGAAATGGATGGGGAATGAGAAAAAGTATCAATTTACCACTTTTAAAAATCCAATCCCAAGTCCTTTTACCATGTTCACCAACTTTTTTTTCATGGTGAACCATAAAAAATAAAAGAAAATATTTACTAAGGGTTTTTTTACACACAAAATAGAATTGTTGAGAACTATGCAATATATTTGAAAACCTTAGAAATGTTATAAATGTTTTTCTCTCCATCTTTTATCTCTTTCAACTGTCTCAAGCACTATGGCTGCATTACATCTGGTGAGACTGAAGGGTTTACTGATGCTTGGGAGAGATGAGTATTTCATACCTGTCCGTCTCTGCAAATAATCCACAAAAATTTGAACCAGAAAGAAAACCAGCTGCTGCCATTCAGCAAGAAGTCTATTACGAATCCCTAGGTGGCATGGAAAGCATTTAGACTCATTTCATTCACATGTCAGGTAAAGACTTTCATTTAGAAGTGAGATGAATGCTGAATAATGGACCTTTTGAATAATGTAATTAAGAATTCATTAAAGCAGCCCTTAAAATAAAATCTCAAGAATTCAATGCATGTATATTTTCCCCCTCTAATGTACTAGAGGATCACATGAATGAATGGAACATAATATAATACTGATGTTTACAAAATTTTCACATTTAAATTAGATGAACTCTCAATATAATACAGTATGCAATTTTTAATGGCTTCTGAGTAGGAACAATTAGGATTCTTGAGAGAGATTGGTGTTGTTGTTAGGAGGAAAATTAACGTATCCAGACTGGTGCTAATCTCTCAAAGTCTGCCTTTTGCAATACATGTTTACTTGAAAAATCTTGATGCCATTGAACTCTATGGAAACTCTCACACAAACTGTTTTGTTGCCTTCAATGTATAAACAACTGTTTTGAGCAAGCAAGAATAAAAATTCTGATATGGATTTATGCACTACTTTTCTGATTTTCAGCAAAGCAGATCTCCTCTGTGAAATGTCCTCCAAGATGTTTTCTGCATTCATTAAGAAGATTTTGTCTTAATTGCACAGCAAACAAGAAGATGCAGCAGATGCTAACAAGCTGGTATTCAAAAAGGCACTGAGTTATACACCCAGCATCCACCTAGAGTGGGATGTTACTGAGAAAATAAAGGTCCTCTGTATGTTCTGGGAGTGAATTTCCACTTTTTGACGGTGGGAAATCTGGGATGAGGATTGCAGAGAGCAGGATGACTCTTAACAAAATCAGACTCTCCCCTGCATCACCCTCTGTCCATGCATAGGACAACATTCAACAGCAGGAACATCAGAATTTTGAAGGGCAGCCTTGGATTTTTTCTTTTTTGTTTTTTTTTTCATGTTCTATTTGAGTGTTAAAGTGAACTTGGACTATTAGAGAGCAAAAGCTTGGTCCAACTTGCACACATGGGTATGTGCAGAGGGACAGAGATGGTTTCATGGGCCCTGACCTCTGGCATGCAGGGATAAGAGTGTCAAGAAAGAGATAAATTTTTAAGGATCTAATGATGACAGAAGCCCTTGAATATGCATAAAATCAGGATGGAAGTTAAATGTCTGATTAAGACTTTAAGCAAACAAGACATTTATGTCACCATTGAAAGGCTTAGACTCCATTCCTAAGTTTTAAACAGCCAGAGTTAGTCAAGATGAATTTCATTTAGATTTGCCTTCAAACAACAGAAAAAAAATAGTGATGAATGAATTGAAGAAGTTTTTATGTTGACAGAACAGTAGTACCTCAAGATAAAATATAGAATGATAACTGCCTTTACTACATTTAAACTTATTAATGCAAATGTTCCTCCCAGTACTCAAGCCACTTTCTGTTTTTTCAAAGAAAACATAGTTTATAGAAAATGGGACTATACAGGACCAGAATTGTTGTTATGGATACTTAGAAGCCCTTAACAATTGAGAGAATATTCACCTGCATTTTTAAGAGTGAAGTACTGCGGCCTGACAAATGTTTTCACTTTTTCTTGGGCCCAGTTTTGGAAATCTATCTCTGCTGTACCACAATAAGAATATAATCACAATTCTACAGGCTTCAGCTGATGGAGGTGATGTCATCTTTACTCTTTTTTCTCTTTAAAATAATAATGCATTCTGAAATGTGGAAGGCAATCCATCCTGTTACCTGTACTTGTAGTGATGCTGAATGAAAAACCTGCCACTTCAGCAACCTCTGACTATTTTGTCCATCAAGTTTCTCAGACTTGAGAAGTCCCCATATAGACAATACTCAGATCACATAGGCAGAAGACATGAAAAAAGAGAATGGACCCAATCTCAATAGTCCACTGCCAGATGCTTATTTTTAAAGAATGAAACATGGCAAACAGAGATTTTATCACACTTGTTGCTGGAAGAGAGATTTGAAATACACAAATCTTTTCCTAGGCCTTCAGAAAAAGTAAAAGCAACAGATAAAACCAAAACATAAAACCATCATGAGCTGGCATTATTACAGGCTGCTTTTACTCTATTATCAATATGTGGCTTCCTGAATATTTGCAAAAGACTTGCTCAGTTGTTTACAAGGAAGATGGATTTCACTCTCACAGAATGCAGATCAATGGAAGGTCTAAGCTGATGTATTCATTTGTGAAATCTCCTGAACCTTACTCTCCTTCATACCTTTTAGGTTTCTGGCATGTATCAGTTGACTGTGTTAAGCATTGACACTCAAAATTTAACATAACCAATTTAATCCAATTTGAAAGAGACTAGAAGTTCTTACAGAAGTGAAGATTACACCTCAGAAGATACGTGGAATTTTCCAGCAGTCACTTTTAAATAATTTCAACCTGGTATCTTTCAGTTATGAATCCATACTTAGTTTTTCTGCTTTCAGAACAAGTCAGTGAACTTCTCTTTGCCCCCACCACTTTCTAGGCTCAGCTTGCTAGCACACTAAGGTCTTAGCAATGCTAAGATCACTATGTTTTATAAAGCGTCTTACAAAGTTGTTCTGAGAGCAGATGCTGCAGAAGCAGAAAGTGTTTCCGTTGTGAAATCACTTTTGGTGGGCAGAAAAATTGTGCACTGAGAAATGTAAGAGGAGGAGCAGAGGTGTCAGAAGGAAGGTAGACAGCTGTCAACAATACAACCATTTCCAAATTGCTCTTGTAAGCAAGACAAAGCAGGTCATTTCTCTAAGTCATTCATCTCACAGAGAAGTCTCTGTCATTGCTTCATAAGAGGGTTATTACACTGCTACATGGGAACCTACAGAGCCTTCAGCTCAGACCACATGGGTCTAATGGATGATTCTGCCCTGAAGGGGAGAGTCCATCGTTTCATTAGGAACTTAGGAAAGAGGCTGTATTTGATGATAGTCCCCCAATGTCACTTGTAGTTAATCAATTGCCATATGTGCCAATCAGGCTAGGTAGAGCTACAGGCAACTCTTTTTATTTGTGTCTGAGAGACTGGGAATAGTCTATGCAGCTGGGAAGCCAAGCAGACCAAAGGATTTTCCAGAAGCCAGCAGTCAAGAAGGCAATTTATTGAGGGAGAAACCCCAGAGCAAGAAATTAAAAAAAAATAAAATAAGGTAGTGATATGTTTTACATTACAGAATTTCTCTTGGTATGGGTATCAGCTTCTGAATATTTCAGCAATATGGCATCTCATCTCTCATCTGCATATCCATTGAGAAGTTTTCAGCAGAAATTACTCTTTGTTCTGCTGCATGGAATTAAGCTGACTTACAACGCACTGCTATACTTGGGACCTGAAAACTGAATACACTTTGCCATGATTTTAGAATGGTTCATTCTTTACTTTTGTCAAACTAAACTTCAGGATTATCATATGAAACTTTTTCAAATGTCCAAATGAATTACACATGACAATCAATCTTTGATTCTACCCAATAGGAATAATCTGTTTTGTGTATTTGTAGGGGTAAAGGGTTACTTAGTAATGGAATTCTATGATTTGTGACAATGCTTTGAATTACACATCATCTTTTCTGGGAAACCACTAAAAATAAGATGTTGTGCTGTCTCCTCCAGAGGAATCTTCTTCTGCCTTCCTCTTGTGTGTATATATATTTAAGTATGTAGCTATGCTTGCATACATATATATATATATATGCATATATAATTAAAGGAATAAATTCTTACCTGTTTACTCATCTAGGGAATAAGAAGGATGCAACACATTTGATATTGTCTTGATGTGATACAGCATAAGTAGGAGCTAAGTGCTCATATCAAGAATGAGGCACTTCCATCCCTTCATGTCAGTGGTCATGTCAACCCACCATCAGTTGAAAAATTTAAGATAAGTGCTGCTTGCATTCTAAACTGATCTTGCTTTAGTAATATAGATGACACTTCTGAACATAAAATTGACAGGGCTCTACTTGGACACCAAGTTCTTCATACACTGAGGACCGAATATTTATCTTTTATGTTTACGGTGATTTGAGCTTTGCTAGATGCCAACAGTTCACCAAATCCATTCTATCTTTACCCCCCTCAGCTGGATAGTGGAAAGATGAATTGAGGTACAAACAGAGAGAGATCCCTTAGTGATCACCATCAGAGGTAAAATCAAAAAGAAAGGCTTGGGGAAGTTACTTGAAGTTTTAGTAATCTAAACCTGAGTAGGATAATGAGAAATAAAAAATCTTAAACACCTTTGCCCACCCTCCCTCCTTCCCAGGCCTAACTTTAGCACTGTTTCTCTACCTCCTTCTACCCAGGAGCACAGAGAGATGGGGAATGGGGATTAAAATCAGTTTATCTCGTTGTTTCTGCTACTCCTTCCTCCTCAGGAAGGGGAGTCCATCCTTTGCGCCCGTGTGGGGTCCCTTTTTTCCCATAAGGTGCAGTTCTTCAGTAAACAGCTGCTCCAGTGTGGGTCCCCTATGGCGTCACAAGTCCTGACAGCAAACCTGCTCCAGTGTGTGTGTCTCTCTGCCATGTGTCCTTCCAGAAGCCTGCTCTAGTATGGGCTTCCCGTGGGCTGCAGGTGAATATCTGCTCCAGCACCTCTTCCCTCTTGATCTTCACCATCCTTGGATTCTGCAGGGTTGTTCCACTCACATATTCCC
Organism: Pseudopodoces humilis; assembly: GCF_049639895.1. NCBI lineage: Eukaryota > Metazoa > Chordata > Aves > Passeriformes > Paridae > Pseudopodoces > Pseudopodoces humilis. The sequence continues at coordinate 48,668,246 of NC_142204.1, read as the reverse complement.
AGCCCTCTCCTCTTCGGCCACAGATGTTTCTGTGCAGTAATTTTTTCCCCTAAAATACATTTTCCCAGAGGTGCTACCACTGTCACTGCCTGGCTCAGTCTTGGCCAGCAGCGGGTCTGCCTCACAGCCTGCAGCAGGGCAAGCCTTTACAGCTTCTCACAAAAGCCACTCCTACAACCTGCCTTGCCACCAAAACCTTGCACAAAACAAATACAAATACAAACTAATACTCTATAATACAGTTATGTTATGTAGTTTATTTAATAAAATCTAAAATTATGGTGGGAACAGTTCCCTGTGTTTCCGAAAATTATTTTAATTCCCCAGTTTGTTACAAAAGATTGTTTACAATTCCAGTCTGTTATGAGATTGGAGGCTGTCTGGCCTGGAAAAGTCACAGCTTGAAAACCTCTGAAAAGAGACAAAGGATTGAAAATATTAGTAAATTATATATTATGGAATTAGTTACTTCATATATGTCATGTTCTAGAGAAAAATCAGTGTATTGTTTGACTAGCAGTTAGATTTCTGGTTTTTCTTTATTTAAATATATGATATGATGCACCAAAGCAAAGAATCCTGTACTTGTCTTTAAATTGTTTTTTTCTGTGCTGAAAAAAGGCTCTTTCAACCTTTTAACAACTGTAAATCACTGAAAATTGTGACTCATCAAGTGCTAATCTCTATTTCATTTGCATAAGTAGTGATATTTTGAAATATTCAAACCAACATATCACTTCACTATGACTTCTCTTTAACTCATGTGAATAGTCCCATCATGGGAACAAACTATTCCAATGTTAATTGTCTTTGTAAATGCTACCAGTTCATGGTGACATAGAATAATGAATCACAATAGATTCCACAAGAGATTGTGGAACTTTTTCTGGATAATTAGAACTTCCCTAAAATCATCTCAGCTACATTTAAGGCCATTTTACTCTCATTCAGACAATATAGTTTCAGTATAGAGAGTGTGGTCTATTGTAATAAGACCCCTAAAGAAAAAATTAAGGAATACTTAAATATTTGCTGTTGTTCATATGATGATTATTGCTTAAGAAACAAAATGGTTATCCTTAGACAAGGGGCTGAAAGCCCGAACAGTCTTATGAATCATTGTTTTCTCCTGATTTTTTCCTGTAACCTCATTTTCTACCTCTTCTTTATTTCTCAGTTGTTGAAAGGAAAATACAAAAGAACTGTTCATATAGATAACCAGTAGGACGTCAGAAAGGGCCTTTTTCAGTGAGAAATGATGTGTTGCCCTCTGGATAATCAATTGTCCCTGCAACACTTTAGGATTTTTCATGCACTGAGATGCAAACTGAGCAATTTCTTCTATTTTTTTTTTCTCCTATATAGTTTGTTAATACTGGAAAAGCAATTGGACAGTGGGGCCTCCTCATTCTTGGCACTATTTCAAAAGCAACTTGAAATGCCCTGACAGCAGTTCTTCTCACAAAGTAACGTGAAGGTTGTGACACGGACCAACAAAAGGCTGACACACCGTCGTTATCTCACCCTGTTGTGCTTAGGTAATGGTGGAGCCTCAGATCTGTGTGTGATGTTAGCACTATATGTTCTTCAATAACAAGGTGCCAGAAGATGAATTGAATGTAGAACGTCGTCTTTAACTTTGAATTTCTAAGTTTAGACTAGATCTTTCTGTAATATTAAAGACTGACTCTACATTTATTATATGAACCCACTGATAATAAACAGATCAGTTCCTCAGAGATGGCCAGTAGTTTTTAGCATATTTTCAAAATGAGTATGTTCTGAAAAAATGCAGAAATAAAGTTTCTGAACTGTTCTTTCAAGTAGTTATTCCAATGTATTAAAAAATCCTGGCCATAAGCTGACATCCACAAATTTCCCACCTGTCCAGCAGTGTTCAAACCTGGGATTTGTTCTAAATATATTTCTGATTTTAACTAACCCAAACCCCAGTATAAATTGGTTCCCTTATAAATTTAATGGGACAGTTTACCCAGATCTGAAATTCTGGGGACTGAATTTCATCAGAGTCATGGTAAAATAATAAAAATAATTAGATGGAGTACAGCACAAGCAATACCCTCATATTTTTGTAAAATTAGCTAATATCAATGGCTGTGTAAGCCACTCTTGCCTATTAATGCTTAGCAGTTTCCAGTGTCTGTAAAAAAGGACTCACATGATTGTCTGTTAAGCCAAAAAAAAAAGAAATTGGTTTCTCAAAGATAACAAATTCAGTATTTTTACACTCTCCTGTTACTTTAAATTGAAGTATTAACAGTGCTTCTCTTCTTTCATTCACTGCATTAGTGTGTTTTGGTTTTTTGTTTCTTTCCCTGAAATCTTTAACTGTTATTTTTTTATGTAATTATATAAATTTGGTCAAGAAATGCACTTTTGAAGTCTTTTAGCTGACCTGGTTGTTTTTGAGACTAGCATCATATATAGATTTAAATTTTCTGGATCACATCATGATAGTTAAACATAGAACACCAGCGCATTGTTTTTCTCAAAGCAGAAGGGTGCCATTCATTTCACTGCCTGGTCTTAGGTGATTTAGTAGTCATTTGAGGTCCTGTGTCTGGGAAGAAAATGCTCAGATCTTTCAGAAGCACTTTCTTGGAACCTTTCTTTATTCTTGTGTTAACATTGCATTATGTGAATGAGGTATAAGCTTTAATTCCTGGAGTAGGTACTCATTGTTCAGAAAATTTGCGGGCAGAACAAGTAAAATTTGCTTTGTGAGCTCTCTGTGGGAGCCAAATGACAAGCTCTGTCTTCTCCACAAGAGGAAATATCCGGCATGGTATTATCCAGTTCCTGAAACAACATTTTTCACCCTTTTCTTTGATCTCTTTACCCCTTCCTCAGAAGTCTTGCCCAATCCATAGCAAGCATCTTTCATCTTTGACTCTTGATCCTAAAGCAATTGAGAATAAATGCTGTTAAAAAGCATATCACAGAGTATCCTGGAGGATTCGGTCCTTTAAGACAGGGTCATTCTGGGGGAGATGAGGGAATTTTCCATTTCTCTGAGAATGAAGAAGTTAGGTTGGAATTTGACAAATATTGGCATCTGCATCTCCGCACATCTTCCTTTATAGTCAGTGGAAAAACTGGCACTTCTGGGGTGCAATTAATGTCAGCCTTAGGTAGAGGTCTCCAGTAGGTGAAATGAATTCTCTACTTCCATTTTTCCCTGGGACAAGTTAAGATTAATTCAGATCCCTGAAGTCAGGTGGATAATTTCCATCCTTAAAGTTATATAGTGTGCTCTAAAATCACCAGCATTAAGCAGGGACTTCTGAAGTAACCAGAGATGCAATTTTGCAATAATTATTTTTTTCATGTAAGTAAACTTGAAGTCACATAAATTGGACCCTTTCAGAGTACCAGTATTCAAAAATATTTCCTCACATAACTTGGCCCCCTCAGATAACAGACAGAATCAGACATAAATGCACCTAAAAGGTATATGAAGCACTGCACAGAGGTATGGGGAAATGGACGTTTTGGGAAAAAGAAAGAAGAAAACAAAGAAGAAACGTGGCCTCTATCATATTCATTGTTGCTTATAATCATCTCTGCTGAAGCACAGAGTCTTGCTTGTTTGTTTTAGAAGTAACCTCTGGTTCATACATAAGAAAATATATTAAATATTCTAAAAATTATTTCTTTTTTTCTCTGTGTAGCAGAGAGTCAGGGGTCAAATTCTCATCTGCTGTAATCCCCACAGGATTTATTCGCATTCATTATTGAGATGGGCTAGATCCTAGGCTAAAATAGCCCTATTGAAAACAGAAAGAATGTGTTGATTTTTTAGCAGATGAAAACCTGGCCCTTAAAATCAGTAATTTTGACTAAGCTCAGTGCTCCAGGTCAAATTATGTTCAGTATTTAGCAATATCTGGTATTTTCTTTATGAGTGTACCTTATCAGCATTCAGTGTATCCAAAAAGAAAAATCCCTGCAGTAATGTTACAACAGTGAGTGGCAAAATGAAAGCCTCAGTGTCTGTTTTCACTCTTTAGCCAAAAGGATTTATATATTTGTCTGCTTGATGATGATGTTCTGCCATCCAAATCACCTACTCTGTTGTTTAGTATCTGTAGCAGAGTCCCTGGAACAATTTTTTTTGTAGTCTTTTTTTAACATTTAAATGCACTATTGTGAGCAGATCACCTCAGTGGGATAATGCACTGGTGCAGAGGAGCACTAAATCAAATGATAAATTGAGTGTAACATCAATTATGTTAGCTATGCACAGAAATATATACATTTGATGGTCATTATGACACATGAATGTTCAAGACGAAAAGTGAAAAATACATTTGAAATTCTGTATATATGAAAAACTGACAATGATCTGTAATTTGCGTCTAGCATAAAATTCTATAAATCTGCTGGTGTTTTCAGCATTGAAATCTTGATTCTAAATGGAAAGGTCATTATCATTATTAAGTTTTATAAGAAAATCAGTACGTGTACTAGTATCTATTTAATAACTGAGACATCATGAATGTCAGACTTAACACACTTTGCTGGGTGCTAATAACTCTTTAAGTGTACCCTTGACTCGAGTCGAAGGCAGTATTGGAATTTTTATGTTATCTGAACTGCCTGGTAGCATTTAAAAGTACTTCCATAATAGCCAGGTAAAAATGTAGTGACTTCAGACAACTTTACCTAATTTTACTCCTCTTTCAAAGGTTAAGATAAACTCCTTTCTCCCACCTTGTGAAAAAACTGGATGTGCAGGCAGGTGGGTCACAATGGACCTGTCCTACTTAACCATTCTCTTGTTTTTATTGGAACATATTGTGCTTCCTGAGAAAAGGATGTGTCAGTAATGACAACAAAATGAAATCTTTTGTACCCAAAATAAGTGCCTGAAAAAATACTATTTACATCAGTGTCAAAGTTACCTTTTGAAATGTCTTGGTGGAATGGTGCTATCTAAATATAAAGTACATATTTTTTCAATGTTTTTTAAAACTTTTGTAAATCCTGTGCTGTATTATCCTTAGTTCAAGTCCAGTGGAAAGTTAATACAGCTTGTTTCTTTTTCTATTATATATTTAAATTAAAAATTGGAAGATGCAATTCCTATTAATGAGTTTTGTAGGGGTCTTTTAGTATTATGTCCCTAGGCGAGTTTCTTACTTGATATGAAGTCCTCATAAGAGGTGCTTGTGCACTTGATTAATTCATAAATGGCATTGAGGGCTGCATATTTGCACAATTCTTGCTAAATCATAAAAGTCTGCATTTCTCTGTCCAGTGTATTACCAATTGAGGTGCCCATATTATGCACCTAACCACACAGCTGTACAAGTCCCATATTTTTCAGGTATTCTTATCCATGAAACATTCATCTCCTATGGAAAAGGTCAAAGTCCCTTGACAACATTTATATCAGTTCTGGAGCAAAATAGAAGACTGAAGAAACATTCAGATTGCTGAAAAATAAGATCAGCAAAAACAAATGAGTAGCCAAAACTATCATATTTCATATCACTGAGTAGATCTTCTAGCATTTAATTCAGTACTAAACTACAAAAGATATGACAATAAAAATGCTTTGATATCTTTAGATATTTACTCAGACTTTGGGATGGGAGGCAAGGCCAATCACAAATGCCAATGCAGGCACTGAATACAAATCCAGATATTTTTTCCAACTAATTCTCGTAGACTAAGAGCAGTGGTTTTCCTTAGTGAAGCAGTGAAGCACTGAAGAGCACTGACAACTTGCCAACATGAGCTGAGAATTCACCAGTATTTCAGGGCTATGGTCAACAAACTGGTTTGCCAGGATATCCACAGAATGGAGTGGAAATAGGCAACACCACTGTTAGAGTACACTCTCCTAAAAGCCACAGTGTTCTTGGCCACATATTGCAATATAAAACTGGACCCTATTTCTTTCTATGTAGAGAAAATGTCAGTTGTTAAAAAATTGTTTTTCTAAACATACCATTCATTTGAAGGACTCAACTTGCTCCATGCTGTTACTGAAACTCTAGCAGGAGGTCTGTTGCCTTGCATGCTTACAAAGTCAAAAATGTACATGGGCAATCTTTTTGTTCAAGGTAGTATGCCTTCAATTTTCTTTGCATTGAGAAGCAGAAGAATTATCTGACTTTAATCTTGTGCCCAAAGACCTTTAATTCAGAGATAGATGCTTGAAGTCCTCACTTATCATCTGCAAAATACATTCACTTTATGTAAATATTTTCTTTTTAAAAAATGTATAAATTAATCTTAGGGCACAAAAAGAAAGTTAATTTGCTCAATTGATTACTTGTTTCTAATATCTGTGGGGGAGGGCTTGCCATTCCCTTCAGACAGGGAATTCAAGAAAAAGTGTCAGTACTCCAGCAGTATTTAAATGAAAGACAGAAGCTATCATGGCCCAGACTTTGAGCCATTACATACCAAGGGGTCAGACCACCTTATATGTATATGTCCAGATTATGCCATTTCTCTCTCTCCTTTTGTGGTTAAAATTTTAATTTTTGGCTTGGCTTTAGTCTAGGTTTGGGTTCTTTTCATGGTCTAAATAAGTAGAGGATAACTTCACAAAACGAGATTTCTCTCCACTCAGTTTTCAGCCACTTGTCAAACAACTAGATGCTCTATGTGGTTAACTTGGTTGTAAAATGTTAAAAATTAAAAAAAATCCTGGCATTGACGTCACTAAACTAAAAAAGTTGCATTAAATTCTTTGAAAATCTAAAAAATAACCAAGATCAGTTAAAGAGAAAAATAAAACAAAGAGAAACCCAAACTGATAAATTAAAATGGATCCAATTCCTTGTGTCAGAAACCGTGAAAGCCAACAAAATTTGGAGGCCATATTTGGATTAACTCTTAAGGATGGGCCTTTGAGCTCATGACCAGCTGTTTTAGCTCGAGTGAGACTCTACAATTGCTCAAAGACCCAGGTGTGAATAAGGAACTTTTCCAAATTAAAGCCATTGTGCAAGAAGAATACAGTGTAACTGTATAACAACCATGCTTCCCAGGAAGGAACTTTTTTGTGTGAACAAGAAGTGCTGCTATTGAGGCTGTGTACAATCAGGCTCAAAAGTGTTCAGTGTTCTTTGTTTCACCCCACTAGGGTGCTGTCTTTTCCCATATTATTATTATTATTATTATTGCATGCTCTCCAGTAATAGAAGGCTAATAGTTTTCCTTAAATTGTAGCCTGCACACCATTACTGATAGTTACAGTACAGTGCAAAGTCTATTTGCACACTATACATCCCATAGTGCTTTTTTTAAAAAAATCAGAAAACAGCATAGAAAATCTTCATGTCCACTGTCTCAGATGTAGAGACAAGTTCAGCCCCTGAAGTATGCAAAGTAAAATCTCTGTGTGATTGATGGGTGATGCTTCTGCTTATACCAGTAATGAGGTACCTAATCTAGTCTATTGCATAAATAGCACCACAGGTGCTGCAAAAAAAATACACGGTCCTATAGTATCTGCTCTGTGCCACCTAAATAGCATAAAGACTACTCTTTTTTATAGTAGTAGAGTACACAATGAGGTGTATCTGGCACTACACTGAGAGTTTTACATTCCCATCAGAAAATAGATTTCAAAACGGGAAATAGGCAAAGATGTTGTTTTACTGACTTGCCATTTTACTTCTTTAGTTCTATGTCTTAGAGCAACTGTAACACAATTTAGTTTTAAGGGCATGTGTGGAAAGCTATATTATGGTGTAAAGGTAGCTTACAGTTTGTTGTAGACAGGGTACTCTGTGATTGCAGAATGCTCCAGTTATACATGTCCAAGCAGTGCAGCAGGGACACTCGCTTTGGCTCTTCTGCTAATACCATCTGACACAGTGCCCTGGGGGGACCTGCTGGGAGGCTGTGTATTGCTGAACTCTTAAATGGTCAAGCTTCAGTTTTACATGTCACCATACGGATGGAAGATTAAGCAAAATGTAACAAGGCTTGTGCTTAGAAAAATAAAAAGGAGCTGACATCCTGCTCAACTGCTTTCACAGAGATCCAAGAGAGAAATGAGCACATATTAGAAACTTCTAGGGAAAAAGCAAAACTATGCTCTTTACGTTGACAGAATCAGGCCACAATTCTGCCCCAAATTTTCATCAAAACAGAAAAGTATGGGAATGTAACACTTAAAGATTATTCACGTTAAAGTATAGACCTGATGTGAACACCAAGCAATCAAGGCTGACAGTCCAAAGAAGGCTTTGATGGTTTCTTAGACCACTTGTCCAGGTGCCATAATCTGGGATCAATACACAAAGAGCCATAATTCAAATACTATGAGTTTTCTTTCTTTAGAGCTTTGGCATTTACTATGTTATCTAACTGCAACCATAGCAAAAGAAAAAAATGTATGACTTACCTTAACTTTCAGTGGTCCTCCAGCCTATATGCCAGGTTAATTAAACAGATACATTCTGAATGTCATAACAGTCCTGAAATGTCCTAGGAAAAACAGTCACATCATAACTCCTCTGGTTAGTTACGCTGGCATAGATAAACTCTTCTGGCACCTGTGCTTAGGGTGCATCTAGATTATTAATTTAGTGTGCCGTGAAAAGCTTTCCTGGTTCCAATTTGCCTTGTACTTGGAGACTTGCAGCATGTACCAGAGACAGCACTGGCAGTCTCTGAGCAGTTACTCCTTGGTGGAACTACAGCTGAGGACATGCCCAGGGCAGCCCTCTAGCATGCCCCTTGCTAAGGGGACACAAAGTACCTCCAGCCTTCAGATCGCTGCTCATGAACAGTGCATGCCTCAGCCAGGAACAAGCCCTGAACAGTCCTTGCTGTAAAGGTGTTTTTCAGGCATGGGGTCCCAGAGCCAGAACACATTTTGCTAAATCAAAGCCTAGGCTTTTCCTCTTTGCACTACATCATATGACAACATAAAGCCCATCAAGCCAGTTCAGGTTTCTCAGAACTTCAGTTTGCAGTGTAGGCAGTGTGGTTGAGTATGAGAAGGGACTGACAATTGTCATTGCTGCTGTTGTGTTACCTCTACCTGCAGTTCCCTAGAGCTTCCTATTGAGAGGTTCAAGTGGGGAGGAATCACATTCTGCATCCAGTTGCCTTTTTCTTAATTTGCCAGCCTATAAAAACTTGCTGGTAGCCAGAATTGAGTCTATCTTTGTCCATTCTCACTGGCTACCTGCTGACCATTAAGACACAGGTATTTAGTTTCGAGCTCTTCCAATATTTTTGAGTGAGACAATGTGGTTATGTTAGCATTAGCAAATATTGTGGAGCAAAAAGGACCAGATCTCCATAGTAAAACATTTGATTTTGAGGAACTAAATTCTTCACTATCCATACTGATGTATTTTCTACTTCAGATTAGCCCTAGTTTGGTCACATAGATCATAGATTGACTGCATTTCTGTGACTGAAGAACATTAGGTGTGTGCCAGAATTTTGCTCTGTGAAAACTTCACTATCATTGCTGACACTGCTCTTGATTTGGATGAGAACAATTGGGATCGGCAGCCTAAAAATCCACAAAAATTCATCCCTTCATCCAGAGCTCTGAGCACCACAGGAATCAGCACAAAAGGATGACCAGCACTTAGTCTAGTTAGGAGATGATGATATATGATATGGAGACTTTCATGCAAATGGTGCAGATAAATGGAATAGTAATCTCAAAATCTTTATTCTCTCAGACAAAATCCCCAGCTATCTCATATCATTTGTTTTGACAACACTAAAAACTGGAAAAAAATAAAACTGAGGAAGTGAATGTTAAGCCGAATATTTAAGGAGCTGCATTGCAGCTTCCCATGCATATTTTCCTCTCCTGCCAGTTGCTGTCTGTTTTGCCTGTCTATTGGAATCTCTTGGTTAACAGTACGGGACTACAGAAAATTTAATACAGCATGAGTGATAATCCACCCCAAAATGCACAGTTTTTCCCACAAATTTTAGAGTTGGGCATATTCATACGTCTGTTTGTCTCAGGGTATATCCTCTTATTCTCTTACAGAGGAAGATTAATTACATAAAACTTGAATTTGTCAAAGAGATCATTTAATTCTGAAGATGAAGCAAGAGTGACAAAAATACAGCAGGAAAATTCTTGGCTTTCCTAAAGTCAATGGGAGCCTTCAGAAGAGTCAGGACTTCATCCTGTATGTTTTGTTTTTCTTCAAATGTCAGTTACCTGCATACAACATAAATACAATGTGGTCTGAGAAGTGTACAGTGAATAGCTGAAACAGTTAACAAAATCAATAAGTGTAGGGAAAGTAGATGAAAACATAAACCAGACTGAGATATTTTTTCCAGACCAAGATTTTTAAGTCTTCTGTATTTTGTCATTTGTTAAACCACAAATAGCTATAAACAGAGCTGCAGTTCAGAGAGTCTTTATTTCTAACATAAACAAGGTATAGGGCATAGCTCTGTATGTCAGCCAAACCTGACTATAAGTTACAAAATGATATATATGTATAAAAGAAGTGTCAGACCATAATTGAAAAATTGTATTTGGACATGAATAAATGCAAGGAACACACTTAACTCCAAAAAGGCAGTAAGTATTTAACAGAAAATAACCCAGATAAGATTAATGCGTGCATTGTACTGTGTGAAATTATTTTAATTCAAGATACTGAAATCCAGAAGATGGGGAACTTGGCATCATTCAAGTATCACTATTTATCCTGGTGTGTCTTTCCTAGTTAAGAAAACTTATAAAAATGATACTGAACATAGGCAACTTTTAATTTAATTATATCTAGGAACAGAATAGCAGACTGGATCAAATTGTATCGAATATACTGCAGAATTTCTTCTGTTTTTTTCTGAAGAGAAAAACTTAGCAGGAATAATGCTTTTCATCTAAAGTGTCTGAATTTCTTAATTGCCTGGTCATATCACAACTTCCCACATCTGTAACAGATCTATTTAAATACCTATTTTTTCACTTTATTTTTTCCTCTGCTAACGTATTCCGAGCATCAAGAACATTTACTTTCAAATAATTACCTTAAATTCTTTTTCAGTTTGTTATTTAGAGCTAAGAAGAAATACAACTCTCAGGTGAGTGTGTTAGCCCTCAAGTGTTCTGGTGCTACAGACTCATTTATCTGCATAGGTCACAGCAGTCATTGCAGTAAACAATGTTCCAAACTTCCAAAGCCTGCAGAGGTCAGTATAGCAACATCAACAAGAAATTATATAGCCTCACTGAATAGATTAGCAGTTAAAAATATTTACTGTTAAAACACAAAAATGATGTATCATTCTGGCTGTTACCAGAACTGTGGGACTACTGTGGCATGTGATGGTTATTCCTGCAAACATCATTTAATATTGCAGATGCTTAAAGCTTTAAAGACTTATTTTTGTATTTGCATTTGCTATTTATAAAAGGGTTAAATATATTTTTCTTGAGAGTGTTTGAGAAAAGTTGGATGGGCATTATGGAAAATGTAAGCACACTCTTCTTCGGAAGCTGTCTTCTCCAAGTTGCCCTGTCAATGACCTCTGCTGTGACATTGAAGAAATACCCTCTGTGTGGGTGAGAAGTAATTTGCTTCAATAGCTCTTCTGCCCCAGACATGTATAAAAGGAGACTGTAAACATATACCCCACGTTTGCTTTGGCACTGACACCATCAAAGTCATTTAGAGCAGAACTTTTAGCTGTTTGTGACAAACCAGATCAGGATGAATCACAAAAACAGTTCATGTTAAGCTCCTAGCTCAGTGCAGTGAAATCTCAAAAACTGAAAAGAATGACAGATAAATAGTGATAATCAGTCCCTTGAACAAAACTATATAAACTTTATTTATAGTCTTGGCCAGACCTGTCTGCTGTTGGCACTAGATAACAGTTACATTAGTGTTTCACTGCACATTCTCAATTATATATTAAAGAATAAGAAGATATTCAGACATGACTCTGGGGTCTGCAGAGAAAGATTTTGAGAGACATAAATTTGGCTTAAACATATATTATTTGTTTTATTCAAAGCACTGCACTTAGGTAGGCAAAATACATGATATTCACAACACAATGTTCCCATTTCTAAAAAAAGCTGGTTATAACTAAAATATTTTTCTTTCACAAGTATGCAAAAGTTCAGGGCAAGATTTTTGTCTCATCAATGCACAGTGTCGATTGTCTCAGCTGTCCACCATAGCATTAGTCATGGACACTGAGGTATTGAAAGTGGTTCTGCATTCATTTTTTTTCCTTTCCCTATGGACTTTCATATAACACATTTCTTAATAACTCTCTGCCTTCACTGTTTCTCAACAGAAAATGTTAATTGCTCAAAACAGAGTAACTTTAGTGTAAACAACTGAAACAGGGAAACCATCCTGAATATGAATGATGGGTCAGATGCTCTGCTGCTTCTATTTATGTATCCCTACTTCAACTTAAGGAAAATTGCACACAGATCTGTGGCAGTGGGAGGATTACATTTGAACTTTCTTGGCCTTAAGAGATTCATTCTAAAGTGCATCTTTCTCTATCTATGCATATATAGAATTACATAGAAATTACATAAAGTTGATGCCTTTTTTAAGTCCAAGGTAATAAAGTAAAATGACAGATGATGAAACATGCCTAATTTCACTTACTATCCCTGCAAATCAATATTGTGTACTAGTAAGGATTCATGGAATTAGTAGTATTTACATATCTGTTGGTTGCCCTCGGATTTTAGTTATTACATTTTTCTACATAAGAAAGTCATGGATTTGGGTATCCAAATCATTGGGAACATTTAACATAACCTCATCAACTCTCGATCAAAAACTATCCCTGAGAAGCTTGTAAGAGCCAGTTGTAAGAAATTTAATGGGTAGGGGAGAGGTCACAGAAAATTTTTAAATGCATATTAAATCTCAGCTTCTACTGAAACATCTGGTTGCCTGTAGCAGTACTAACATGATACTGAATCAAGTGTCTGGTTCATGTGGTTCCTGCAAAACCAGAAGTCTAAAGATTTCTTATCCAACTACAATCATAATTCTCTTTCTGAGAAAGACAAAGAAATACAGTACACAACCTGCCTCCTGATATTGTAAATATTGACATGGAATGTTTCCCCTATATATTTTCAAAAGAATTATGTTTTGCCATGTAGAAGATGAGACAAGAATTTGTAAGTGCTTAAAAAAAACCCAAAGCTAAACAACCAAAAATACCTCTCATATTTTTTGACTTAAATCTAGATATTTAAATAGAGGAAGCTTAAATAGACCAGCTCATAGACTTTTAAAGATTTTTAAGATTAAGCACTCTGAAGTGAAAGGAAAAACCTTTTCTAAAATAACCATAAACTAGTTTCTTCTTTCACATTCTGGTCATACATGGTAGATCTCAGACCAGTTAAAGCAACAGAGGGAGTTTTGGTTTGAACTTGGAATAAAGTATAGTGACTTGAAACTCAAAATAGAAAGGTAAAAGTGAACAGGCTAGAGCTGGTAATATAGATCTTCACAATCTTGCTTCTTATTCATTTACTTTCCCCTGTGCAGAATGGATGCAGAGTGGAGATGAAGGAGATCATCTGACAGAAGTGCTTCATCCTCACTTGTCGCAGATATGCATGACTATTCCTGTTCTAATTATTTAAACTCAGTCTGATAAAACAAATAAGACTTAAAACATTTGTAATTTCAGTAGGTTCAGAGTAACTTTAAATTGAAACATTATTTCCCTATTTATCATCATCACTGTATTTTTCATACATTGGAAGCTTGCATCCAACATCAGAGGACTGGTAATTCCTGAGAGAGTTTGTCACTCAGGGGTTTATTTTCATTCCCTATAAATTAGCAGTAATACTGTAATTTTAAGTCAGTCTCCTATTTTCCTTTACCTCCCCTCTGAAACTCAGAATTCATGGGAAGGGGACAGAATCTTCTAGAAAATCTACAACCTCAAGAGTGCATTTTCATTTTGTTTAGAGCAAAGAATATTTGCTGAGTCAACAGTGAAAGACTGAACTGTTGATAATGCAAGGTTGAAACAGGTGCACTCAAATATTTTCAAGATATAATAGATCTACTCTAGCACACAATGGCTGCCCAATACTGAAGAAAATACTGCATTCAACCTGTCCTCAAGGAGTCCATAGCAGAAATCTCACAATCTTCAGAAGTAGGATGGAATGACAGCAGATTTTCTTCAACTCCATGGAAAGATCTTTTTTTGGCAGAAGGCAAAACCAAACTCAGCATACAGCCTGACTTCCTCCTAATACTTGCCAAAACAATATCCCCTTCCCACAGTTCCTCAATGTCAACAAAACACTGACAAAAACAGCTGCTGGAGGCAATAGTTCTGTTAATATCATCAACAGTCAAATATGTTCAGTACTCCTCAGTCTCTACACAAGTCACAGTGTGTGACCCCCATGGACATTTGGCTAACTAGAACTCTTTAATAAAATCAAATACTTGTGCAATGGGTACAAGCAGCTCTGTGTGTAGCACTCTGGGCCACACAGCAGAAATCAGCATATTCGCAGTATTATAGAAAAGGTGAGCATTTACTGCACTGTGTAGAAGACATCCTCATTATATATAATTAGGAAACTTATTTTCCCCTGCTGTCCTAATTTGTGGGGTTTTTTCTTCATTTTTAAAATTCTCCATTGGCTTTAATTAGCTTCTGTCTGAAATCACCAACCAGGTGAAATTAGAGCACTCTTTAAGCTAAAAATGCAGCTGGGTTTTTTCAAATTTTTTAAGTTGAGCTTTATTCCCTGAGGCCAAATCCTGCCTGCTCTTGCTCATGAGAGTAGTTCTGTGCACTTCAGTGAGGGGAGTTTTCAGATGAAGGCAGATTTTGGCCCTAACGGGATATACCAAAGTTCTTCTAAATATGGATGTGAGATATATGAGACAAATCCTCTCTGAGGGAAATCAGCAGTGTCCTTAAATCAATGAAACAAAAGCCATTTAAATGCACTGAAGAGTTTTCCTTATGTTTTTAGACTTCACAAGTCTTCACCAAATATTTACCACATGGAAAATGATATATTTTTGCTAATGATGTTTCTATTCCTTCATTTAAAAATTCATCATTGTATAATCAATACCAGTGTCTCAGCCCTTGCTATTATGAGAGTCAAAAATTTTATCTAAGAGAAACAATTTTTGTGGTCTACATGACATGACATGACGTTCTTAAGTGTTTTGTTGTTAATCAAGAAACGAAAAAAACAACCTGTTTAAGAAATATGACAAAAAATATGAGTGGCTTTAAAATAATACACCTCTGAGCTTTACAATGTTCTTTGGGTACTCTGGAGCTGGAGAGAGTCATGTCCTTGTGATATCTCAGTGACAATTTCTATTCTAAGTGTCAAAAACAACTCTGCTATCTGGAGCAAGTAGTGTAGTTTTCTCTTCTTTTAATATTCTAATCGTGAGGTGTAAAGTGAAATGGTTGCACAGTGTAATGGTGGTAAAGAAGCTGAGTGTCAATGAGACGGGAAAGGTGACAGACACGGAATGAGTCCCCAAGGTGCTCTCCAAGTGCATTGGATAAAGATTCCCCTGGGAAATTTTTCTCATTAGTTCTCAGACACAGTTCAGTAATTCAATAGCACCAGGTTACCATTAGTCACAAGACCAAAATATGTTACTTTCCATGCTTTAGGTCTTTGATTTGTATGTGTCATTTTGTGAGAGAAAATTATGAGATTATATATCATTCAAAGTAAGTTTGTATGTTGTTTACACACCTCAGGATGATCCATGACATGAAGACTCCTATTACAAACAGCATAAAAATTAAACAGAAAACTGACACCTTTTTGATATTTGAAACTGCATTAATGAGTGATTGTATTGTACAGACATGAGCAAGACGTTATAGATTGTTTTCTGTACTAGTATCCAAAAAATTAATTATAGTTTGAGATTCAAACCTAAAATTGTCAACAATTAAAAGTGAAAAAAAAAAAATCACTCTGAATTTTTTCTGTGGATATTGCCAGGTAAAAATAATTCTTCCATGCTGAGACATGAAATGTGTACGTACGCAGCTAATATGATTGGGAAAAGTAGCTAAAAAGTTTGATGGTAGCTAATTTTATGTGTAATTACTCTGAGAAAATGTTAAACTGAATAGGTTACTCTCGACATTTTTTCCTATGCAATAAAGGATGTACTTATTTCTATGCTATCAAAGTTAACTGCACTCCCACTCAGCACTCGAAGGAATAATGGCTGGAGGTGTTGTCTCTCTCATTACCCATCAGGATGGAAAGAAAGGAGTGTCCATTCCTAGTGGTCATTTAAAACCTCATGGTTATATTAAAAAAAAAATAGGAATGACAAAGTCCAGAAAACACAAACACAGTAAGTTATTATGTTTTAATCCTGTTCTGAGTATTGGTTTATCTTTTTATGTATCCAAGAGTGTGCTCTAGAATTTCAGTTTAGTTTTCACTCCTGATTAATGTATTTAGCACTCATACTAAATGTATTTAGCACCATGCACTCATACTAAAAGAGATGGAAGCTACAATTATTCTGCCTAAAATACTTCAGGAAAATACAGATAATTTAGCTTCTTAAGAAAACAAACTAACAAACCCCAAAGAAGAATGAATCCTCTGTAAGCTTTTTCATTTTATTTTATTGTAGTTTATGGAATGTAGGGCTGTTGGGTTTTTTCCCCCTCTTTTCAAAAATATTCAACATTTAATATGAGAAACAAACCAAAAAGTTTGCATATAAATGTCTGTCTTGAAAAAAAAAATACTGAACTCTGTCAGTCAATGGGTGCCTAATTTTCAACCTGTCAACTTTTTATTACAGTCAGATCAAAATCATGCACCCTAAGGTGTCTCATTTGGCCTAAAAAAATCAACTTATTAGTAGAATTCCTTAACAAGAAGAATTATATCCCCAACACAATTACTCGTGCACCAAAAATTATTCACTGTTTTTTGGTTAGATTCTGATATGTTTATTGTTGCACTGCAGAAAGGCCATGTGTTTAGTGCTGTGGTATCTGTGCCAAGTAAATCATCGAGAACCAGTTTCTATTAATCTTACATATCTTACTGCACTGGAGTTGGATGTTTTGCTCCCCTGATTAAGCTGAGAGAATGGCACTTTTCTGGAAGTGTGAACTCACCTGTTTAATGTGTATTATTTTCTTCAAAGCTGTGCACTGCAGTCTCCAAAGGAAGCTCTTTGAATTGAAATTTTAATTGAAAATGTTTCCATAACTCTTTAAGCTATCTTCCAACTAATGATCAGGCTCCAAATAAGTATGCCAAATACTTATGGTATTATTTATGTGCTATACAGAAGCTCATCATTGACTTATGAATTGTAAATATTTGTAAGTGGCTCATATTAAAGTAGTTGTCAACTGCAGCTACAGTACTTCACCTTCTGTCACTCCCAGGTATCAAGGGGGCTGATTCAATCACTCTCTTGTCAGACTACCTTTCTTCTTGTGAATACCCAAATCCCTAAACACAACAAAATATAAATGAATGAAAAGTGCTAATGATGCATCATTACCAAGAGGTATCAAGTTTTTTAAGGTCCTTTGCTGACTAAATTTTAAATTAGCACAATTATTCAGAGCATTCCCCAAGGCACCATTCATTATGCCTAGCCACTGGGTTGAGGCATACTGCAAACTAAATATATATTACTGTCCACAGCATACTGTCTGTCTTCCTTCCTGGAGCAGTTGTGTATTGAAAAACATGCAAGTGTGTGTATATTTTAGAAATGATCATATATCTGCATTTCAGTTACTGCTCTGTTGCCTACAATATACTTATATGCCTAAAGATCCTGAATAACATTGACATGTACTTAGAGATTGAGATTTATTTTTTCAAAATGTTGTTTCATCTGCATTCTAACACAGTGATTTTAATTTCCAGTGAAATACAAAGACTGATGAAGCCAGGAGCTAAAAAGTCTCTGATACTGCCTAAGCCTTCTAGAAGCTTACAATGCACAGTGGATTATATTTTCCTTTGGCCTTGTTATTGGCAAACAGGTCAGAGTGAGCACTATGCTGCTAAATTTGTTGGGCAGTTTGGGTATCATATCTTTTAGAATTCCCAATAGGAATGACCTGTGCTAACCTACCTTGTATGTCAGAATTTAATTTTTTTTTTTATGCACTAAAGAAAGAGTCCAAAGCCCTTGCTCATGAGGACATTTAACAGCTCTCTGAAGAAGAAAGGTAACTTTGCCAAGACAGATCCTTCTTGGATTGTCCAAAAAGCAGATCAATTTGATGTACGCAGCAATAGGCATGGTGTTATTCCTTGTGAAACACTAGTTGTATTTTTCACAATAATAGTAAAACAACCAGTCCTTATACCCATGTTACAGCTTATTACAAAGAGAGCAAACTGTGTGACTGTCTGCATGCAACATGGGCTCACCAAACTACACAGCTGACAGCTCTCCCAGTAAGATGCAGTGCCCATTTATCCTCATGCAGATGAAAATAGGTATATTCATAAAGGAAAAGTATTTCTGTATGTATCTAGCTGCAAAGTCCTGACTTGTTTTTTTAACCCAATGACATCACCACACGCAAGTTGGGCCCCACAGCACAGATGTGCTTTCATGTGCAGTGATATCACTTTCACTAAAACACTAAAGGCATGACTTTCAAGCAGTTTTAAAATTCAGATCAGTTCTGCTCATATTTAATCCAGACATGTTGGTTTAACACCAAGCCAAGCCAGACCTTTTAATGTTCAGTGGCCATGATATAAAATTCTTCACTGTGTTGCACCAATAAATTCAGAAGTGCAGTGTAATTTGCTATAGTCACAGAGACTCTTGTGAAATTTAAGCAAGAGTGGAAAGCAACCTTTCATTTTGTGCCTTACCACAGCACTTCAGCTCTTTGGAAAACCCTTTTTTCACCACCCCCCCCTGCCCAAGAAATGACTAACTGTGTGGACAGAATAATTTACTGCTGCTTGTTTTGGTCATGTTGAGATTAAATTAAAGGTAAGCTGTAAACCACCATCGGACTCTTCCTAAATTGGGACCAGTGTCGCTGTGGCATTATTTAGGAGTTGTTTGAAACAAACAATGGAAAGAAAGTGCCACTTGACACTGACAGCAAGTATCTCTGTTCATTTTGCATTGTCAATAGCTCCAGTGGTAGCACTATTCTTTTGACAGCTAAAAGCAGATGTGTGGGTTAAGTATGGGAGCAATTCAAATGTCCATAGTAAACTGCAGGGGGGCAGAGAGAGCTCAGAGAGCAGCAGCTTTAAAGTAATTGACTAATACAGTAAGGATATTAAAGTCATTTAGTGCCAAAAGGGAACACACTGATCCTTGACCCTGAGCCACTTTGGAGTAATCTAGTATTCAATCCAGCGTGTAATGACTGCCAGGCCTGTCAATCCTCCGGGCTCTCCAGTCAAATGCCTGTGGCTACTATTGGCTTATGGTAAAAGGACAAAAATGCAAGGAAATGCCTCTCAATCAGGCTATGATGTGATAATGTTATTGCTCCAATGTATTCTATATTGTCCCTGCATAGTTTAATCTGTTGAGATCCATGTCAAAAATTGCCCTTGTTCCCCAGAGGTCTTTACTCAACCTTTTAGTAATACAAGTGGATTTGAAAGGAGAGGGGTAACTCACTTGATGAATGGTTTCCAGTTAATATAAAAAATAAGAGGTCAACTGTGGCTTTAAGGCTAACCATGGAACGTATAAATTAGAATAAGCATGGTAGTAATCTGATTAGTAAGCCTTGCTCTTCATTTACGCCAGCGGGTAAACTATTTTCCAATAAATAATATTGACACAGAAATTTATTTACAAGAACGACATAATTCCTACACAGTTTAGATGTTGAGAGGACTTTTGGCTGGGAAGCAATAAGAACAAAAGGCTCACTTGCTTCTGTCACTTCTTGTCCTTAAAACTTGTGCAACTACTGGGAATCTCATATTTTAAATTAGGCACCTCACATTTGAAAAATATAATTATTGCTACAGGCTGAGTAGTCCACTTGAGCTTGAAAGAAGGAAATTGCCATTTTTTGTTATTTTGATTTTGCTAATTAAAACAGGGAAAACTGACCCACATAGATTCTCTAAAGTTAAAAAGTCAAAATGGGATAATAATTATGCAAATTTCTATGCATTGCTGTAAAAATGATCTTTATATTTCCTTATATGGTCTCCACTATTTCCTGACCCCACTTTCCATGTGGTGTACATAGACTTTGGGAAGGGTGAAGCGCTAGTGGTAGTGATGCTCCTGCTATTTTTAAAGAACCATGAGGTTACATAACAGGCACTTTGCCTAATTTGGTTCTCTATGATTCCACAAAGCTCTCCACAGGGATGACACAATACAAAAAGGAAAAAAAAAGAGAGAACCTCTCCTGAGAAATATCTTGCTTATAACTTTGAAATAACTTCAGTGTTAAAACCAAATGACTTTCTCCAAAATTCTGCCTGTCCTCTCTCAGTTCAGTGCCCCAAAGTCATTATTCAGTGTAAAGTTCTATTTATAAACCCATTTTCCAGCCTGTACATACTTTTTACACTTGAAAAATTATGGTTTTGTGGACAGTTTTAGAGGATGAATCAGAGAAAGAGGAAAATTGTACTTTTGTGCTCACTGAATTCCCTTGCCATGAGGGTAGAAGCACATGCAATGCAAACTGTGATCCCATCAGGCGATGGCTGGCTGTGTTCCAGCTGAACTCTTCACAGGCAGTTTTATCACAACCTGCTGTTTTTCACAGGGAAAAAACCCCAAAATACTACAGAACCTCTACAAGCAAGCCAACCTGAAGCAGGATACAACAAGGGTTCTGTTATTGCCATGTAACTGAGCGATTAGCCAGTGCCATGTAAATGGCACAATTTGGCAAAGGCTTTTTGCTTGGGAAGCTCTTGATATGGTGATGACAGAACAAAAACCACTCACCTCCACCCACGTCCTCTCTAAGAACTCACATCACTTTTCCTCCCAGATCGTGGTGACTCTCTCCCTATTGAGGAGTATTTAAATCATCATGGGGACTTATGTAATGCCTCATCTGGGGTAAATTCATCTGGGTAATTTAAATTAACTACTCTCCTTTGCACCTCCAAATGGAGGGTGCAACATGAATCCACATGTATTTTTTCCCACTTCAGCAGTGCAAGTGGTGCCACAGCAGCGCCTGGCAGCTGGTGTGGAAGGTACTTGGAGCAATGCTCACCTTCCAGGAGGGAAGGGATCATGCACTGCCTTTTACCTGTCTGGAATGCAGGGGCCCCAGTTTTTCCCAGACGTAGCACACAACACAAGGCACAGATGACTTGGGAACAAAAGAAGCAGAACTCTCCCCTGACACAAGTGCAGGACAGTCTCTTGTGACATGGCACAGTGACTGCCAGATAGCTGTCTCCTTGCTGCCCTCTACAGAACCTTGCTTCCCCTCTCGTGAGGGCTTGTACGTTTGTCCTTCCATTTTCAGCAAAAGTGACATTTCCCCCTTTTTCATTATGACTGAGAGGACAGATATGGGTGACGTATTCTCAGCCTGAGTGGGGATTGAGAAGATCTGCTCCCTTTCCAGTGTTGAGTAATGAGGAAATTGAGGCAGCAACAATCAGTTTCATGATTTCTATCATGTATCTTTTGCCCTTCCCAAAGATCTGTTCATGGTTTCAACATGAAAGTGTAGGAAACTAATTTAAAAGAGTGTGAAGTTTTGTGAATGGGGAAAGAAACACTTATCAGAAAAAATGCCGAGAACCTTTGTTCCAGCATTCACAGGGTAGCCAGGTATGAAACTCCTTTCAGGGAGAACTCTGGGTACTTTCACTGGTAGCTCATCATCACACTTGGAAGGTGCTGATCTTTAGAGCAATGATATTTCATGATGTATGCTTTAAATTACAAAAAAGAGGGGGAAAAACTTAAAAAATGCAAGAAAATTCCTGCTGTTCCTTAACTTACTTGAAGCCAGAAATGCCTTAAAGCTAATAGGTCAGGCATTGCTGAGAAGTCCGCAAACAATTTCAAAAGGTATCTCAGCTCTAGTACATCTTCCTTTGTTTCTCTTCCAGAATGATTGTGTTTTTATTTAAATTCCAGACTTTAAATGCAAGTCTAAAACCACCTGACTCCAAAGGGTCTGGATGATTTTTGAGTGAATCTGTAGTCATACCCCCTGCTGTCTCCCTTTTGTTAAATTACTGTAATTTTGCAGCCTATGCAAAGAAAACTTGTTTTACACTCTCCCCTTTTATGAACATTTGGAACCATTAAAGTCATTTTGTAAACAAATTTTAAGATTATCTTTTTAAAACAAGTCTTCAGACACAGACATACAGACTCAGACAGACACACACAGATGCATGCATGCACACATTCCACTTTTATGACTTCGGAATAAAAATGCAAATTAATTTATTAGCTTAAGCATGGCACCAAATAGAAATTTATGCACATACATTTAAAAAACAGACTCCTTGAAAATAACGCAATTGCAACCTATTAATTTTCTTTTTTGACAGTTTTTAAAATTCCTCTAAAAAATGAAACAGCATGAATACTGTCAATATATCACAACAGCCACATTAGGTTTTGTGATATACATCATAATATAAAGAGCACTATTAGAGCACAACCTGGGAACCATTAAATCATTCTAAATCACTGTTACATTCCATTAGTGTCAATGGTGAAACCACATAATAGGCTTTATTACAAACTTCACCTTGGTAGGCCATTGTCTCTAATAACCACTTCTCTATGATGTGGTATCATACCCAGAAATCCAGGGAGATAATAAAGGCTCCCTTATTTCTTTTTTATTGGATGGGTAAAGTTAAATTTAGCTGTAAGTAAAAAAAAAAAAAAAAAAAAAATCTTGAAGCTTTGTTCACTAACTGTGAGTTGCTGCTATTTGGACAAAAAAAAATTAGGCAGACTTGGGAGAACAGTTTGAAATAAATTTAAATCCTGGTAAATGCTTGAGGCCAAGGTAAGATAGGCAGTCCTGCAATTACGATGTCGTTTTTGAAATGCAGCTTAGTGCATTTATGCCCTTCTTTACACTTTTGTTCAGATACAAAGCATTGATTACAGAAACATTATAGAAATTAAATCTGTATTCTCATCTCTCCAACCCCTATATAAGCAGTAGCCATTAGAAAATGATGAAAAAAGAAAGAAAGAAAGAAAGAAAGAAAGAAAGAAAGAAAGAAAGAAAGAAAGAAAGAAAGAAAGAAAAGAAAGAAAGAAAGAAAGAAAGAAAAAGAAAGAAAGAAAGAAAAGAAAGAAAAGAAAAGAAAGAAAGGAAAAGGAAAAGGAAAAAGAAAAAGAAAAAGAAAAAGAAAAAGAAAAAGAAAAGAAAAAGAAAAAGAAAAAGAAAAAGAAAAAGAAAAAGAAAAAGAAAAAGAAAAAGAAAAAGAAAAAGAAAAAGAAAAAGAAAAAGAAAAAGAAAAAGAAAAAGAAAAAGAAAAACAAAAAGAAAAAGAAAAAGAAAAAGAAAAAGAAAAAGAAAAAGAAAAAGAAAAAGAAAAAGAAAAAGAAAAGAAAAAGAAAAAGAAAAAAGAAAAAGAAAAAGAATAAGAAAAAGAAAAAGAAAAAGAAAAAGAAAAAGAAAAAGAAAAAGAAAAAGAAAAAGAAAAAGAAAAAGAAAAAGAAAAAGAAAAAATGGTATCGGCACACTAGTTATTTTCTTCCTTCCTGAATTTCTTAAAAATTATTTGGAGGATCCTTTCTCCCATCTTGCAGAGCTAAACCTGGCTCACCATAACACATGTGATGACACAGATCAGCTCAGCAGACTAGTGTAGTCCTTCAGGATTAGCATGAAGAACCTTGCTGTTTTGGGGAGCTGGGGATACTCAGTTCTACCTGGGTGAGAGTCTGTAGGCAGATGTGGAGGAATCCTGCCCCTCTGAAACTTAGACTTTGGTTTTAACTGGAGCAAGGGCTCCAACCTCAAGTTTTGAACTTTTTTTCGCACAGGAGCCTTGCATTTCCTGTAAGAACATTGATGAATTTTGATAATGTCTCTATCATCACAGCTTTTCACTTAGTCATCTTGCAAAATCCGACTTGTGGCTTCAGTTTAAACAACACTTCAATCCCCCACCACCACTATTCAGTTATTGGAGTGTCTGAAAACATTTCTTGTGGTGATGCCTAATGTATAGTGCCTGTCTTTATAATTCTTTCATGTGAGTTCACTACAAGAGTTGGAGTAACTGGGAGGTAGATGTGAAGAGACAGGTGAGTACCCCAGCCTTGTACTGCAGTGGAGTTAATGAACTGTATCTTCTTGTCCACCTGACTGGTTTCTAGGGCCTGACGGCATTTTATCCTTAAATTTTCCTGTAGGGGATGATTAGGGATGGATGTAAATAAGAACTGGTCCTTACATCATAAAAAGTAGAAGTCAAAGGTTTTTTCAAGGTCAAAAGTCCTTTCTGATTGGATCAATTGTTCTCAAAAAGAAAATATACCCCCTCAAATAAGTAACAAGAGATAGGATGATATAAAAAATAATCAGCAATATCTTTTGTTAACTCCATAAAATAAAAACATTTTTCTTCATTCCACCTATTCTAAAATTAAACAATTCCTCTGAGCAAATCCTCCTTTGTCCATTTTTTCATTCATTTTTTTTTTCTGCATCCTGGGTTTTTCTGCATCTCTCTAAAATCTCTCCTGTTTTAAAATAATGACCCAGTTCCACATTCTCTGGTATGTCCCATATATTTGTGGCAATTTTGTACTTAGCTTTTTCCTTCTAAATGGCAATTTTATGTAGCAGCTCAAAAAGACTGCAAGTCTCTTGAATGTACAGGGAACAACAGTCAAGGTTTGTGTTGTCTTTCCATACATTCATTCCTTTAAAACTTCAGTTCAGTACTTTCAACATTAATTTTATCTTCCACTGATCAGAATAATATCTTGCTATGCATGAAACACTGTTTTAGAAGTACGAATCTGGTTTCTTCATCTACACAGTATGAATTTACCAATCTCCCAGGCAACCTGTACTGCCAGATATAGAAGTCCCGTATCTCCAGTATGTAAGATCTGAAGTTAGAATGTAAAACTCACTCTGAACTTGGAATATCCCCAAAGGTAGCCAGATCAGACACTGAAAACAAAGGAAAAACTGTAGGAGGAAAGGGGACTATAAAAGGATAAAAAGGTATGTCGAGAGAGATAAAAATGACAATAATTCTGGGTGGCACATAGTGATTAATTACAGATTTACTAATAAACCGTAGGGACTGGGCTTGCATTCATTTACTTCATTTAGGGTAACCTGAGACCAAGGTCACATTCTTCAGCTGTGGATGAAGTCAGATGTGGTTCAAGAAGGACAGAAAGTAATGGAGAGGAAGTGAAAGATGCCAGCAGATGAGAGAGCTGGGGAATACATCTAGTCTTTTGGATACTTTTATCAAAGTCTAAGCCTCCTTCAATATTGCTAGTTTAGAGTTTGGCATGGCAGTCCCCAGCCCCGTTTTCAAGGTCAGATGTGCATATCCTGCCCCTCTCACTCTTCTCATAAATAGAAAAACAGTAGTTTTTTTTCAGTGACTAAAATTTGCCATAAGAAAGGGTTAACATGACACAAGACATTCATGCAAGCAATAATGAATAAAAATTAAAAATATGGGAAACAAAATTTTGCCTAACTGACTCTGTAGGAGCTTAGAAAAGGGAATGAATGAGCCTTGTTTAAATTTGGCCACATTTGAATAAAGCATTTAGTTAAAATATAACCCTTTATCTTTTTTTCTATTTTCAGTGTATATTGTAACTTTTTTTAATATACTGTAATTCACAGTGTCACTGATGTTGCCAACAATCTGGGCAATTTCTGGTGCCATTTAAACAAGTTAGTCTGTAAAACTTTAGCTCCTCCTTGAGCTTCTCAATTTTTTATTCCAGCTTTCCTTTCTGTCTTTTTTGGGGGGAGTGGGGGGTGGAAACTAATACATCTGGGTAGTTAGGTACTTAGAAAGCCTAATTCTGGGATGTATGCAACATATGAAGCCAATACAAGGGCAACAGTGGCAGTGTGCTTAGCCTTGGCTTTAATATTCCTGTGATGTTGACTTGGGACCTGAGGCAACTTTGCCCTCTTGAGAAATGTCAAAATTCATCATGTATTAGTATAAAACATAAAGTAAGTTCATTGCTAATTTTAAGAAAGATGACTCAATACTTTAGATGATTAACAGAGAACAGCAGATATACCTTGTTACCATGTACAACACCCAATTTAAACACCATCTCTAAACAAGAAGTCAAATAACATGAGGAGTTTTTATTTTCTACATTTTTATATATATATTTATATATTTTTTTCCCTGATGTTGTGATAACAAATGGTCCATCAGATGGTTTCTTTCATTACTGGCATTAAATGGTGGAGTGATGGACAGATTTGCCCTCTCTAGGTTAGCTCATAGGACACTTCGTTTGCCCTTCCTTCCCTCTCCTCCAAAATGTTGCCACTGATACGTGTGTATGACACTGAAATACTCATCCCCATTCAGTGTATGCAGAGGTGACAAAGAATAGTAACAAAACATTTGTAAGGTGTGAGTGCTTCCAGAGAGCACTCGGCAGATGCTGAGTATCTCATGTTACTGCACCTACTGACAAAATACCTATCCTCTGACTGAGAAAGATAAACATTTATTAGTATCCTTACACCTATGATCTCCTATTTTTATGCAATTTATGATGCAAAAAATAAAGCCTCTGGTTGAAATAGATTCACTCTTATCTCATAATTTCTATTTTCTTTCTGCTCACTTACAATGTTGCTCAGAGAACAGCCTGCAGTCTGTGGACAAGTCTTTAATATAAGCTAAAATTATTCTCAAATATCATTTGAGAAAGTCAGCAAAAGAGTCAGCAAAATAGACTGGACTAAAATGGATCCAGGACTGAAGGAGAACACAATAAAAGTATTTGTATCCTTTTTCTGGCTAACCATTGAGCCACCAGGGCTGAGTATCCTTGCTCCTGCTCCTTATTTGCAGTTGCTAAAAAAACCCCATCACCTGCTACCTGTTCTGTATCAAGCATGCTGGCCTAGCAGACTAAAAGGAATTAAAAAAAAAAGAAGAGTTTCTTCAGAAATTAATCCATGATGCTATGTCCGTACAATGCAGCCCAGGAAAAGAAGCAGTAAGATATCAATGCTGGATCTTTTTACAAAAATATTTGAGAGCTTGGTGTATTATAAAATATATGCAAGCATTTGGTGCTTCATGGTTTATAATGCCCTGAAGCAAATTGTAAGCCATCAGCATCTGGGAAGATCAGAACTTTCCGTTTGGGTTTTGATTAATCAAATATATTATGAAATCTTTGCTATGCCTTATTTTCCAGAAAGCCTATTTTTGATATTAATATGTCTCTGAAGATTAGATACAGATTAGATACAGATCAGATTGTTTCATGAAAATAATTCTCTTATCTTTTTCTCTTGTACAAAATATTATGTTTTTAAAAATAAAAACCATCAGATAAATATTTAAACACAGATTTTCTTCTTGTGGGTGTCTCTTCCATGCTATTTCACTTATAAGTCTTTTTATAAATGAGGCACTTTGAAATGCAGGACCTTTAATATTCTCTAACTTCTGAAACAATCACCAGAGGCCTGTAGACTGCTTCCTAGGAAGAGACAGCCCGTTGTATTTCATTCAGCATCTTTATGGCTGTGTGTCAGAAGCCTGAGTGTTAAACCACGAGTCTCATCCTATTAACCCAGTCATATAACCTTGAGCTATCCAGACTTGCAGATAACAACAGTATCTCTAACATGTATATCAGTCAGGGTGTGAGCTTTTTATCAGGTACAATTAGTGTTTAAAAGTACCTGCATTAAACAGACAAGTATGCATATTTTGATTCAAAAACATCTAGAGAAAATTTTCTCTTGTTAGAATAGCAATGTCAGTTATTCTACCAGTGTATTAAGGGTCTGTTAGTAATTATATCTTAATCCTCTTTCAGCCCTTTAGAAAGGGCTAATGAACTTTTTTCTAATTTCTCTAAAATGGGGAAAATGGATGTTTTAATGTTGTAAGTGTGCATATCAAAAATGGGTGGTCCAAAGTACATTTCTGCTCTCTTGCTGTTGATGAGAGCTCAATAACTTATTTGTTTTAAACCAAAATATTTGTGTACAAATAACAGTTTAGATAAAATGGGCATTCAAGATTTAATATTTTTAGTTGAAGAAGGGCATAAGTTTCCAATTCAGAAAGCAGATTTCCTATAGAAAGCTGATTACCTAGAATTTTTTCCGAGCAAAATGGTACAGCTCCTTACCACAGAGAGCAGAAGTTCAATCCTGTGAGCTGCTGAGCAGCCTGAGCTCTGGCTGGCAGGGGCTCAGCACCTTTCAGGATCAAGTCCATAACACATAACACACCAGCTACTCTGATACCAGTGACCTTAAACGTTTTGGTGCACAGGGTCAATGATCCATGAACTAAGACAGATTTATGGTACACAAACGACAGTAGTGGTTTAAGAAGAATAAGTAAAGAAGTTGTGTCAGCCTTCACTTTGACTCTCCTTGCTCACAATGCATGCTTTAAGCCCTGGGTTTATCCATGCACCTCATGCTCTGTTTTTTTTTTTCCATGGAGACTTCTGTTTATTTGTAAAACTTCTTCACACCAAGTAATAAATTTTGCTGAGTAAACAGTCAGTACTTTGGTAACCAGAATGATTGTCCTGACAGGTTTACAAAATCACTACTGCACTCCCTGCTGGGTGAGTACTCATAAGAGGTACATGAGGACATACATGTGGCCTGAGGCTTCTGGATCAGCTGTGTGTGATGTCCCATAGCTGTGCATGCAGAGATCAGCAACGCAGGGAGAGCAGCTGGATGCCCCTGACTGATCTGCAAGCCATGTGGCCCAGAAAGCACGAGACATACTACTCCCTTCTTTGTTTGGATGTCCTGTATCTCAAAAGCTACTTTATTTTACTTGATTTTAACTTTTTTTTTTTTTTTCCCAATTCTTCCCAGCAGCCATTTTAATTGTCTTTTTGTGAGCAGAGAGCTTCTTAAGCAAATGGATATTTTTTTGGAGGGGGGGTGGGATCCACTTGATCACAGGGGAGTGTTCAAGAGGGTTTTCACACCAAGAGCTATCTGGTCACCTCTAATGCAAAGCTTGAATTCAGCAGCATTTCTCTGTTGGCACTTCCTGCCACTCTGGGCTCACTCCTACTGACTGCTGAGAGCCCAGATTGGGGTTTGGGAGGGGGAGGTGCTCAATGCAAAAGATATTTGGCCTCCTCCACACGCCATTCCCCTCAGCACCAGGCTGCTTTTTCACTCCCCTACACATAAATACTGCACATGCATGCACACACATGCAGTGTCATATAAATGAGTGGATAGCCTGAAGGTAAATGACTGGTCTTAGAGCATTTAAGATATTGTTGATGGTTACCAGTGTACACATTGTAAACCTGTGCTTATGCAGGCAACAAATGTACAGATGCATATATTCTTTTTCTGTGCTCTGAAAGAACAGCAGATAATTTTGAGACAGAGTTGTCAGGCAGATAAACAGTCACAGTTTAAAAATACATGGGATGATGAATAGAGTTTCAGAAATGAACCATAGTTTATCTTGTTAATTCTTACTGTGTCTGAGTATGATGAAAGAAACAGTGCCAGAACTCAAGGATATGATGAATAAGAAAGAGCAAAATGACAACCAAAGGCCCTGGTGACCAGAAAACAAGCTACAGTTTGTCCCCCAGAGAGAGGCAGTGATGGGTTGAACTTGCCATTAGAGGGAAGATTAAGTGTCCTTGGTTCCTCAGTTAGTTAATTATACACTCAAATCTTCCCAGTATATCACATAAGCCAGTCATTTTGCTTTTGAATATCTGTATACTGACTACTTGGATTGCTTATTGGTTATTTCTCTTGACAACTCAAACCTGAACATTAAATCCCATTGGCAACAACTATCTGTCAAGAGCAAAAAAAAAAAAAATAAGATTTGTGTATTTAGTTTTCATTATAGAAGTGCTTGTAGTTGAAAAAATATGTACCTGTCAAGTTTTCGACATCTCGCTGGGGATGCAAGCAATGCTGTTGTGATTTCAAAACCTGGCTGACAAATTCACGTTCCAGTAGTAAAGACAAATCAAGGGGGTTTTTTTTTCTTTTTTTTTTTCTTTTTTTTTTCTCTTTTTGCTTTTTTCACCGCTTTGACAGTCATACATAACAATTTGAGACCTAAGTGGCACTTTGATGCACTATTCCATTATTAAGTGGTATAGTCACTATAGAATAGATGACGGGCCTGTACTCAAGACATTGTGAATTAAACAGCTTTCAACAATAGGGGAAATTGAATGGCCTAAAGAATTCTGAAACATAAAAAAATAATGATTAAAAATGTGTTTCAGAATCAGCAAGGCATATAATTTTAAATAATGTCAGGTACTGCAATTCAAACTGAAGAAAACAAAGTATGTTTTAGAAGAATCTTTAAAGTTCAGAGGAAACATAAAATAATTAGCAAACATCACTAAACCCACAATTACAAATTTTAAATACGGCTCCTTGATGAATCTTAGAAAATTAACATGACATAAAAATTCCTACCTAAAATTTAAAGTGTGAAGACATAAAGCCTTTTCTTCTCTGACTGTACTTTGATAGTATATTAATTGACTAGTTTTGTACTGGCATTTCCTTGGGTCTAAAGGTAAAGTTTTCAACTAAAGAAACATTGACTTAAAGTACTTAAATTAATTCTTTTGTCAATAACTATACAGCTAATCAATACACCTGGAATTAAACAACAGTTTTTGGCCAGAAGGCATGCTAATCCCTGGTCTCTTTTTGTTTCAATTCATTAATCATTCAACCCATCCCAATTAAGATTTCCCTGTCTGAACTGGAAAGTTTCAGACACCAAACGTCCCACCATGGCAAATAGATTAAAGAAACTCAGATAAAGGTTTCCAAAATTTCCTTATTTCCTGGGAAAATAAAAATTCAAAAGCTAAGTTGATAACAATTCATTCCATATTTTTAGTTAATAAAATATAAGTAGATTTTTTTTTCCTATTAAGATAAAAACCAAAAATGTAATACTTGTTATACCCCAGAGCACAATTGGTCATATATTATCTTTTGTATTTAAGATTATTAAAGGCTGAAAAATCACTTTTCAAACATTGATCCAGTGAGACACCAAGCAATGAAAATTCTATTAATCCACGAAGTTCCTAAAATATTGCTACAATACTTATCTTTCTGCAGTCCTGAAAACTGTATCAAACTGATCTGTGTCTCTGAATAGGATGTGGATTACAATTTCAGTGCTTAGTACACAAATTATTTTTTTTTCCTTATTCTGCAGAAAGAAATAATTGAATTATTCCTTTAACCTTTTCAATTGATAATCCTACAAAGCATGTAAAGCCACATTAGGAATGTAGTGTACTTTGCAACATGGCATAGGATATGACTTATAACTGCAAACAAAGGCCCCCAAAACCAAAGAAAAACCCCAAACTTCCCAGTTTGGGTATGATATCTTAAAAGATAAAGGTGATTTGAGTGAGTTACTGAAAAATATTTCATCAATATCCTATTTTTACATTCTGAGGCACTAAAGGGAGAAAAAAGGAAATGTAATTATGAGGAATAAAATAAGGATTTTCTTAGTTACAATTCCTGGCCTTTCACTGATTGCAGTAAATTATAAATTATGCAGTCAATGTAGGCCAACAAAAGAAGACATCTTCAAATCTCAGTCAAAGGTAATTACTTAAGTCGGCTGAATGTTCCCTTTTCATAGAGTGTGATCTCTCTTTGACAGCTCACACTGACAGATGACCTTCTCAGCGACGTTCTTATCCTTCGGATCATGAGCAGTGTGCCTCTCTCCCTGAATATCTCTATATATTTGTGACACTAAGCTTTCAAATACAGCTATTGACAAATCAGAACATCAGTCTAAGTGCTGGTCTTCCTATCACTCACAATAAAGTAGCTATCACTTGTGGTGTTGTAGAGCAAGCACATCTCTGAAAAATGAGTTCTCACCAAGTGCTAATTTGACACAGCTCGCTTGCCTTCCCATAATTGCTCTGTCATTGTCAGTTGGCAGTTCGGGCTCATTCCTGGAAGCTGTGCCGTACAATTGGATACAATTACTCCCATTTACCACCACTATTATGCCACTGATGTTGCCCAGTTCGCATATTGACATGCCTCATTAAACCTGGATGCAGGCCATTAATGAACATTGTTAGCATTTCTCTTAAACTTTTTGCCTCTAATAAACAGTCAGTGTTCCATGAAGGAGCACTGCCATCCTTGTGATATGATATTTATTATCTTATGGGGGAAGGGGACTCTGCAAATGGAAACTATCCAGATGCTGTGAGAGAGATGTATGGTTAGATCAGTGGAGAATAGCCCTGATCAGGAGGACCTTTTCTATCAGGGGCATCCTGCCATTAACCAAGTGACCTCCCCTATCCAAGAGAAGACAGGAAGGATAAACACGATAACCTCAGGGCGGCCCAGTCGCTGCAGGTTTCTCAAGGTTGCCCCAGCTCCTGTGGCTCCCCTCAGCCCCCTCCTACCCCCAGGTGGTGCTGCGGGATGCGGCAAAGAGCATTTTGCCCTGGGTCCTCAATCCATTATGTCCAGCTACTCCGATGTGCATTTTTATTCAGAGATAATTATGTGTTGATCAGAGAAGTCAGCGGCTGTCACCCATATGGCAGGCACACCTGCAGTGTGACATAGGTGGTAACGATGGCATGCTCTTGAGCTGTCATGACAGGGACAGGGACTTTATTATGTATATGTCACCATTTCTCTTAGGAAAATTATCCTTTTCCGCACAATGACAATAATGAATCTTACAACACTTTCATAAACCCTGTTTCCAGGCCCTTTCCTTGACCTTCATTAAAACTCTGCCTAGCAAATTCACTGCTCTATGAACAAAATGCAAACTTTCCCAGCAAATGCAACTGAGCTTTTGGAGATTCTTTTTAACCACTTTTCACAAATTGGCTTCTTGGACAGTCAGGGGCCCTGCAGAGCAGATCCTGCTCCTTCAAGGGCAATGGCAATGCATAGAAAGTCTAGGATGAGGATTAGCCGGCTTTTAAGTGCTAGAAATCTGTCTGGGACTTAGAGAGTCTTGCATTTAAACCACGTTTATAGGAGAATTACTTATCCGTGAGTGATATAAATAACCCTTTTGTTCAAGACAGAATAGAATATTTTCAGTTGGAAGAGATCTACAATTATCATCTAGTTCAACTGCCTGACCGCTTCAGGGATGACAAAAAGTTAAACATATTACAGAGTGCATTGTCCAAACGCCTCTTAAATACTGATGAGTTTGGGACATTTACCACCTCTCTAGGAAGCCTATTCCAGTGTAATATAATATAGAATTTTACTATCCCCAAACTATTCTCCCTCTCTTCTTGGCTTTCTTTTCTTCATTCTTCACTTATTTCCTTCTGCTGTTTGGTTCATGGCACAACAGAAAGTATCAGTGGAACAGAAACCCGAGAAGAACACACAGAAAAGCATATTGTATCTAGGGAGAAGGAAGAAAAGGGAAAGAGAAGCAAGATTTTGCTATTTATCTCAGGCATTTGCAGAAGTTGTATCTAAGTATAAAAAGGAGAAACTGAAAATCTCCCTTAATAATGTCTATTATTTAGGTGGATTTTTTTTACAGCAGACCATTCTAATTAAAGTGTTTTCAGTTAAAAATTAAAGATTGAGGTGATAGAAAAAATGTAAAGAAAATTTATGTTGTCACTGTCTTTTTTATAGAATCTTTTTTTTAGTTTTAAAAGCTTCAGAAGTTTGAATATGCAGTTTCAGTTGACATTCATCAACTTTGGGTTATTTTTATACAGATACATATATGAGAGTACAAGCATGTAATATGCCTGCTTGCTGTGGCTGTGCTTAATATTTCTCCCATTTTGATGTACACAAATCTACTTTCTGCAATATTCTTTCAATAGCAATAGAGTACTTCAGAGTGGAAGTAATTTCTTACATGTGAATGCTGTCTATCTGTCTAGGGAGAATTAAGGGACAGGGGAATTTAGCTTGAAATTTACATTTTAACTTTAAATGACTTTAGAAAAAGTTGCTAGCAGAAAAAAAGTGTAAAATTTGGGACAGTTGCAAACTTGTGAACTTTCTTAGTCTGTTTTAAATGTAAATATTATACTGTTGAATGTGCTTGTGGGACATGTATCTGAATTCTAGAATAACAAGCCCTTTAGTTCCACTGTGGTCTAAATAGCCATGTAGAATGCGGAAATATATCAAAAGTATCTGAAAACTTTAACTGAATAACCCAGTTTTATACTTAGTAGTCTACTATTTTGTTCACATTGATTTGAATTATTTTCTCCATAATGACCTCAAATTATTTTGACAAATGTTAAGGCTAGGATATGAATTTAAATTTCTCAGCTGTATTTCTAAGTTGTTGTAGTTTATTTTATTTAATCCGTTCACTGACACAATTACAAATAATAATATCGAGGTGCTACATTTGAAAATGGAAACATACAATACCTCAGCAACCATTAAAGTCCTTACACTCCTTGTCAGTATCTGAAGAGGCTATAGAAATATTGCACTTCACTGGAGACAAACAAATGAGTAAAACAGTCAAATGAAGATGCGCTAAAATGCATAATTAACAGAGTTGAAACTGCTCAGGATACAAAAGTTAACTGTTCTGAAAAACAACATAGGACTGGTTAAACAAGAGTGGTCAAATCTCCATTTATAGCCAAAAACAGCATCGCAAACAACCTAGTGGTATCTACCCATGCCATGTAGCTCAACATATGTGTATCACTGTCAAATGAATATATTGAGGATTTTCAGATCAGGTTAAGGTGATACATAAAGCTTCTTGAGTATCTTGAATATCTTATGAATGCATAAGGCATAATAGGCAGTTAAGCAATAATATAACGAAGATGAAGCAGGGAAAGATAAAAACGGAAATGATGATCAGAGGAAGTAAAAAAGAAAGTTTTGATCCATTCTTCTTGTTACTTTAAAGTAAATTCTCATTCTCCATTATGCAAAAGAAAAGTTGATGGGTCAAGACTTTTTTTTTTTTCTTTCTCATTCATCACCCATCTCTGGAATTTACCTTTAATTTACACATACTGTGGAAATGAGCATACTATAAAAATTAATATAGATAGATTGACAAGTGTTGTTCCAGATTTTGGCTTTGAAATCTAGGTAGATTCCATGAGAATGGTGGATGACATGCTGGGGAATGTTTGTGAGCCTACCACTTCACTTAAGTGAAGCTCCATCTGCCAGACTTCACACATAGGATTGATCTCAGAATCCCTCTCTGCTTTTACTGAGTGCTACTACTTGAACTGTCAGAGTGAAAATGTGACAACATAAAATGTCAATAATATGCGGAAAACACCCTGGTATCAATCAATACAATATAACCTGAAATATAGTTTCAGTGAAATTGAGATAGTTTAGCTTAGATAGTTTAGATAGTTCTCTGTTTACAGACAAAAAAAAAGTATCTGTTAGTTTTTATTAAGTTTATAAAACTTCAGGGGTAAAAAAGCCCACAAAGTGTGTGGATGCATTTTACCTTAACATTTAACTTCCTCAAAGAAATTAATGCTTTTTGTCCTGGCTTTCATGTGTGAGTCATGGGGCTATTGTGTTAAATAAATAATATTTGCATATAAGGATATTAGTGTGCATGTAGTGTATATTTGCATATTGTAAATACAGTTGTATTTTTCCTCATGCTTTATAATTTCAATAAATTTCTTCTAATACAACATAGATGCCCCATGTATGAGTACCCCAAGACCACCAGGAGGATCAACTGACCAATGTGCACATGAATTGACAGCATCTCTGCACTAATGGACACCTAGGATAGTTCTCTCAAAGAATGAAACGTATCTCACTTTTTCACAAGAGGTGAAAGAAATTTACTAACTTTATATCCAATAAATCTTTAAAGAAAATTCAGAAAGAGTCACAGTCTCAGTTCAGCCTTTTGGCACTTCTTCCTGTGTAATGTCTTTATAAATCTTGGCCCAAATTTTACTTGTTTAGAAGTTATGGTTTTAATTTATGCTATTAATGGAAAGACTTGAGGGCTTTGAATTTTTAAAAGCTAGAGATTTTGAGAAATAGAAACACAACCCAACATATCAGGGTTTTTTTTTAAGCATAAAAACATTGCTTATATTTTCCTGTTTTTATCTCCTTCTCTTTGAAAGAGAACAAAAGTGTTAGGTGAGATATATTGGAAGAGGTATATCAGGGAAGCATTCTATCCAAATTTGGTAACTTTGTGATTTTTTTTAATGATTGAAAAAAATAGACATGTGTTTATAGTTTGACGATACAGTAAGTCATTTATTAATCTGATCTTTAATATGTTATAAGAAAAAATGTACTGTAACAGCCATATGAAGGGATTATTTTACAAATTAAAATCAGAGTATACTGAATCACAGAATTAGCTGAGCTGGAGGGGACCTCAAGGATCATTGAGTCCAACTCCTGTCCCTGCACAGAACATCCCCTAAAGTCACACCATGTCCAGAGCATTGTCCATATGCTTCTTGAACTCTGGCAGCCTTGGTGCAGTGACCACTTCCCTGGGGAGCCTGTTCCAGTGCTCAGACACAAACTGGGTGAAGAACCTTTTTCTAATATCAACATAAACCCCCCCTGACACAACTTCAGGCCATTCCCTCAGGTCCTGCCACTGGTCACCAAAGAAAAGAGATCAGTGTCTGTCCCTCCCCTTCACAGGGAAGTTGTACACTGTGATTTTTCAAAGAACATCAGCAGTAAATTAATGCCCTAATTTTACAGCCTTACCCACAAATGTAGGTCATACTAATGGCATTAAGATTTTGTGAAGCCAGGGGATCCTGAGTCAGGACAAATTGGTGGAGAAGTACTCATTTACACCGGCTGATTAGTCAGATCAAAG
This sequence comes from Pseudopodoces humilis, assembly GCF_049639895.1. Taxonomy (NCBI): domain Eukaryota; kingdom Metazoa; phylum Chordata; class Aves; order Passeriformes; family Paridae; genus Pseudopodoces; species Pseudopodoces humilis. The sequence goes on along the minus strand of NC_142204.1, from coordinate 48,631,174 downwards.
CTGAAAAACCAAAAGAGCTGATCAAGTTGTCAAGTGTGATTCTGAACAATACTGTTTCATCATGACATGGACACACATGCAGGAGTGCCTGAGGTAAGATGGATTTCGATTGGAGGTCCATAGGAGGATGTGCAAGGTTGTGCTGGTTTCCAGCTTCATGCCAGATGCAGGCTGTCAGAATTTATGTGACTGGTCATGGTCATCCTGCAATGGCTCATATCCAACAATGAACCTTTCTGACCTATACTTCTCCAATCTTGTGGCCTTTCTCTGGAAGGAGAGTTGAGGGTCTTGTACAGCACAGGAGTTTGGTGGTTCGTCTATGGATGAGCCTCACTGCAGTTTCAGTGCCTCAAAGGCAGAGAGAGCCAGAATCCACACAAATCTTTCTGTTAACCTCCCTGTACTTCAGACTTACCTTCAGTGACTATGTAGAGATTGCTCTGCAGTTTTCCTCAGCAATAAAGAAAAATAAATAAAATCCAGAAATAATTTAGCTTTGATGGCATGGCAACCTGATCTCCATGTTGTCTTACTACATTGAATAATTTTATTAGGCATTTTTCATATATATGCAAATATATATATATATCAATTAATTTATCTTCATGTAGAGTTAAAAATCTGATTTGTTCATATGTTTTATAAATTGTTTCATTTGCAATTTAATGTATTCATGTATTTATTTTCAAACAGAATTCAGAATTATTTTAAAAGGCTGTAATTTTGTTGCAATGGAGGATTGTTCTGTAATGAATAACTGCAACTACTACCAATATCTATTTAAAATATCCAACCTAAAGAAATGGACTCATGCTTTTTGTTTCCAAGCAAAAAAATTTTTTGCAAAAGGTAGCAGTAATATTGCATTATTTATTACATGTGTGCTGTCATACTTGACGACACTCCAACCCTTTGGATATATTACAAATTAAATGAAGTCTGCTGAAGAAAAAATAAAACAGTAAATGAAGACTCTTGGAGCCTGAAGCCATGAGATGTTCATCAGTAAAATCTGAGTCAACAGTTTCCTGGTTAACTTTCAGAAGCATAATGTCCTTCTAGGTATATGTACCCTGCTGATCTTAAACAGAGCCCCTATTCATGAGCAAAATAACTGCACAGGGCAGGGAAGTTTCTGCTGTATTTGGATTCCAATACAGGAATGCTTCTATCTGATAATAAATGCAATAGAAGTTCTTTGTTTCTGCAGATACTGAAAATTATGAAGGTGTCTGTTACTGATCTGCTCAGTTTTACTGTTTAGAGACCTAAAAAGTACCTTGACTAGTCTTTAATGGTTTCTGTATTTACATTTCCTTGCGGATTCATTTAGCTGGCAGTCATAGACATCTGTGCCTGATGTTGCATATTTTTTGTTTTACTGACATAAACTGCCCTGCTCATTTTTGTAAAACAAGTGCTCATTGTCTGAGTCACCTGAATGAAACATTTACTTTATGACATCAGCCTGCTACACTGCCACACTCAGAGACAGTACAAAATGAAGGATGGCCATTTGGGCTTTCTACCAGTCTAGCAGCCCAAAGTGCTTTTCAGCTGTCGGAGACCTATGCTAGTTCTCCATGGACTAAATTATATATCCTATAGAAGGGCTAAGTAGACAAAACTTAAACCTACAGATAAAAAAAGTTATGGCCCAATGGCAGTAATGAAGATATAGCTTCCAGTCTTTGTATGGATTTGTATGGATGGCAAACATCATGGATAAGACTCTCCATCGGCTGAGTGATTAGACTCCCAAGGCACTGTCATCTACAGCCTTTTTAAAGACAATTTAAGAATTCCTCTGATTTTTTTAGCTTCCTGCTGCCCCTCCAGAAGCCAGAATTGTTTCACTCCTCCTACCTCCACGTGGGTGTTTCAGGTGAGCTGTAACACCTACTCATAATTTCTCTGAAGTTGAACTAATGGCTTAAACACCCATTCACAATCAGAGGAAAGAAACAGGTACTGTTATGCTGTTATCCATTGCCTTATTACACACACCTAATGTAGGACAGCAGAACAGCACTCTGAGAGAATTTTAATTTCTATTGATTCCATTGTGAATGATTTGGTTGACTTGTTCTGGTGACAACATCTGGACAGGTGAGTCCCACAGCCTATTTCTAACACTCTCCTAAATGGTGTTAACATTACTGAGAATACCTACACCATAACCAACAGTCCTGGCTTTGGAAGTCTTGACTTCTTTATGTCATGACCCCTTTCAGGTTTCAAAAAGAGTGGTGGTAAAGACTGGTCTCAGGCCTAAACTCTGTGGTGTATGATCAATGCACTTTCAATATTTTAACTTAATAAATATCCCAGCACTTCTCTGACACAGAATACTATATGTATTACTTTTATTTTTGTGCTAATCACTAGTGATTGCAAGGGTATATGCCACATTCCATTAATTTTTTGCAGGCTTTTTTTGTGCCTTGATCTGTAGCACGAGAAGAAAGAATTCCTTCTTGTCTAGCCCACCAAGTGCTACTAATATATTTTTATAACAATAACCTTACTGTACACGAGTGTTTCATACTTTTCCACTCATAAGTAGGCAGCGACCAGCACTATGATTTGACAAACCTGATAACTGGGATGTCACAAAAAGTCTCAGAGTTTGGAGCAGCTCCTACATTATTTTATGACAGACTGAAATGTAAACCGCCTCATACTACATTTCAAAAACATCTGCCAGTTGTATGTGTTTGACTAAGCTGTCTACATGTACTGTTTCAGACTTAGATCAACATTCCCCATGTGGGGCAGAAATTTCAGCACCTCATTGCTATCTTCTGAGCAGCTGCAAACCACAGGACAAATGTACATTGTTTCCTCCTCTAGAGAGCCATCTGCCTGAAGGATAATAACCCATGTCTGCTACTTCTCAGCCTGGTGGCCAAAATCTATGCCATGAGTTGGAAGAAGTTATCTTCATAACCCAATGCAAAGTTAAGCAGAAGAAACAAATGTACTCACAATTAGACCATATTAAAATTTTCACATATAAAGAGCTAGAACAGAATTTCCTGGTAGCACTGGTTCTGATATCTCACTGATTTTAAATGCTTGATTTGAATGTCAATTTAATCTTGGTTCTGTAATTATGTATGTGTGGATGTGAAGCTCCCACTCAAAAGACTTTTTTGACTGCAAAAGTTACCAGTTACTATTGCCCTGAATATTTCTAAGATATGTCTGTAGATATTGCATGTATTTTCTCAGCATTTTGTTAATTGTTAAATTGTCCAGATTAAAATTTGTATTTCTTTTGGTATCATAGGACTCAGCACATCTAAAGTGTAAAACATCAGAAGTTCTCCAAAATAAGCAATATATAAGCAATATGAATGAAAATAAAAATTTTCATTAAGTTTCATGGCAATGAGTTTTATTTTCAAAAATAATGTGAACATTATCAACAACAGGTATTTTGCTCTCATAATGTTTTAGTTCTATTCTAATATTTTTTCAAGTCCAAAATATGTTACAACTTTAGTAGTGTGCAGTACTGTGTCTTAGGATGGGAGCTGTACTATTTTCATAATATTCATAACTACTTATTGTGCAATCACTGTAGACCAAATAGTTTTTGAATAAAAAGTTCTCTTTGTGCAACAGTTAGAAAAATAAAGATTGTTGTTGTAGGTGGAGACTTGGGATGTTCCCATAATGTAAAAATACAATACTATTATTAATAGTGTAGTCAAACAGAAATCTGAAGAAAGGCACCTTTCCCCTCCATAAACTGTTCCAATTAAAAACACGAGCCTATATTTTACAAATACTCTGTTAGCCCAAGAGATTTTCAGATTTCTCATTTACAGACACAGAGAACTTCATGCCAGAGAGATTTTTAAGTTGGAGTCTAACAATGAGTCACCAGTTAACATCGTTTTAATGATGAATTAATGCAAAAGCATTGCAACCAGTATGTAAAGAACCTTATGTTTAAAGGCACAGACTCAGTGAGAGTGGTTCTGTGACCTTTGAGGTACTAGCAAAGGTTGGGTTCAGTGTAGGCAACATCCAATCAGTCTTTCAAGGTTAACTACACATGTCAAGCTGGGAAATGAAACAATTACTAACAAATTTTATGGGTATCTTCTGTCAAATTTAAAAGGCAGTAAGAAATCTAAATTAAAATATGCCCGAGGAAAGTACCCAGAAAATAAAAAAGAAATTAGGAAATCTGGGTTGGGTTTTTTTTTTGGGTTTTTTTTTTTTCCTTCTTCCTTAAGTTATCATTCTGAACTAGGCAATGAAAATATTGGTGGAACTAAAAAGGGTATGTGGGAAACACCACATACTGTTGGACTGAAAAACCCACAATGCAGAGGGCAGGAGTGTTCAGGAAGGATGACATCAGTCATCACCTGGGCCACAGTGACAAAGTGAGCCTGAATGATTAAGCATATTTTAATTAAATTTTAATTAGCTTTACATTGCTTTCCTTAGTTTAGAAAGATAAATAAACTTCATTTTATGGTATTTGATAAGCCAATGGGCAGAGTCTAGAATTTTCTGCTAATTAAAGTCAGCAATATGGCAGAACTGTGTGCAAAATATAAGGAAGAAAGCAGTTTCTTTTATTTTGTATAATTTTTGTATTTTTAACTACTTCCTATTAGTGGTAGTACATTGAAGTCTCAAAAAATATTTTATCCTAATCTTGCATATTTCAGGCAAAACAACAAAGGTATTTTTTACCTAGCTAAATGATTTTTTCAAAATTAAAAGCTCTAATTCTCCCCCATGTAACTGGAAACACACTCAAAGAAATAATAACAGCTCGAGCAGGAAGCTGAAAAGAATACATCTAAGTTGTTGTTTAAAAGGTTTGGACTGGGAGTAAAAATATCTGATACTGGAAAAATAAATTTCTGTGTGTATGTGGCCTGATTCTCAGTCAATGAATTTCATCCAGTGGATCCTTTGAGATATTTCAAAACTGTATTTCCTTTTGGTAGCAAAATACTATATTCTAAAATTTATATCTTGCCATTTTGGAGTAAGCAGAATTTTATCATTGGCTTCAGCTCTAGGTGGACAGTGATACAAGTTGTTAAAACATGATTTTTTTCCACTTTAAAAAAATTGCTTTTACTAAAAATCAAATTTCTTTAACAAAATATATTCCACTTTGAAATGTGACTGAAGAAGTATATACAGGATGTAGCTCCCAAAGAAAAATTCAGACCAACCTCAAGCCTGCAATCAAGGAGATTAGCACTCTGCTTTGGGTTTCCTGAAACAGCTCACTATCCCCAAATTTGTGAGTGTGTTTGAAAACTACCTTTATTTTTGGGGCTTTTCTTGGTTTTTGCCTCAAAATCTCAAGTAAATACAAATAAAAATAATTACTTAGGCAAGAGAATTCTTGTTTTCAAGTCAGCCGTTCCATCTACATTCCTACAGACAATCATTGTACTCTGCCTGACTTTATGGTAAGTAGAGGTCTGGCTGTGCAGTTATGCCTGTGAAGGGGGAAAGCTCTGCTATATCTGTTTTGTAATTGATGAGTGGAGAAAGCCCTTTCCTTTTATCTACTGATTTTCCTATTTCACCAGTGTGCAGGAGCAGCACCTTGTTTCTCCATCTATCTACAAGAAATCAGCACTGCTGTATGCATGGATTTCTCCTCTGTTGTTCCTACCTGCCTGCTATATGGTCCCCTCTGCAGGCATAATTATAATTAAGTTCTATAGCTGGTTTCATATGCCTGGGAAAAGTAAATAATCTTCTCATCTCAAATCCAGCTAAGACAGAGGTAGAAGTTTAAGGGAAGAAGAGAATATTAAAAATTGTGGAAGTCAATCAGTCAAGTCAGTAATTCAGGGAGAAAAAACATCACCTTTGAAATAAGCAAATGGAACAGAAGGAAAACATTATTTCTGTAGAGTATGAGCTGACCTATAGCAGAAGATGTTGTTCAGATAGAAGGTGGAGCACAGACACAGTGAAGAGAAATTCATTCTGATGTCAAAGTCCTTGGCTTCCATTTCACTAGCAAGGAAAAAAGATGGCAGTGATATGTGAAAAAAACCCCAAAATCACAAGTTGTTGATGACCTGCTGCTTATTATTTCAACATGTTCACTTACTAATTGAAGAAGGGAAAAATCACACAATTTGACAAGTGAAATATAAAAGTTCAACCTGACATCCATTCAATTATGACTTTTGCATCAACATAAAATAGCAAATGCACCTATGTAATGTTTTATTTTAAAAAATTAAAACATTACTGAAAACTGTTATCCCCTTCTACATGGTTTCCTGCATATTCCTTTGTGTCCCTAGGGATGTCAGTTGAATTTCAATTTATCAGCTCTGCATTTCTTTTTGTATTACTCTGATGTATAGATTAACCTGTCAGACTTAACCCCAAGTCTTTGACCTCTACTCTCTGTTAGGTACTTCAGGATTTTTTCTGCAGTGGCATCTACACAAAACCTGTGATGGAGAGGTTGAGGTGCAGTTAGGGAAAACTAATTATAATTAATTAATCAATTTATTAATTCTTTGAAGCATTCAAGTTCTATGATGGCTCCCTAAGTAACCTCATTATCTTATTTTCATTACCTTCCTCTTGTCTATTCCCTTCTTTATTTTTGTGTCAGATCTGCTTGCTGCATCTAGTTTCAAATTAGATTCTTCAGGGCAGGGATAATGTCAGACCTTGTTTGTACAGTAGCCAGTGTGTTTAGGCCTTATCTTGACTGGAGCTTTAGGATACAACTGTAATTAATTTTCATTTACAGCTGAGACATAGGAATGTTAAATGCCTTGTTCAGGGTGTCAAAGCAAGTCAGCAGCACAGTTGCAAATGAAACCCAGATGGCAACTTTCTTTACTCCAACTGCAAGACCATTGCTTGTTCTGAGGGACTTCTGCACTGAAATAAATGTTCTAAAGTATTACAAAATATTCCCAGGAAGAAGAATGGTGGTTTTTTATTTTCACAGGCTTCTCAGAGAAAAATACTTCAGATACCTCTTGTGTTAGAGTACAGATCTATTTTTTTAGTCTATAATTACAGAAGCCTCTGGTTGCCATAAAATAACTTCTTGTCTATTCTCCATAAATTTTTTCTCAATAAAAATTTTCCATCCAAAAATTTTTCAGTGTGGGGTGGAGATACAAAAGGTTTAGAAGACTGAGATAATGTGACATAACAATTTGGCCCTGAAGAGGGGACTGGCAGTTGCTGGGGTAAAGGTGGTGTGCTGTAGGGATATCACAGATAGGAGTGGCTGCTCTTAGATATACCTTTAAATATACATTTGAGATTATAAACATTAGGGGTGTGCCTAATTCAGGAATTTATTCTTATCTGTTAGTAGCTTAGTTCTACACCTTCAAGAACTGATAACCACATAAAATGACAAATATTTGGCCAAAGATCGAAACCCTTCATACTTAAACTTTGAATTCACTGAGTTATATAGTTGAATCAATTCAGCTGTAACCTTTCTAAATCATAGAGCTACAGACTGCCTCAATCAGACCTTTTTTATTGTTTCTACCGTCAACAACAAGCTTGAGAGTGTGACATGGCTGTAGTGCTCTTGCTAATTACTTGGAAGGAGACAGACTTGTCGAAGGCTTAACAATAAATACGAATATACATGAAAATTTCTAAGTTTATGTGCATCTGCATGAGTGACTGTCATGTAGCGTGCTTTTTCAGGGATGGGGCAGAAATGTTCTTTGATCAAACCAGTTCTGGAAAAGAAGTGTTATTTAAAACAAAGCTTTCAAGTCAGTTTTAGGAAAACCATAAAGATTTTAAAAGAATTTTTAAGTATCTCTTAGATTATAAAATAATAAAGAAACTGCATAAACCACCCTGAAATATGTGAATAAAATTAATTGTGAAGCTAAACTTCAGAGACAGAGATTATATCTAACACCTACAGTGCCAATGAAAGAAAAATGCACAATCAAATCTGCATCTAAAAAACAAAACCACCAGAATAAACCCTTTCTTAGTAATTCACAGATATCTAAATTCACCAGGTGTTTCCTTCAGTGTTTCAAAGCTCCCTAGATTCCAGTGTCTCTCCAGTGGGCATGCATAGGGCACTCTGCTCTGCAACTGGGGAGCTCCTGCCTCTCCTCTGAGTGTTGGTCTACCTTATTCAACATGATATATCCCAGTGCTAACCTGCCTAAAAGTTCAATATGTTAGAGAGATACTTAGGCTGTGGCTACACAAGTCTTTTAGTCCTAAATGAGAGTGCTTTTTCGAATATAATCTGAGAGTTATCTTAACACAGCATACTTTGTTTGGCATCATGGGTTGGCTTTGAAGCATGTGAATTTAATTCCATTCAAATGAAAATGAATCAGCATATATGGTCTAGGAGTGAACCAAGATTTACACATCTGAAGTTAGAGGAAACTAATGGTTTTTAAGCTACAGTTTACTTTTACCTCATTAGCTTGGTGTAAGAACATTTGAGTCTTCCCACTTGAATGCTGAGGTCTTCCAAGCATGCCTTATTTGATCCTAGTCTGACTCTCCTGATATTTTCTGACATGGCCAGGCTGCTAAAAAATATCTGCTTTTCCAAACAAAAGTGCTACTGACTGTATCCTACAGTCAGTCAGAACAACTAGTTCTGTTTTGCTTTTCTGTTTGAGGTTTGTTGGTTTTGATTTTTTTTCCTATGATAGCTGAGGGAACTTATTTCAGAAACTAGAGTATCTATTCTATGTTACAGTAAATGAATACAGGAATAATATTCTTCTAGGAAGATTCTCTTCCTGAAACTGGAAGCAATTTACCCTGGCTACATCATGACAATGAATACATTTCTAGCTCCAAACAATGAATTTATGCTGAAAAAATCATGTCTAAAACTCAGCCCTGTTGAACACACTCCACAGTCTGACATAGATTTTTAACTTCATTGCTAGGAGCCACCAAGTCTCATTGCCTTCTTAGCACTGTCTTTCTTCTTGCTCCTGTGTCACAAGGCCATTTCATACATGAATATATTTTGTTTTCCTGGTTCCTTAGATAATCTCTGCTTGCAGAATCTCAAACGCAAGCCAACTTTTCTTTTACAGATCACAGCCTTCTACTAATATTCTGCTAAACATATTCAGTCTTATTTTTGGGTCATTTTCTTTATCCTTCCTCTTTCTCTAGGTTGTGGTTACTTACATCCCTTCTTTATAATTTTTCTTTGAAGGTATTTATAGACTCATATCATGTCCTGCATTAATCTTTCCTATTCTTAAGTATAAAAAATTAGATGCCTCATCTCTTCGCATACAGCTTTTTTGTCCAGTGTGGAGCTCTTTTTTTTTACTGCCATTTTTTTTGCATTTCACTTGTAAATTTAGTTGCTTATATATAAAAAATTCGGTGAAATTTACTCTTGTGTTGAGTTGACTCTGGCTAGATGACAAGTTCCCACCAAAGCCCCTCTTTTACTCCCCTCCTCAAATGGACAAGGGAGAGAAAATACAGCGAAATGCTCATGGGTCAGAATAAGGAAGACATCACTTATTGATTACCACTCTTGTGAAAATGGGCGAAGTAGATTTGATCGGGAAAATAAATTGAAATTTTACCAATCAAATCAGAGCAGGATGATATGAAATAAAAACATGAAACACCTCCTCCCCACCCCTCCCTCCTGCTGAAGCTCGGTTTCACTTCCAATGTTCTCTACCACCTCACCCCCCAGCAGCACAGGGGGACCAGGAGCAGGAGTGGCAGTCTGTTCATCACACATTGTATCCACCATTGCTTCCTCTTCAGGGGAAGGACTCTTCACACTCTTCTCCTGCTGTTTCTCCCCCGAGAGACAGTCCTTCATGAATTTGTAATTTTACATGAACTGCTCCAGTATGGGTTCCTTCTATAGGGTGCAGTCCTTCAGTAACCAACTACTCCAGTGTGGGTTCCTCCATGGGGGCACAGGTCCCGCCAGGAGCCTGCTCCAGTGGGCTTCTGATAGGGTCACAGCTTTCTTCATGGATCCACCTGCTCCATCATGGGCTCATCCACAGGCTCTGCTCCATCATGGATGTCCAAGGGGTGAACCTGTTTTATCAGGGTCTTCACCATGGGCTGCCTGGTAAACCTCCTCTCCCTCCTTTTCCACTGATCTGAAAAGTTTTTTCTCACATAGTCTCACTCACTCCTCCCCTCCCTGCTCTTTCTATGCAGCTTTTCCCCCACCTCATCTTTTTTAACTGCATTATCCCAGCACTGTCACTGCTGGGTTTAGCCTTGGCCAGTGGTGGGTCTGTCTTGGAGGTGGCTGGCATTGACTCCATCAGACTTGTGGAAAGCCTCTGGCAGCCTCTCACAGACCTATCCTTATAGCCCGTGTACTACCAAAATATTGCCATGCAAACCCAATACACTTTTCAACCTTTTGAAAAAAGATTAAATAATTTTGAATATCAGTGGAGCTAACATTCCATCTCTCAGGCTAATCCTTATCTGAAAGACCACAGAGAGAGGGAATATCTAGACAGTATTTATATAATACTCCTTTCAATCCTTAAGTGGTTTCCAGAAAGCTGCAAACAGGTAAATCTGTCCATAGATTATGGTAATTTGAGTCTAGTTTTTTTTACCTGTATTTCTGAGGAATGGATATTATTCAATCAGGTTCCACATGTCTGCACTCCTTTGTCTGTCTGCTCCTCTCCAGTAATTCTCTAATCTGCTGGAAATTTTAGTTTCAGACACATTTGAGAGAGGAGTAGGATCATGATAAGTATGTTATTTCTTTAAGATTGATGAAAACGTGATTGGGTAGAAAAGATGGAGAAATTTACTAACTTCATCTTTACAAAGAAGGGAGCTTTAAAGTAAGATTTAAGTACAGTTTTATTAGACACTAGAGAGTCTAGTTTGCATTGGTGGTCTCTGTCTCACACAGTTTCCCTTATATTTGGTAATGCAAAATCCCTAAACGGAGTTTTGCCAATGCCTAATTTTCTTAACTGCAGCTGTTCCCTGTGGATTCTCTATGCTGTAAAAATGTAAAAGGGCACGAGTTTATTCTGCAATCTAGTTTAATTCAGTTAAGAATTATCAGTCAACCACAAGACACAAATCTATTTGCAATCAAGCTATTTATTATTTCTTGTGATGCTTCTTGTGTATATTTGTCACCCTTGTTCTTTTTTGGATTTGCTATTTTTCAGATAGCAGTCATCTACCCTATTTTTTGTAGTCTCTTTTGATTGATAATTATGTTGACTCTCCCCTCAAAGGAAACTTTGCCCCCACATTTTCTCTGTTGTGCTGACATTTGGAACAGATGTCAACCATTTGCTCCTGTTTGATATCATGTCTCTTCCAGCTCCCCAGTTCATGCCCCACTCGCTCCACACTAATTAATACAAGAAATGGCAAAGGTGTTTGCTTTGTAAAAAAGTTGAGCAATTCTATTTTGAACCTGATTCTCTCTCACCTTCTGCCCTTAGTGTCCAACTTTGGGTGTGTTATATATATATAATATAAACCATGACTGCAAGTATATACAGTCCCCCCTGTTTTGTGTGGAAACCATTTTTTTCATGGTGGAAACCAAAACAGAGCTCAACAGCCCAAATGTCTGCACTGCATGACAAATAGGATTGCTGAAAATTGGCATGTTTGGAGCTAGACTGGCTAATGAAAGTAACTCAAGGCATGATTTTGGATTTATGCTCAGGGACTCAGAGCTAGACACACAAAAGGACACTGGCACTAACTGCCACTGCAGGTACCTAACTTCAGGTTGTATTCTCAGGTTGCTTGCTAAAGTTTAGCACTTCAGGCTCAAGCTGCTGAAGTTATGACCTGTAAATTTCTTCCTGGATGCTGGATATACTTAGAGGAACTTACATTCTAGCAGTGCACTTTCCATTTAATTTTTGCATAGGTCTGTCTGCCCAGCATGCTGACTACAGTGTTTTCAGCACAAGTTTCCATTAAAGCTCTTGATCCTTAACTTGGAGCCCAGTATTTCAGTATATGTAACAGAGTACTTAAAAAACTAACAACTGCAATGTGGAACATCAATCTCCCATGAGGATTTTACTCTGAATAATAAACAGACATGCCCAAAAGTGACATCTGCAATGGTCTTTGGGTACATGTCAGACCTGAAACAACCCCAGAGGGCCCCTCTGTTCTTTCAGCAGCCTAGAAGCTTCTCTACATTTAGAAGTGTCTTCCTTCACAGGCAGCAATAGGATATGTGAAGCTTTGTTGATCTAGCTCTTCATACAGCTGGATAGCACTTGGACATGGAGTTATAGAGCCTTACAAATTCAATACTCCTATGCCCCATACTCTCTACATGGTTTCACTCTTGTCGCTAAAGGACATGAAACGATTCACACGAACACTCTCAATGCCAGAACAAAAAACTGTCCCTTTGTTCTCTGACTCCAGTATTTATAGATTCTCAACAATGACCAGGGATTGGATAATTAAGTTACCACCTTCCCAAGCACACTGGTCATGAGGAACGTCCATCAAAAGATGTTAGAAGGAATGTGATAAACAACTTAGGTTTATAGGACTTTCATGGGAAAGTAACTAAAACTACGAAAACATTATCAGATGGCTTAATTTTCAAGGTGACATACTCTGTATCTTTACAGCTATCACTTTGAAGCAATACCTACCCCAGATGCACAAAGGGATGTGAAAATGGACAAAAAATATCAAACACAAATCCATTCTAAAAAACTTATCATGACTTGAGTAAGCCTACAGGAGTAAACCTACCAGTTTAACTGGCTCAATTCATAAAGTAATTTGAAGAGTTTTAAACTTTAGTGAGAACTACTAGTGTCAGTTGTGGCTTTATTATTATTTCTGATGCAACCATTCGGTCACGTTCTATTGCATGTTCCTTCTCTTGGGCATAGTGCTGAGCACCCATTCCATACCTATCTTTTATGAAGTGATTTCCTAAGTCTACACTTGGTGCTTGACTTTACAGTCAGACACAATAAATATCCACAACTACAGAACTGCTGAAGGAGACAAGGATTAAGAAACATCAAGGATCCAAAACTAGGCCAGCTAATAGGAAATGTGGTTGTATCTAGAGCATCACCCACCTTCTCGGTTTAAATACTGACCCCAGAATTTATGTAAGATTGGTAGTCAGAGCCTTAAGTTCTCCTGTTTTCCCAAAGGCAGTTTTCCATTGAATTGTAAACTTAGCAATTTCTTGTGAGAGCAGGACTACAGATGTTAGTACAACCATTAGAATTATATGCAATCTTACTTGTGCTTGTAATATCATTTAGTGCTTTTTCTCTTCTTGCCTCCCTTGCACCATTCATAATTTTCATAGGAAATTTATATAGTCACTGCAGTTTCTTATGCTAAAACATTTTCAAGGATTTCTCGGAATTTGGATGACAAGGACATTTTAGGACTAAATAAATAATTAAATAAATTTGTTATTTATTCATTAGTTTTGAATTTTAGATCAGCATTATGGATCTTTATATTTAGTCTGCCCAAGCTGATCTCAGCTCTGAAAGTGGAAAATTATAATACTTAGCCTATAAACATGGAGTTTCTGACTCAAACATAGAGGTTTGATAATTTTCAGAGGTAAAATTTTTAATAGTTCTCACTTTGAGTGTAAATGCCTAAATTCTTCAAAACTTGCACTTCAGATGCTTATCTCTTTTTTCATATATGTGCTTCAGAAACCTGATAATCCTCTCATGCTTGTCTTTTATTGCCAAGAGCCAATAACTTGCTTTTTAATAGGTGCTGTTCTCTACAACATATCTGTATTCCAGTACCTAGTCAGCTCCTTGGGAATTTGAGAGATACCAGGTTGCAAGAAGAGTCAGAGCATATCCTCGATATTAGGTCCAAAAGGACATTCTATCCTGTATTTTAAAAAATCCTACTTAGTTTCCTGTATTTCAAATAGAGGATCAAGCAAATTTTAGCCAGCATCATTACTTTGAACATAGAAACACAGAATTGATACTTTGAAAATCCTCTTGGCAGAAGAGTAATTATACGTACTTTGGTACTGCAACAGTGGTTGCAAGGGAGAAGGATTTGTTGGCATGTCACCTGTAGCTTTGGAAATATCTTTTGTATCTGCATAATGGACATGACTACTCTCTTTAATCTCTTTAAAATTTTGCCTTTGGTGCCCAAGCACAATTAGTGAATCTTCTGTACTTTCCATGGCTGAGATAACAAAGTTGTCATTAGAAATAAGATGGATTCTGGTAGTGACCACAGTGATGCTGCCTGACACTCCTAGATAATGCTCTCCCCTGAGAAGCCTTACCCTAGTAATTACTTTCTTCTCCCTTTTGTCAACCTATTTGAAATCTATCACTATTAATGAGTATTTATCTCCAAGTCAGCAAATCTGTATTAGGTAGCACTTTGTATAATGTCTTATTTTAGCCCACTGTCCATGGTACTCTACCTTATCTATGCAGGCTTCATTCCTACAATTTGCTCCATGTTGACCAAACCCTTTGTTCATGCAGAGCCCCTTGGACTCCACCACCATTCCATATGGACCTAAGACTCCATCTGCATGGATAAGTGGTGAGATCTGGGTCAGTAATTACAACATAGAAAGTCATTAGATTTTTTTAAAGCATTGACTATTTTTAATAAGCTTACTTTTAATTATTAATTGGAATCCCCCTAAATATTCGCATATTGATTCCCTTGTATGCCTGAATATTATGCCTAGAATCCATGAAAAATTAATTGGCCAGATTTTTCCCAGTTCTTTCTTCCTGCCATATAGGGTTATTTTTAGTCTCTGAATCCCTAGCTTGATTAACATTATCTGCAAAAGTTCAAAAAGTCCTTTGGATAGTTCCTTAAAATATTCAGGTGCACCATTTTTAAATGTTCAGATGCATCTTAATTTTGTGCAATAGTGGTTCGTAAGCAGTGAAATTATTACAGGGCACATTAAGAGGTATAATCATCAAAGATGTTCAAGTCAGTGAACTGCAACTTTCAGGGTCAAGTACTGGCCCTACAATCAGAATCTGCATATTTTTATTAGTATTAACTAAGCTCATTACTGCTTTTATCCTTTGAACTATTTAGCCCCAGTCAGGACAAAGGCCTTGTTGTTCTTGGTAAAATACCAAGGAGGAAACAACCCCTCTCAAAAGGCTCATGCTCATTGTGAAAGTTGTGTGTGGCTAGATCATTCATTTGATACTCATTCCAGATAGGGAAGGATTACAGTCAAGAAAAGGGCGTTCTCTTTAGGAAAAAGCTCTGAGTGAACCAAGGTAGAAACTCTGGGACAATGACCAAGCCTTTTAATTTGTTTGTAAGAGCTATCTTAGCTGCTCCTGACACAAATGGAGCTCACTGCTGGTTTCAGTTCGCAAGGAAGGTAGTCATCTCTGGTGGTGACCAATGGAATCTACAAAGGAATACAGCAGAAACCACTGTGAGACATGTATGCTCCCCCCTGCAAAGAACGACCAGACGAAGATCACAACCTCTGCAGATCAACAGCAGACAGTGCAATGACCTTCAGTATGAGGAGACAAGTATGGGGACAATGTTTTTTAATTGCTTTGTGCATATTTGGGGAAAGTCCATGTAAGGAAGGTCATCTGTCTTCTCTTCTTTGCCATGGTCCACACATGGATGCAATTGTATTCACATAGCAGGTTGCAAGACCAAGCCTGTAAATACATTTAGTAAGTTACAGGCAGACATAAACTAAAACCATGTGTATTTGCTTTTGAGGCAATCAGCTTCAGTAATGTTGTCAGCACCTCTGAGAGCCCGCCCCAGGTGTAGACGACCTTATTCACTATAAACACATTCAGTGAAATAATTCTGATGTTATCCATTTATGAGGATGTTAAGAGGCACGACACCACCCAGATCTTAGGTGTTTCACTGAGGAATTTTTGGAACCTGATTATACAGAAAGGGCTTTCACTGGAAAATCTTGAAGCAATTTTTCTAGGATAAGATTTTGTGCTGTTATAAATGAAGATTTATTCATGAAGAGACACATTCAGCTATAAGCAGAGTAAGCAAGTATAAAGATTTTTCCTTGCTTCAGATGTCAAACTAAAGCCTTATTAGAACAGGCACTGGCTTCTAGATGGCAGGACTTGATCTTGGAAAAATCAGACCTATGAACTAATAATATAGACTCAAATCCTCAAAAGTAGTTTCAGCAATGTGAAAGCTCACAGACTTCCATGAGTCCCACTGAGAAAGGTTTAGGTGTTTAGGTTCAAGAAGCAATCAAGGGAACGTTTCATTTCACCAAGAACATAAACATTTGCATTTATCAAAATATTTCACAAGACCCCGTCCTACTGATATAGGATATTTATAACTGTCTAACAGGGCATGTAGGTTTTTTAACAATTGTTTTTGAGCATATAATATTCTGTGACTACAAATAGCCTAGAGGAACCCAAGTCTTCTCTGTACTAAATGTCTTGATAACTTCTTACAAAGTGATCACATATTTCATTTAGAAGAATACTTCTTCCCCTAAAAAGGGGAAAATTGACCTTTGTTGTCTTCTTACTGTGGATTTACCTTTACCGTATAAATATGCTGTTAGTCTTTGTCACAGGCAAAATGGTCCTGACTCTCAGCATTTTAATTAATTAATTAATTAAATAAATATCAACACTCGTTTAATTAATTAATTAAACTTATTGACCAGAAGCACAGCCTTTGTGTTATTGAATTTAGTAAGCATCACTTCAATTGTATAGTAGGTAAACATCTTCCCTGTCTTTTCACCTTCAGTCAAACAGCCCTACTCCTCCCTTACCAGCCTCAGATCATCTTTTTTCTTTGTGTGGTCCACTTAGTCTACCCCAGTTCCTTTGGTGAGGTGTTGAGGGGCAGAAGTGTTTGGGAACACTGTGTGATGGTTAATTTCAGATCCTCGGGTCTTCTTCAGATCTTCTTCTTCAGATCTTCGGGAAAGGTTTACCATGGGCTACAACTTCTCAGAGGTTTCTCTGCAATGAGTTTCCTGTGAGTCTTTGTCCCTCAGAGGTGACCTCCTCTAACACAGAGCTCCTCCTTCGAAGATTGCATCTTCAGCTATGCCTCCAACAATGTCTCCTTCAATGTATCTTCTCTATTTCTTCTTCCCCACAGCAGCATATGGTACTTTTGAAACCTGTTTTTAGCAGAGGAGCCATGTGCTTCTGTGACTTGCTGAATTTTTACCACATGGTGGAGTGCTAACACTTGTTTCAGGGCAGCTGAGCCCAGCTGTGGACAGCATAAGAGAGTTTGATGCATATTCCCTCAGAGGTCACTCTGCAACATCTTGTCAAAACCCTGCAATTTCTGCCCAGAATTTCAATGAAGAATTTTTGTAATTTTTTTTTTTTTTTTAAGAGCATCCAAAGAAGTTAAAAAAAACTTGAAGAAAAGGGATGAGAGAAGACATTTGAAAAAATTAGAGAAATCAAGGCTTCAGGAACGAGGGTTTGAACAAGGGTGTTGAAGATTAGGATATCATGTAAATACCTAAAAGAAGCTCCAATCTGGTAAACAGAAAATCTAATCCACAGTCACAGCTTAAATGAATTGTGGACAGACAAACATAAAGCTAAAGATTCAATGGTTCATTAGCAAAGAAGCTGAAGTTATTTGAAATTATGGTGCACCAAACCACTAGTCTTTATCTTCTGCCTTCCTCTTGCTATGCATTTCACACCGCAGGTAAAGGGTTAAACTGTCAAAAAGAACTTAACGCTATGACTTCTGATTTTAAAACAGACTTCCAGCCAGTTTCCTCTCCTTAGTCACCACCCCACAGTACACTATATCTCAATGGAAGAAAACTGAACCAGAAGACAGATGATAGAAATCTAAGAGAGAATAGTACACCTGAAGGGATTTTTCCCTTTATATAAGATATGCAATTTCTTTTTTGGAAATAGTTAAAGAACACTGACCAAATGCATGCATCTCTTGTTGATGAGGGCATCTGACCAAGACACCTCTTCTCAAAACCTTCTTTCATCTGTGCTTATATTCTTCATGAAATATAGCCATAGACAGACATATAGCCACAAGTCTATCTGCAAGTCAGAAGTTCACATCTCACCCTTTTATGGGTAGCTGCTGATATATCAAAAATACCAAGATGAGGGATTAAAAAAGAGATAATAATGAAAAAGTGATTATCATCCCTTGGTTAGGGTACTCTTCCACTGCAGAAAAGATGTCACGTTGAACCACAATTGGAAGTAGATAAAGGAGGAAGAAGAATTTAATACATTCCTGATTTGAACCTATACTTTTCAGTATCTCATTGAAGGGGAAGGAGAATCTCTCTGCCTTTTGATGGATGGGCATGCTCTGCAAATGATTATTGTGATGGATCTGTCAAGCAAAAAAGTGGAGGAACATGTGATTTGTGAGTCTTTTGTGAACCTAAGTATGAATTGGAGCTTCAAGAAATTCAGCACTGACTAGGCATGAGACATTTTGCTCGTATACACCTATTGAAAGTTGGATACCTAAAAGACTTCACTGGAGAAAACTTTGCCTGTCATAGACACTTGATAAATTGAAGGAATTTTGAGTGCTAATGATAAGTATTAAACCATATGCTTGGAGACTTATTAAAGCCTCTAAATGACTCTTGAAAACCTACCACAAAGTACCTAGGTACAACAGGCAGCCATAAGATACAAGTAGAATAGAATTTTTAAGTGACATAGTATATAGACAGAAAAGGGATTACTTAGTGAAGAAGACAAATGGAGTGAGCAATTGAATGACATTTACTAAACAGGAGAGGAAAGCGATAGGGAAAAGGGACAGCTGTAATGAACACATACATGTAGAATGGTGTGCTGGATTTAAAGGACATCTGGTGTAAGGGACAGCTGAAGTGTATGAGTGACATGCCCCAGATATACGGTTGGAAGTTCTGTGCCTGAGTGACAGCTGGCTTAGCTATCATGGGTGACATGTCCTCCACAGAGGAATACAGTGCTGGATACAAGTGACAGCTAGTGTGTACTTTATGAGTGAAATATCTTTGTTACAGCAGCCAAATATGAGGAAAAATTATCAGGGGTGCCAGAGCAACATGCTCCTCACCAAAGAAGGAAGAGTTAGACGCAACACAAAGGTGCAATGCATAGATGACATGACCTAGAAGGGGAAAGAGCAGTAAGGGGACAAGTGCAATAGGACAAGACTGGATTAAATAATCCTGGTTTAAGGAGATAGCCTAAGTGTAATGTATGGCAGGAGTGTACAATTGTTACACCACTGGCTGAAAGTACTGTCAGTGGCCAAAGCTGATAGAGTTGGCAGCTGGCTGCAGCCAACACTGATGTAGCCATAGTCCTTGATCTTTCTGGTGCTGGGTCAAATTTTCCATGGGGACCATCATGGGGATTTCTATAATCATAAACATAGTTTTTTAATGGTGTTTCTCTACTTTGTTTTCATTTGGACATTTGAAAAGAAATAACTAAGAAACATCGAAGTAGTCAACACTGTACTTCTTGAGATCTTCTGTTATCTTTCAACTGATTTTTTCCAGTTGATATTCTTCTACAAGGGTAGATAAGGGATGACACTAGTTTTTGGTCTTAGAGGATTTTTCATATTAATTTCCTCGCTCAACAGAATACTTCTGAAGTCTCATATAACTTCTCTATGATCATGAGGTGGGAAACCCTGATTATGATCAGTAATATTTGAAAAGAGTCCTTATTTTTCTGAGGCTTTCTCTTTGTGTGTATGTCCAGTCCATACTAGCCCACAGATACTTAGGTTCTCTGGTCTTATATTTTATATATCCATATATCCAAAATTGCACATATAGATATAGATATAGATATAGATATAGATATAGATATAGATATAGATATAGATATAGATAGATGATATAGATATAGATGATATAGATGATATAGATATAGATATAGATGATATAGATATAGATATAGATATAGATATAGATATAGATATATAAATATAAATATAAATATAAATATAAATATAAATATAAATATAAATATAAATATAAATATAAATATAAATATAAATATAAATATAAATATAAATATAAATATAAATATAAATATAAATATAAATATAAATATAAAATTCTTTGTGAGTGATGAAAAAATATAGAAGAATTTGCCATACTGTAAATTATTATAGATGAACACAATCACAGAAAGATTATAGAAGTTCAGAAATCATCAGTTAGACATCCAGACTCATAATCTAGGCTTAAAATCTATGGGATGTAAATAATAAATAAAAACTATATGAGGCTACATTTCATTCACCCAACTATGAGGGTATTCTCAGGCTTGTAGTCTTCATACTGCCTTTTATTCTGTAAGGACTAGAAACTTCTTTTCTTTTAATGAAAACATCAAGCCCCAGTGAATTGTATGACTTCAGGAGCCAGGATTAAGAAAAATATGAAACATCATTAGACATATAATAAAATCCCTGCGATAGAATCACCTGAACTGGCAACTGTGAGGAGGAAGGCCAACTTTAATTTAACCCTGGAGTGCAATGCAACACAGTCCCACAACACAGGTCACATCTGTGAGGCAGAACTTAGCTCTCAACAATACTCAAATTCTCTTTTATTGAATATTCTTCATAAGTATATTGAAGCTTTGGCCTCTGAGAAGACTTACGGAAAAAAATACTGCGAAGTATAACATTGTAGAGTGTTGTATAGGAAATGACAGGTTTTAAAATGCTTAATCAACCAGTCTCTCCACACAAATTTCACCAAACACTGTTACTGGTGACCGTCTTATACACTTATTAAAAGAAAAATGCTTGTTCTTACACCTGGGGATAGCTTTTATCTTGAACTGAATAGAGTCTATGAAGCTAAGGCTCAGGTATAGAGAAGTAAATGAAACTCTGATTGTTTTCTCCCAAGTAGATGAGAAAGGGCCAGATCCTGGGCATCCTGCCTACATCCACATATTTGTTGATAAGTAAGAATGAAGCAGTAGAGGCTTTTTGTTGACATAGTTATCAAAGGGTTCTCTGGAGCTCAGAGGTGCCTGCTAGAAGTAGGATGTGCTCCACAGCTGCCAGGCAGGTGTGCACCGTACAAGATTGTGTTTAGTAATGGGTAGCACCAATTTATCTGTAAAACTCAGAGGCCTCTCCAGGGCCTCTGAGTGGTGGGAGCTCACAGTGCATCACGTCTCTTTGAATTTCTAAAGCAAACAATAATCAACTTGAATTCTTAGAATGCCCAGCAGAAA